>NC_134122.1:9507500-9807500 GCF_040939455.1 Microcebus murinus | reverse complement strand
AGCCTCAACCTATAAATGTGACCTCATGTGGAAAGGGGTCTTTGAAGACGCACATCGGCTAAGCATCTTGAGAAGAGAGCACGCTGGATCATCCAGGTGGGCCCTGTAGCCAATGACACGTGTCACAGAAGAGAGAAGTCAGAGAAGAGGAGAAGGCCATGTGAAGACAGAAGCAGAGACTGTTGTGATGCCTCTTCGTGACACTTGGAGCCACCCGAAGCTGGAAGCAGCAAGGGAGGACCTTCCCCAAGAGCCTCCAGAGGGAGCCCAGCCCTGCCCTGCTGACACCTTGACTTCACACTTCTGGTCTTCAGAACTGTCAGGGAACAGAAGTGTGTTGTTTAAGCTGCCACCATGCTCAGGGTGATCTGTCACTGCAGCCCTAAGAAGCAAACGCAGCAGGTAACAGCAGTCGACCTGGTGCCGGTGCCAGGCCCTGCATTTCGCCTTCTCTATACCTTATCGTCCTGAGGGCGGACACCAGGACCATCCTCATTTCACAGACGGGGAATAGATACTCAGAGGGCTGACCCAACTTGCTCCAGGTCACAGGGTTCTAAGTGGCACAGTGGGGACTGGAACCAGGCAGCGTGGGCTCCAGAGCCCACCCTAGGCCGTAACCCCACCTCGCAGGCCATGGCTGCGGCAGGGTCAGACGGATCTAGCTACGCACCGTGACTCTGCTGTCTTAACCAAGGCACCTGACCCTTGGGCTTCACTTTCCCCAGTTAGAAGACAGGGAAGCAATGTCTCCCTGCTAGGCCCATTATGGATGAAGTGGAGGATGAGAATATAGAGTCTGCTGAATTCCACCCCAGTGGCCGGTACAGACAAAGTGCTCAGTGTGTATCTCCTGAATGAATGAATGGAAGACAGGAGTCAGGTAGCGCCACTGCCATCCCCTGGCAAGAACCTGGCACCTCTCCTCTCTCTGGCTTCTGCAACCCAAGGCCCTCACCAGAAGCAAACGTCCAACCTTAAACTTTCCAGCCATCAGAATTGGGAGACAAAAAGGCCTTTTTCTTTATAAATGATGCAGCCCCCAATATTCCTTTACAGCAACACAAAGTGGAACAAGCCACTCATGTAGCTCCAGACTTTTCAGTTATGTAATGCAACAAATTCCTCGCTTGGCCAAGGCCAGTTTGGTTTGGGTTCTCTGTTTCTTTTGCTGGAAGCATCCTAACTGATACAGAAACGGCATCATGATCCCAAAGGGCCCTTCCAGCACCAGCATCTTATTTTATTCTGTAAGTATTCCAAGGCCTGAAAATCAAAACCCAAAGGAAACCCCTCAATCCCTGCTGCCCAGGAGAGATTACGAGCTGTTTAAGAATACGGACTGTGTCAGTCTTGTCTCTGATCCTCAGTTCAAAGCACAGTGCCTGCAACTCAGGAGACTGGGAAACTCAACACCATGGACTGAACAGGTCAGTAAGACAAAGGGTTTGTGAACTGTGGCCCCAGATAAGCCTTCATTCTCTAATCAGCAGCATTCCTGCCCGCCACCATAACCACCCTCAGCACTGCGCCCTAGTGAGTGCTCACTATCTTACTGAACCACCCTGGAGGCAGGAACCACCTAAGGAAGCTATCAGGGCTGGACACAAGTAACTCTGCTCTCTCTTTCCTGTGGGACCATGTCCCCACTCGCCTGCCGTTAGATGTGTCCATGGGACTTGCACTGCCAATGAAATGAGAGAAGCAATGTGTGTAATTTCCGGGTGGAAGCTTTGAGAGACAGCATGTGCTTGGCCAAGCTGCTCTGACCCTCTACCTCAGCGTGGGCACAAGGATGATGACAATGTGGAACAGAGGCTCAGCCAGCCCAGGAAGGACCAGTAACCCCAGGGAGGCAGAAACCTGTGTGTTTTCTGTTCATGACATTTTTGGGTTGTTACTGCAGCGTAACCCAGCCTACCCTGACCAATGCACTAGACCTCATCAAATAGACGTGAAAACCGAGGCTCAGAGAAGTAAAGCGCCTTCGTGAAACCACACAGTGACTGACGCAGAAATGCTCATACATGCCTGGGGGGCACAGGAAGCCCTGCCATCATCCCTTGGGTTCTGCGGAATTACGATCCCCCTCCAACCCAACTGACCTGGGCTTTCAAAGAAGTCTCGTCCCCATGCTCCCAGTTGGAAAACTCCAGAACGAGGAACACAGAGGCATCCGTCTGTCAGCTGTGGACCTCAGAGACCATCAGCCCACCCCAAGACAGTAAAGTTCACAGAGACCAAGCTCCCCAAACCAAACCATGAGAAGTGAGATTGCAGACCGGTGAGAACACGTACATTGCAGTAGAATAGAACACCCCCAGGAGATGGAGGAAAGCGTGGAGGGAATTAAAATAGAAGTATTACTGAAGAACAGACCACGGTGAGTTGGTAAGCAGAAATTCTTACCATAGAATTTCTATGTAATAAATTTCTATACAATCAATTATTCCTATATAATCAATTAAAGGCAAGCAGTAATTTTAGCTCAGATGCCTCATGACCAAAGAGTGGAACAAACCAGTTGTAAGACCTGCTTTGCACACAAAATACCCAGTGACTGCTCAGAAGCACGGCTACTCCGGCACTCAGGCCTGCGAGACCTCTCTCCCGTGGGGCTCGTCAGGAGGACAGGCGTGTGATGTCGGGGTGTCTCCAGCAATATCCCTGTGGTCAGCAGCCCCAGTGGTCCCTGCCTGCTGGGCTTCCCATCCTGGGTCCTGCCTTTGAGGTGGGCTGGCCTAGGGACTTGACTGATGAACAGGTTGTGGTAGAAGTCACAGGATGCCACTTCCGAGATGAGATTATAAAAGACTTTGACTGCAGTTGGCTGGACTCTCTCTCTTCTGCTCTCTCGGCTTGCTGGCTGTGACAAAACAAATGTTGGAGAGGCCCAGAGAGGCCCAACACTGAGGGTGACCTCTAGCCAACAGCCCAGGAGGAACCTTAGTCCCTCTACTGGTGAGAAACTGAATCCAGTCAACGACCACACAGGTGAGCCGGGAAGCAGATCCTTCCCCTTTTGAGCCCTGAGCCTTCTGCAGCCCAGACTGATGCCCTGATCACAGCCTACGAGACCCCCCAAGGCGGGAATCAGCTGAGCTGCACTGGGATCCTAGACTCCCAGAAACTGTGAGATGTTAAGTGCTGTCACTTCCAAATGTTGTTCCTGAGTGTTGGGACAGTTTGTTACATAGAGACAGATAAACTGATACCGTCGCTAAATAGCAAATTTTGTTTAGCTATATCTGTCACTTAATGAATCACTGTCATAAAGCCAAATCAGTCCCAAGGAGTCTATTGGGGACCAAAATAATGGGGCCTAAACCTTGGATCCTGTGATAGAATCCAGGAGCCCTCCACGAACAGTAGCCCATCACGAGCATCGTGACTTTCCCACTCACACACCACTGGCACTGCTGTTTACTAACGTCATTTTTAAAATCCACTCATATTTTTACTTACAAAATTCACTTAAAAAGGAAAGTGTGTATCATTCTAATAAATGGAAGGCCAGTATCACTAGAAAGCAACTAAATCCAATGAAAGCAAAATTTCATTAAATTCTAGGTGATGACCTGGTGCAGTGGCTGACACCTGTAATCCCAGCACTTTGAGAGGCTGAAGTGGGAGGATGGCTCAAGGCCAGAAGTTTGAGACTAGCCTGGGCAACACAGCAAGACCCCACCTCTACAAATTTTTTTTTTTTTTAATTAATAAGGTATGGTGGCATGCACCTGTAGTTCCAGCTACCCAAGAGGCTGAGATGGAGGGACCACTTGAACCCAGGAATCTGAGGATGCAGTGAACTACGATCATACCACTGCATTCTAGCCTGGGCAATGGAGCCAGACCCTGTTTCTAAAAATAAAAATTAAATTAAGAGGAATTCTAGATGATAGTGGTTCTCAACCCCAGCTGCATCAGAGTCACCTAAAACCACTAGGGATGCCCAGGCCTCCCTGGAGAGATCCTCCTTCTCATCTGGAGTTGAGCCCTGGCAGCAAGACACATAAGTTCTGAGGGCAGCCTTCTGAGACCAAGTCTGAGAAGCTCTGAACTTCTCAGTGGTCAACCAGCGCCCAGACGCTGAGGCCCACACTCACTCTGCCAGGGAGTGTAGGAGTGTTAAAGACGAGCCAGCACCAAGCTGAGACCACAGCAGCATCGCCAAAACAAACTGGAAAAGGGAGCAACCTTCCCCTCCCGAGCAGAGCCCATGTTATGTAACACCGGAGGTCCTGTGCCATCTGAAATCAGCCGGCCTGCCACCAGGGCCACATGCATCGCCCTCCAGGAAACGTGAGCCCAAGGGCTGGACAGAAACACCTCTTCGGGCAATGCTCTGGGGGACTGATCTCTTAGAGGAAGAGATTCTGAGCAATAGACACTTAGAGGTGTGTCCTAAGTGTCTATTCCATGCAAAGTGTCTAATCCATGCAAAGGCCTGGATTCAGTCATCACAGCTCAGGTCACATGGGGTCTCCTCCAACCAGGCTGCAGATGGCACAGGTCCAGGTGACAGGGACAAAGCTTGCTCTTGGGATTACTGGGGCCCAGGCCAGTGCCTGGCACAGGGAGGATGCTGTTAGCACCCAGTGAATAAATAAACGAGGCATCATCCAACTGGATCTTGGGGAACGGGCCAGACTCAGACCACCATCTGGAGAGGAAAGCCGGGGCAGAGGGGACAAGCCTCTGCTGGTAGCCCTTGTTCCTCCACCAGCTCCTCTCCAGTTAAGCTCTGGCTCATTCCAACAACCACTGCCAAAGGCGGCAGTGTTCTCTGTGACTGATGGATGATTTCATACCCCAAATGGAAAACGTTTAAACGGAGACATCAGGAAAAATCAGGGGCAGATGACATTACGATAGCTTCTTATACTTGACAGTAAGTAACAAATGAAAACAGCAGTGCTGACCATCCTGAGACAGATAAATTCACAGTCCCTTGTTGGTGTGTGGCATAGGGTGTTTAGCTTCAGTGGAACTTGCCAAGTATTTCCTGGACTTCCATTGTCAGGACATTATGGTGAGAAGTGGGAACTAATATTCATTTGACAAACATTTAATACTCTATACCAGTCAGTGAGGACACAGCCAAGTATAAAATAGACAAAGGGGGAGAGAGCAAATAAATGACTCCATGCCAAGTGGTGATGCATGCTAGAGAGAAAAACAAAGCACAAGAGCAAGTGCTATTTTTCAGAGTTATGCTAGGTGATATTTTACCCCACACTCTGGCTGATTTAGAGATGCCATCTGATTCAATTTAAGCCTCATACAACTCTCTTTGGTGAGCATTCCTAGTCCCACTTAAAGGTGAGGACATGAAGACTCTGAAAAATGAAGAGATCTATCAGCTCCATCACTCACTAGTCATGGGGACTTGGGGACGTTTCCTATCTTCTCTGTGACTTAGTTTCCTCATCTCTAAAATGTAGACAGGAGTACCTACCTCATGAGCTTGCTACTACATGCACACACTTGGAATAGGATTTGGTATATAACAAGTACTCGTTAAATGTTACTCGTTGCAGGTAGGAGTGAAAATGCCACTCTCATTTTTAAGGACTTTGTTATCTTATTAAGAAGCCAAAAGATGCACCCATGAAACTAGGGGATGCAAATATTATGAACGAACTGTGTTGATTTATACTCCCATTCCCCTGCCTAATACGCCCTTCCCTCCTGACCAACTTCTAGTCATCCTTCAAACCTTCATGTCAAACATCTCTTCAAAGCCTTCTAGGACGTATCCCAGCAGTGAGACATGTCACCGTGGCACCATCATACCAATATGCTCTTTGTACATTCATTCAACAAATATGTACCAAGAACCTACCAGCCACCAGATCCTCATATGCCACTGGAATTACGTGTTAATGTGTCAGTATTCTCCACTGGATGACAAACTTCTTGGGGATCAAGAAAATTAACTGGTCAACAGAAAAATTAATGAATAAACAAAGAATAACATAAGAAGAGTAGACAACTGGGTGTGGTGGCTCACACCTGTAATACCAGCACTTTGGGAAGCCGATGCAGGAGGACTGCTTGAGGCCAGGAGTTGGACAACAGCCTAGGCAACAGAGCAAGACCCTGTATCTACAAAAAATGCAAAAATTAGCCAGGTGTGGTGGAGCAAGCCTGTAGTCCCAGCTACTCAGGAGGCTGAGGTGGGAGGATCCTGTGAGCACAGGAGAGTTTGAGCTGACAGTGAGCTACAATAGCACCACTGCACTCCAGCCTGGGTGACAGAGCAAGATCCTCTCTCTAAAAAAAAGAAAGAAAGAACAAAGTAGACAAAATGAGTGATCCACTAAGGGCTTTTTCACATAATGAACTAGACCTCAAAGGATCGGAAGACTAGGAAGAGCGTAAGGGAAGGAGAAGCCAACACATATTCATGACTAAAGAATGCAAAGTCTCAAAACAATCTGAGAAGTATACATGATCTCATTGGTGTTAAAAATAGGTAAGTGTATTATGTATGTATATATATGCCTGTCTATATGTAAACGCATAAAAAATATCTGGAAGGATATATACCCAACTCTTCACGGCAAGATCTCTGGGAGAAGGACACTTGTTCTTGGACTCTATATAGTTGTGCATTATTTAAGTCCTTTCAAAAATGTATTTTTATATTATTTATATAATTTAGGAAAAAAAACTTAAAGCATGTCTGTAAAAGACAAGAGGTGGAAAAGCAAAGCACTGCAGGGAGAAGGAACAGGAGGAACAAGCACCAAGGCGCAGGCCTGGGTATCAAAGAGCCGAGAGCGAAGGTGACAGTCAGGTCCTGCTTTGGCATCTGCCAGATTATTTTTAAAACAAAGCTAAAAATAACCTGCACTGCGCCGAGGCACCGGTGGCCACAGTTGGCTGCAGGCTCTGCTCTAAAAGGGCAGGGCGGTGACTCCTGCCGGCCGAGGCCATGACACTCCTGGAAAGCATAGAGAGAAGAAAGCCACTTCCCCAGACGAGAAACAAAAATCCAAGGGGGCCTGATGTTCTTTATCAGAAGCCTTGGCCGTGTCAGATCTCAAACGCCTGGCCGGCAACCTCAGCTGCATCACAAACCACAGCCGCCCACTTTGGCGTGGACAAAACCCTCCGTTTTGGGGTATCTAGGAGAACAACTTCGGACTCTGGACAGCAAAATCATCTTGCTCAGAGAGCAGAGCAGCAGCTCCACAGCCCTCGTGGGCAAGAAGCTCAGAAGCGCTGGAGGGTGGGCAACACCAAGATGGCGCCCATGCAGTTTCCAAAAGAACATTCAAAGGGAGCCAATGGTTTGGCTTTTCGGAACTAAATCGAGGATCCCTATACCAAAATATATCTGTTCCCATCTAACCACATAAGCTGATGGTCTCCCAGAAAAGAGACGGCAACGTATCTAGGCACAATCTGCTCTGGATCCCACAGACCAGCTGGCCAGGGAACCAAACTCCATGAGGCATATAGCAAAAAACAGCATTGATTTTTACTGACGATTATATAAATTCACTTCGAGGAGATGGGAGACCTCCCAGAACAAGCTGTAAGATGCCCTTGTCACTGCCCAGAGTTAAAACCGCTACTGCCCAGCCCCGTGTGCCCGAGGGAGTGATGGTCAGGAGAGGGGGAAGCAGAGATCAGAGAGGGGCCTTTATTTTTTTAAGAAATATTTTTTTTAAAATAGGAAGAAGTTTTTACAAAAAAAGAAAAACAGAAAGTCATATGCAACTGGTGAGGAAGGTATGACTAATCAGAAGAGAACTCTCAACACAGAGAAAGAAATTTATTAAACTAAGGAATAAGTATATATAGAGGGTTTGTATAATCATGTGGTTATTATGTATCCTTAGAAATAACTGTATGTGCTGATTTAGCAGGAACAGAATAAATTAAAATTAGGATTTAGATGGCTATGTCTTGGTCAGTAAGATTTACAAGGCATAGTTGAGACAGAACAGAAGATGCTAGAAGATTCTACAGTGTTAGGATGACAAAAATGAAATGGTCAAGGCCAGTGCCATAGCCTGACCATGGGAGAGAAGACCTGGCCCAGACCAGCCTCTTAAGAGTCCCGTGTCATTTCCTCAAGCACAGGACCCTCTTTTCCATGCTCGTGACACACTACATTGAGATAACTACATGCCAGCAATGTGCAATGACACGCACACTGGGCAGGAGCAAAGCAACCCAGGGTCTGGAGTTTGCTACCCGGGGGCAGGGGCAGGGCAGAGTCTGGGTACAGTTGCCACAGAGGACAAACCATGAGATCAGAGTGGACTTATTAATACTTCTTAAATAAGTAAGAGTAGGCCTTACTCATACCAATAACGAGCATGTGTCACCAGCTCAGGATTTTGGTTAATCCAAATCTGTGCACCTGAGTCACATGAAATCCGATGAACGAGCTCATTTCAGGAAGGACATGGGTGGTAGATAAAAGGAGAATGGGGGCCTGTGAGCCCCAAGAGCAGGTTGGCCATTGCCGCTGTCATTCCTCCGGCGGGAGGGCTGTGAGCAGCATTCCCACACCTGTGCTGGGTGGGGAGAGGGGACGTCACAGGGAGGGGTCAGGAGTCCCCTCCTAATCCAGCAGCGGCAGGAAAGACCCCAGCATTATGTGATCAGGACCTCTGTCTTCACGCCAGATCCCAGTGAGGCCAAACCAGAGAGAGACATAAGTGACATGAAACAGATTCCGGACTCTGCACTCGTCAGGGTAGGGACTGTATCTTCCACGCCTGCTCCGTGTCTGCGGAGTGCCTCGCGCTCCGTGTGAAGCAGCCACACAGAACACAAGTGACTGACAGGCAACATAAGCCAGTGCAGAAAATTCCTCCCTCAGCTCACAGCTGAAGTCATTATGTGGCACAAAGTTTATAAATCTTGATTGTTTTGTACCTTGCCAATGCCTCCTATTTGCATCAATACGGGACCAGCTTTGAAGCTAAGCTTGCACACACTGCATTTGCCAACAGACACAAACCCTGATCTTAATGGAAATGCACTTTTGAAGTTCCACACCCATAAGCCTTGGGTAGCCAGGCTCTGCCACCCAAACCCTAAACCCCAGCTCCTCGGGGCTCCCCAGCAGAAACCTAGTACCTGCGGCTATGAACCAGCCGGGCAAAAGGGCAAGAGTTCACACAGGCACAACAGAGAGACAGAACCGAGATTCCAATAACCTCCCCACACCCAGGTCCAGGAAGCGTCTGCATTAACATCAAGGAGCCTGTGATCACTTGAGCTACTGCCCATTAACAGGAAAACACAGCTGGGCCCCAAACGGGGCTTTTATTCTCTGGCACGGAGAGGTTTAAAGTGGCTTCTGCAAGCATCTTTCCAAATGGTTTTGTGTCAAAAA
The DNA here is from genome assembly GCF_040939455.1 of Microcebus murinus. Taxonomy (NCBI): domain Eukaryota; kingdom Metazoa; phylum Chordata; class Mammalia; order Primates; family Cheirogaleidae; genus Microcebus; species Microcebus murinus. The sequence continues at coordinate 9,798,136 of NC_134122.1, read as the reverse complement.
CTAATATTTCTGAGCTAAGCCTCTATGTGAGATATATTTTTAGTAGCCTCTCTTAAATGGCACTTTTAAAAATAATCTTCTTCCAGGCGGCAGACGATTAAAACAGGGATGTCCAAGTGCCGACTTATAAAGCCTCTTATAATTTGGAATGCCATGTTCAGTGCTGCTGTGGGACTGCAGACAACTCGGTGCTTGATCATTAGATATTCGGCAAGTGCCACCCAGCTGAAAAATATATTTCCTATTAAGCTTCCCTACTTAAATAGTGTTGGCCCTCAAATGAGATCACTCCCTCTGAAGGCTTTAAAGATATCAAGAAAGGCCCAGGAAGCATTTTATCTCAAAGTGAACCTTATTACAAAACTTGGGGTGGGTTTTTTCCACCTTCCTCACCCCTGAATTTTAAATCACTCGTCTTTCTCTGGCACCGGCTCAGCGGTTCGACAGGCGAGGCAAGGTGTTCCGTGGAACCTACAGGTAGCCCACAGAGAACTAACAGAAAGTCTGTGATCCAGAGGAACAGGGAGGTATCTCTCTTTCTGATCTTTCTGGTTAACAGAGCGTCACTCCTCACATACTGGTCAGATCTCTACATCACGTGCTCCATGAGCGATTATGAGCGCCAGGCTCTGAGAAGAGGGAAATGAAGACACAGTCCCTATCTCGGGGAAGCTCTCGGTCCACAGGGGAAAAGAAAAGTCCACACAAAGTGATATCGCAGGGTGACAGATGCCACGGCATGAACCGCCACAGCAGCTCAGGTCGGGGCAGCGGCTGCGCGGGTGGGAAGCAGGCGGGAGGGCAGTCTGCAAAGGCATCCGTGGGACCCAGGCACCGCGGTACCGACAGGCAGAGGGCCAGAGACAGACCAACACACACCGGGGAAATGAGACAGACAGAGGCCGAAGGAGACAAAGCAAGAAAGGAGCAGAGAGAAACAAAGGGACAGATGGGGAGGGAGACAGGCAGACACAGAGAAAGGAACGAAAAGACAGCAGCACACAGGAGACAAAAGAAACAACAGAGACAGGGACAAAAACAGAAAAACAGAGCGAGAGAGAAGAGAGAATACAAGAAAGAACCAGAACAAGCTGCTCCCTGAGAGCCAAGGTCAAACGGGCCCAACGCGCCTGGGAAACACAGCGCTGTTCACACCACGACCTGCCGGCACCACGCCGCGTGCCGGCCTGCTGCTCACACCGCTGCACCCACAGCGTGTCCCCGCCTCTCCTCCAGGGCCCACGCCGGGCCGGGCTCTGAGATACAGCAGGCTGTGCTGACCTCCCCGATAGCTGTGCACTGGTGTCTAATAAATAGGACACGCAGCTGCCCCAGCTCTCCCAAACACACTCCTTGGAACACTGTTCTGAGAGCAACTTCCCCCACTATTCCTTGGGAAAGTCATCTTGGAAAATGCTAGTGTATCCACCGCCCTTAAAGAGGCCCGAGGCAACCTCTGGCACGAACCATGGGAAGGCCCCCAGCAAAGACAACTGTTGAACTATCTTAATCCAACACTTTCCAAGCTTGTTCCACCATAGAATCCACCATCCCTTTTTAAAAAATATACGAACCAACTCCCTGTACCCCTCTGAATCACACTGCTCTGCTTTTGGGGACCTGTCTTCTCCAGGTTCCAAGTTTCCAAAGAGCCCTCTGACACCCAGACAAAGGGATCAGTATGCTGCTTTAAAATAAAGTTTGAAAGCTTCTTATGTACAAAGTGAGAAGGAGAAACAGAAGAGGGAGAGATTTTTTGCAGGTAGGGAACAGGAATGTTAAGAGCTTCACCACACAAGCATCTGCATTTTTAAAACTACTCACAGTGCTGGGAAGAAGAAAGGGAAAAAAACAAAAAAAAGAGAAAGCAGTGTGGCAGTATAGAATAAGAGAATCCCGGGTTTGCATTCAGGTGCTGCCGTGAAGCTGGGTGCTTTTGGGTGAGTTGTGAAACCTCTCCGTACCGCAGTTCGCTCAGCGGAAAAATGGACCTAATAAGTAAATTGTACAGGACTGTTTGGAGGGTAAAAATATAAAAATGCTCATCAAACACCAAGCACAGAGCAAAGGGAGACCAAAGGGTGATCCCCTCACCAGATAAAGGAGGGGATGGGTGAGAGAGTGGAGGGTGAGGAGTGGGGACAAGCCAACAGCGACCCCACAGACCTCAAGTCATACCAAGCCAGGCCATCTTTTCTGCGTAAGTGGAGGCGAACAGAAACGGGACTTGGGACAGAGAAACAGAGCCCCACCGGAGGGGCAGAGGACAGGGGAAGCCAGCTTGTGTCACATGGAGTGAGCCCAGGCCCGCCTCCCCCATGGAACAAGCCTCACTGAATGAGTTGCTTCGCCTTCAGCTTTTGCTGTGCTGTGACTTTAATCGACCTCTACGTTTTGCAGCCTTACAAGGCTTTATTTCCCTGTCTCCATTTATTATTGAAACTAGGAGCTATTCTCCCAGAGTGTAATCAAATCCTGCTAAGAGGTAAAAAACTCCAACATTCATTCACATCTTATACCAGAAGAAAAGAAAAATAATGAGAAGAGAGTCCTAAAAATACTTATGGCCAAAAAAAAGAAAATGGAAAAAATTCAACCCTTAATCCCAAACTCCTTCTCCTTCAAATGAGTGACTTAGCTTAACAGTATACACAGTAATACAGGCTGATGATCCAAATGGCCAGCTCTTCCCAATGTAAAAACCTGAAATCCGAACGCTGCAAAGAGCATCTCCTCTCAGCAACATGTCAGCACTCAAAAAGCTTTCGATTTTGGTGCATTTAAGATTTTGGATTTTTAGATTAGAGATGGTCAACTTGTAACATAATGCAAATATTCCAAAATCCAAATGTGCACGGATTTCTCCCACAAACAAGCAATCGATCGATTCTGTAGCAGTGGTCCCCAACCTTTTTGGCACCAGGGACTGATTTCATGGAAAACATTCTTCCACAGATTGGGGTTTCAGGATGATTCAAGTGCATTACATTTATTGTGTACTTTATTTCTATTATTATTATTACATTGTAATATATAATGAAATAATTATACAACTCACCATAGTGTAGAATCAGTGGGAGCCCTGAGCTTATTTTCCTACAACTAGTGTCTAGCCTAATTGTTACCTGCCACTCGCTGATAGGGTTTCAATATGAGTCTGCAAGCAATTGATTTATTATTGTCTCTGTGCAGTCAAACCTCTCTGCCTATGATAATGTGTATTTGCAGCCGCTCCCCAGCGCTAGCATCACCGCCTCAGCTCCACCCCAGATCATCAGGCGTTAGATCCTCACAAGGAGCTGCAACCTAGATCCCCGCATGTGCGGTTTACAGTAGGGTTTGCACTCCTGTGAGAATCTAATGCCACTGCTGATCTGACAGGAGGTGGAGCTCAAATGGTGATGCAAGGAATCAGAAGTGGCTGTAAATACAGGCGAAGCTTCACATCACTCACCTCCTGCTGTGCAGCCTGGTCCCTAACAGGCCACAGACAGGTACCGGTCTATGGCCTGGGGACTGCAGACCGCAGCTGTAGCAGGTGTCCTCTAATTCAATCCCAACACCATCTACCTGGAGACGGCATCAGATCCCACAGGGTGAGGGCTCAGTCTTACAAGACCACCCTCAACTTGTGATGTCAATGAATGAAAAGCCCCAGGTTGTTTTACCCGTGCTTTTACCTGTGCTTCTGGCCAGACAGCTATAAATGGGGGATCTCATGACCCCATCTCCTTGGGTTCAATTATTTGCTAAAGCAGCTCACAGAACTCAGGGAAACATTGACTTAGGTTTTCTGGTCTGCTACAAAGGTAAGGACACAAATGAAGAGATGCATAGGCCAAGGTATGAGAAGGGGCGTGGAGCTTTCATGCCCTCTCCAGGCATTTCACCTTCCAGAAACCTCCACATGTTCACTAGAAGTTCCCCAAACCCCATCCTTTCGGGCCTTTTATGGGGACTTCACTGGATAGGCATGTCTGAAACGTGGACAGCCATGTAGAAGGGTGATTGGACAAAAAGGGCATGACTTAATACTAATAGACTGAGTGGGGAAACCCAGCAAGGCCCGTCTGTTCAGATCCTTCCTGGCCTCTGTGTGCAGCGCCCTTCCTCTAGGGCATGCAGCAAGACCCTCCCTGAAATGGGGCTCTTACGACCTACAGTCAGACAAGGTAGGTCAGATAATTTCTTCATGAAAAAGGAGGGAACGGTTAGAGTCCTGCCTTGGGGAGAAAAAAGGAGCAAATGAAAGAGGAACAGGAAAAGGTCAGGGGGCGGCTGTTTTCTGAGGTCCGCCTCGGAGCCCTAAAGCGCCCGACACTGTAATAAGAGGCTGGAGCAAGGGCTGTGGGAGGTACGAGCCGGGAGCCAGGGAGGAAAACCTATGCATTATGATACCACAGCAGGGATGTAACCGTGCTAGCAGGGACTCTCGCACACTGACAGAGGGTCGTAAATAGGCACCTTTACTTTATAATGTGGCAAAACTCAGTAAAGTTTAAGACGGCACACACTAAAACCCGGCAATTTCACACGTAAGCACTGACCTTAAGGAAACGCTTCTGTAATGGACCTCGGCAGTGATCGCAGATGGCTGTTAATATCACAAAAAGAGAGACGGCAGACACTGTGGGTCTCCTGATAGAAAACGCCACCCAAAGAACAGAGTCCCATCATCGGCAACATTAAACCTGAATCCGAGTCCCTAGGTCCAGATGCCAATTTAAGGAAATAGAAGAAATGATGGAGCACATCAAATAACTCTACAGAGATACAATCTACAAAATTCAAGTGGTAGAAAAACTTTATAAGCCAAACCCTGTGTCTTCAATAAATAAAGTATAAGAAAAATAGAGAGATGAGGGAGGACTCTACAGATGAAAAGAAATATAAGATAGAAGAGTCAAATTCATGGAGACAAAGTATTAATAGAACAGTGGTTTCCAAAGGAGGGAGGGCTGGGCAGTTAGCATTTAACAGGGACAGAGTTCCAGTCGGGGAAGGTGAACAAGTTCTGCAGATGGATGGTCGCCATGGTTGCACAACACGTGAATGGACTTCATGCCACGGAACTTAAAGACGGTTAAAATGGTCTAAATATATGTGTTATATATATTTTACCATAGTTTTTTGGGTTTAAAGAAGAAGAAACATAGAGACACTTCAGCCAGCTATAATGTGTGGATCTCACAGATCCTCAATCAAAAACCTATAAAAAGTTATGGGACAATTAGAAATTTGAACACTGATATTTGATGATAGAAAGGGATTACTGGTAATTGGGGTGATAATGATATTGTATTTATGTTTTCTTATTTTTAGAGATAAATACTAAGATGTCTATAGATGAAATAACATACAGGATTTGGTTCAAATGATACAGAAAGAAGGAGAAAGCAGCTATCGGTAAATTGAAACAAGATTGGTGCCGAGTGGTTCAACTTGACAATGGATCCATAAGAGCATATTATACTTACTTGCCTAACCTTTGGGCACTTAACATTTTACATAATAATTAAGTCTTAAAATGAAGAAGTTACTATACTCATGAACAAAAGGACAAGTGTTATATGTTCGCAACATTATGGCTTATAATAACAAAATACTAGAAACATCTTAAATGGCTACAAACACAAGAACGAATGGAAAATATTGTGGTATGTCGTTCAACAGAGAACTACAGAGGCAAGAAAGTGAGTGAACTTGATCAGTGGATCTCGACCAGGCATGATTTCACCTAATTCTGAAAACCCTTGGACATTTGGCAATGTCTGGAAACATTTGTGGTTGTCTTCTCTGGAAGGGGTGTGTAAGGCAGCTGGCCTCTAGTGGGTAGAAAGCGGGGATGTTGCTAAACATCCCATAATGCTCAGAACAACCCCTACAACAAAGAATTACACAACCCAAAATACCAACAGGGCCGTGGCTGAAAAACCCTATACTATCTATGTGGGATACTCCTCAAACCGTAACATTGAATCAAAAACAAAAACAAGTGGCAAACAGATATGTACAAGTAATGTCATGCAGGTAAAAGTTATGTATGCAAAACCAAGCCTGTTTACTGCTCATATAATTTAACTACACAGTGAAATATGAAAATATGGAGGGGGAGACTACGTGCCAATTTCAGAATATGGATTACTAGAGGGAGAACCATGACATGTCACTTTGGCAGAATTTGTAACATTTTGTTTCTTCCAGCCCCTCCCACCTCGAAGAAAGCAAATGTGGTGGAGCTTAATGTAGGTAAATCTGGTCATCGGGGACAAGGATGCTCTCTACACCCTGGACCTCACTAACAATCACCCAGCTAAGCAGCAGGGCCGTGGGCAGCGGAGGCTGCATGGGCAGGGAGGAGCCAGCGGCAAGGCTGAGGCCTTCCTGCAGGACACTTACCGGGCCCCGGAGGTCGATGAGCTCCTGCCTCATCTGGGACACGAGGGCTTCCTTGGCCACCAGGGCCCTGTGCAGGCGCTCGTTGAACTCAATCAGCTCGCCGTGCATCTCCGCCACCTGGAACACAAGGACCACAGCGTGAGGGGTGGAGGCAGACCCGCCCCACTGACTTGTCCAGCCTTGCCCGGCCCCTCCCTCCTGCCGCGTGTCAGCAAGGCCTGGGCAGGTTGCTGGAGTCAGAGCTCACAACACTGCTTACCATGCAAATCCATCCACACGTTGAATTCGTTTTGACTTGCTTGGTTTTAAGATTCCAGAGTCAACAAGCCACAGTGGTGTATGGTCAGAATAGGAGTGTATCAGATCATTTTTGGACCTTAGGCTTTGAATCTTAAGGAACACTTTTCTAGAAAAGGCTTTCTTTCTGATCGAGTTGTGCCTGTCAAGAATTTCCCTGCTAATGGCATCATGAAAATAACTCTGACCATTCTGTTCATCAGATCCTTGGTCCTGAAAAACCAAGAAAACGGAACCAGAGCCTTATGAAGGCTAGTGACAATGGTGACAGACAAAACTGCAGCATCGCAACTATCCTTCACTGTTCATTCTATGTCAGGATAAACGCTTCCCATGCCCTCTGCATAGCTGCATCGCACTAGTTCTCTGAGGCAGATGTTATTACAACCACTTTACAGAAAGAAAAACAGTGTATTAGAGTTTAAGGAGCTTGCTCAGGGTTATACCACTAACAGAGCACAGACCCTGGAGCCCGGCTGCGTGCTATGATCCTGCCATTCCGCTATGCCCAGATGCAACCCATTCAGGCCTACTGTGAGCCGCTGGATTTTCCCAAATTGAATTATGCAATAATCTCAGCTGATCCTGAATAAATTTTAAACATGGACATGGCTACAAGTAGTCTATAACCAGCATACAGACTATTCAATTATAATTTATTTAAACAATTTAGGGAAATGTGAGATCTGCTATGTCCTCCAAGAACCCTGAATGAAGATTCTTGTAAGCATCTTAAAGAGAAGCCCCCAGAACGTGAGGTCGCGCAGACCCTCACCTTGCCTAACCCTCTCTGTCCTTCCCAAGCCATCGCCCTATAGTCTATACCCAAGACTTCACATCAGCATTACTACACAGTTTGCAGTGCACATTTTGCATGACGTGTACAGACACTGTCAGAACAGAGAAGGGCTAGAGGGAGAAGCTTTGTGGAAGAGAGCGGTCTCTAAGCTGCGTCTCAGGCAGAGTAAGAGGGAGCCCTCCTCTCTTGGTATATAAACAGTAAGTCACAGAAGGAAATACACCACAATATTAACACTAGTTCAGGGGTATGTTTCCTTCCCATTCTTTCCACTTGTCCTTATTGAAGTTCCCATTCATCAGTGAGATAAACCACTCAGACTCTTTAAAGAATTAAAATTCCTCACTTGAAATAAAAAGGCAGCATTGTGCAATCAACACGAAGTGATTAGGCGCCTCATTGTCATCGGGATGCTGCCATTAGCGGGCTCTGTGAGTTCCCACTCAAACAGGAACCCCTGGCCCAGAGGTGCTGACCTCTTTCAAACCAGTGCGAAATACTAAGTGAAAACGGCACAAAAGACACTGTAAGAACTATGCAATTAAGAAAGGGAGAATAAGTCACCATGCCTTTTCACCAGCTTTTTTCTTTGTACAGACCTAAAATTAATATTCCCCAGTTGCCTTATTCCTTTTGGATAAGAAAAGCTTAAATTGATCTTCTTTTGGCCTTTAACAAACAAATGCAGTATCACTAATAATGCCCACACTGAATCCTCCTAGCAGAAACCAACACAAACCCTCCGTCAGCTTCCTCGGGCTGTAAACCCATTCACCGCACAGCAAGCAGGAAATACAGGGCTGCCAATATTGCTGCTAAATGCCTGCTAATGTGCCCCCAACAAAATGCAAGCTTTAAATAAATGCCACTGTCATTTCCAAAGCAAAGCAGGGTTTTGTGTTTTGTTTTTGTTTTGCAGTGGCAGCCAGAGTGCTACAGCAGTTTTCCATAAATGCATAAAACATGGAAAAATCCCAGCTTCAACTGGTGTTTATCATGAGCTGTCAAAACCCTGGTTCTCTTCTGTGGCCAGAAGAGCAGGACTTGACCACCTGAGACAAACTTTTCATTTCACTAAGGAATGGAAAAAACATCTGGTAGAACTGAGGAGATAAAATTTGATAAGAATTCCCAGCTACCATTAAAACCACGATGTTCATTGTTACCAAGCTAACCTCTGAAACTGAGTTTTTATATTACACATCCCTACCTACAGCCATCGATATAAATGGCTTTCATCTTGCATAAACCCTACTGAGCTTACTGTTCCTTGAATAACTATTTTCAAACTTCAGTATAACTAGAAATAAATTCAAGACTCAGAAAGAGCCTCAGAAGAGGAATGTGAGATCACAAACAGTTCCCATTATCATAAAAATAACAATAGGCTGCACAACCACTGCCTCTTAGAATTTTTATGAGGCTCTGAGGGTACTCACAGGTCTCATCTGACCTCCTTACTCTCAACAGCCGCAGAGAATCACAGGGAACGGGCTCTGGAGAGAATGGCTGCCTTTCACTCCACTGCCCCCAAGCAGGCAGAGGTGATCTTCTCAAAGTAACGTCTGCTATTGCCACCTGCTGTTTAGTGCCTTCCATGCTTCCACTGCCCTAGGGATAAAATCCAAACTCCTTCCAGATGTGGGCCAGCCTCTCTCCCCAAACCCATCTCTCCCACGCATTGTCTCACTGGTGTCACTCAGCCCCCACAGGCTTCTCTGTCCCATGAACACATCGACATCTAGGATGTCTCCTGTAGACAAAGAGGAGGGTGGCACGTCCAGCAGGAAAACCGCAGGTGCAAAGGCTGGCACCCGAGCTTGGTTGGGATGGTTTGAGACAGCTGGTTAAGGCCTTGGGCTTTGGTGCCACATAGGCCTGGGCTTGATCAGTCACTGACAGTGCGCTCCGGTGCAAGCCCGAGGCTGTTCAGCTACAAAATGGGGATTAAAAACCACAACCACCTCACCGGGTCACTGTGTGATGACAAGAGAGGCTGCACTTACGTTCGGCAGCATGTCTGGGGCAGTGAGTGCTCAGTGAGCGAGAGCTGGTTTTGCGTGATGGTGGCACAGAAGGAGACACAAGGGAAGCTGTGCATAGGGAGCCTCCGGAGGCCAGCGGAAAAGGGCCTCAACGTGCTGCACCAACGCACCTGGACTTCTGTGGGGAGACACTGTCCCCAAAGTGAGCACATCACAGTTGCTAACCATCTGCCACGTGCTAGGTTCCAGGGTAGGGGAGGAGGGGGGGCGGGTGCAGAAGTCACACAGTTCAAATCCTTTGACACTTGGTAAATTATGATAGAACAGAGAGAGAAGATGGATGTCAGGGGAGAGCTCATCCGAGACACAACACTCAGGAGTCACTTATCCAATGGGCCCCAGCACAAGCGCGACAGCCTCTCACGGCAGATCCACACCCTAAATCCCTACTGGGCTTGCCATGTCCTCGTGCCATCACACTCAGAGCTAGCGTGACAGTCTCAAGTGTTTCTTTCCACCCTTAGTTGTTATGGTCCACGAAAATTAACCTGAAGGCACTTAAGGAAGAGGTGCCATTTGACAACACGAATGACAGTGACAAATCAAAACACAGTGACAAGAGATGATGTAGCCCCAAACTCACAGCTCACCGTGGACCTAAGGATCGGAAACAGGGCCCCAATTCTCTGAAAGGCACAAGGAGAATATCTGGCTAATAGAAGATGTGGTTCCTAAGTTGTGCTTGAAAGATGCACAACTTACCGGTAAGTAAGGTACAAAGGTATACGAGTCACCACTTGGGTTTCATCCTTTCGGCTGGAGGGAAGAAAGTAGAAATATTTAAGAAGTTTAGGTAACAAGGCCATTTGGCAACATTTATCTTTTTTTTTTTTTTTTTTTTGACAGGGTCTGGTTCTATCACCCCACCTAGAGTGCAGTGCAGTCATCACAGCTCACAGCAACCTCAAACTCCTGTGCTCAAGTGACCCTCCCATCTCAGCCTCCCAAGAAAGCTAGGACTACAAGTGTGTGCCAGCATGGCTGACTAATTTTTCTATTTTTTGTAGAGATGGGGTCTCACTCTTGCTCAGGCTGGTCTCGAACACTTGACCTCAAGCGATCCTCCCACCTCTGCTTCCCAGAATGCTAGGATTATAGGTGTGAGCCACTGTGCTGGGAAAAAAAAATTTTTTTAAGAGATAAGGTCTCACTCTGTCACCCAGGAAGAAGTGCAGTGGTGTGATCATACCTCACAGTAGCCTTGAACTCCTGGGCTCAAGTGATTCTCCCCCCTCAGCCTCCCAAGTAGCTGTGACTACAGGTGTACCTCACAACACCTGGCTAATTTTTCTTTAAAGAGATGGGGGTGGTCTCACCTATTTCCCCACACTGGTGTCAAACTCCTGGCCTTACGCGATCCTCCTACCTCAGCCTGTCATCAAAGCACTGGAACTATAGGAATGATCCACCCTGCCCAGGCAAAATCTATCAAAATTTTATAATCATTCACCTTTGACTTGAAAAATCATTGCTGGGCAGTTATCCTGCTTCTCTATTTTCACATGTGTTCAAAATGCAAGTTTAGCTCCAAGTGACTGGAACCTACCTAGATGTCCAACCAAAGGGGACTGCTTAAATAACTCAGGATTCTGCTACTCTCCTACTGACTGTACCTGTGGCAGACAGCACTAATCAATCACTGTGCGCCTTCCTCAAGACGACACTCAGGCGGCCATAACCAATCAATCAGTGTGTTGGGCTGCAAGAGGACACCTATTTGATAGCCCTAGCTATCAACTGGAGAAGGCATCATCAGGAAGGTGACATTTGAGTTGGGCTTTTGGAAAATGATGCTTTTGGAGCTTCAAAGACTGAGCAATTCCTTCCAGCTGGATTATCAGGGAAGATGATCTCCCAAAATAATGTGGCTGTGAGAAAGCTTTTAAGTCTGTGAAAATACCAGGAATTATCATAATTACCTGCCAAATCATGAAAGGATTATAAGTTTTTTAAAAAAGGCTCTGGCATTTCCTTTCACATCAGAATGTTCTCTCCATTTAATCCCATTCGAGTAAACCATGCTTCACCCTCTGTTGGCTAACAAATTAGATGCTTCTTGATTAATTAGATCAAGATACCCCCAAATTTCAATAGCAACTGAGGCTCCTCTGGTCAAATATCCAAACTCTCCAAGAACAATCACTTAGATATCTCAGAATCTATTTAAGTTTTATAAAACTCACAAACTGTTTTTTGGCCCTATTTATACCGGCTGTGGGGAGGGACCTGGAACCTCTTTCCGTGATGACTGCATTGCACCTACCTCATTAAAAACGAGCCTAGCCAGCGCCCACTCTGCCTTAACACACCTTGGAGCCCCAGCCCTGGTTAGGCCTCTTGCAGGCATTAGTGAAGCCAGCTCATGTAATTGTTGCAGCCTCCCGGCAGGGCGGGCTCACCTTCCTTCCCGGTGAGGCTCAGAGGCTGGGTTACCAGCTTTAGGTGTCGGGGTCAGCAAGTGACAGACTAGGGATTTGAACCCACGCCTTGGGCTCTACTGTCGATGTTCTCTGGACTCCATCTTGAGTATGGTAGAAAGGTGGCCCCTTTGATGGTTAAAGAAGGTAAGTTTGTCCCTCAGAGCGGAGGGGAGTGGCATGGTACAGACCAGTGTCTCCCAACCCAAGCTCACCGCTGGGAGGGCTTCTGAAAAATGCTGATTTTGGGGCCTCAGCCCCAGAAATTCCAACTCAATGGACTGGAGAAAGGAATCCAAAGAAGTGCTTTCTAAAGGCCTCCGTGGCCGCAAAGATCAATCAGAATCGGGAACCACGGGCAAAGACCAAGGGGAAACAATTCCCAGACTTGACTGGGAACTGCAGCTGGGCCACTCCCCACGTCCTCAGTCCTACGGCAGGAATGTCACGGGAGCCTCTCCACTCGTCAGCGCTCTCCACCTCTGAACTGTCACTGACGTGAATAAAGCCAAGAGCCAAAGAAAACTGCATGAACCCTGCCTGCCAACAACAGATGGCAGAACAGTCGTGCTTAGGTGTGCTCGGGGGATTGGTTCCAGCACTCCCCACAGGTACCAAGCCCGAGATGCTCGTGTCCCTCACATGCATGCCATAGTATTTGCATACAACCTACGCACACCCTCCCATACGCTTTACATCATCTCTACGTTACTTATAAAACCCAACACGACGTCAGCGCTATGCAAACAGTTGCTATACTGCATTGTTCAAGGAATAATAAGAAACAAAGTGTGTACGTGTTCAGAACAGGTGCATTTTTCCCCAGAGTGTTTTCGATCCACAGTTGGGTGAATCCACGGATGCAGGACCCACAGACGTGGAACCCGTGGACGTGGATGTGTCACGTGCAGCACTGTCACTCTCCGCAGTGGCACAGCAAATGTGTCTACAGCAGTGCCACAGAAAGGGTGGCCCACAAACGGGGGCTGAGATGCCAACTGTTTGCTACCGGCCCGAGACAAAAGAAAAGAAATTGAAAGTAAGCATTTAGAAATGTTTAAAGCAATTTCATATTGCTAAGAAACCCAGGAATTTCATAATTTTTCTGTATTTTTTTTTTTTTTGTATTTTACAAATGTGTCAGTCTGCAATGAACTGAAAATTGTTTTAGAAACTGGTTCTTCACAGACAGCTTGAGATGCACTTATCGACAACACATGCTGTGTTTAAAGCAATGCCTGGCATTAATAATTATGAAAAATGATGAAAAAAGGAAGCCAAAATACAGCCATATTTGGATAACAATTTTAAGAGAGCTGGAAGAAAAACAAGATAAAAGCAATACTCTCAACATCTGTCGTTCTTTTAGATGCATATACAGGTTGAGTATCCCTTATCTGAAATGCTTAGGGCCAGACGTGTTTTGGATTCCTGGCCCCCGGCACTCGGAGCCTTTCCCACAGGTACTCCATCACGCCCACTTACTAGCAGAGGAGGGTGAAGCTCAGGGACTAACGGCCAAGGTCACAGAGTTCACGGGACAGTAAAATCTGAACCCCAGTTACTGTGGCTGCAAAGCCCATGCTCTTCCCATCACATGGCCCTTCAGGCAGCAAATAAATAACCCAGCATTAACAGCAGCTCCGTTCATAAACGGAAACTGTTCTGCTCCACCTCGGGGCCGCGGTCCTCAGCGATCGTCCTCATCTCTCCCGACATGCAGCCTTGCAGAGGACGCGCAAGTGAGCCGAGGAGAGAGGCCACCAGGAAACACCTATTCTCCTGCCTCCCTCGAAGAGCAAAGGCAGAACACACAGAAATGACAACGGTAAAATAGCAGCCAACACCTTCCTGATGGTTGCTTGAAACAAATGAGCAATGACAGGAGAATAAAAGAAAATATTGCAAGTTCCAGCGCTCTGTCGAAAGATGCCATCGTCTAAGAAGAACAGTTCGAGAGGCACCTGTGCAGGGCGGAGGCTGTTGGGCAGGTTCCCGTCCATTCCCACCCAGCCTATCCAGGCACTACCAGGGAGGCGGAGCACTGCAGTGGTTACGGCACAAGCAACAGAGCCAGGCAGCTTAGGATTGAAGCCCACTGTTCCCCTCTTTCCCAGATGTGACTCTGGGCAACTTGCTTTCACCTCGATTTCACCTCGATTTCTCATCCACAAAATTAGGTTAGTTACAATGTAAATTTCATAGGACTTTTCGTGAGCTTTAAATAAGTTACACAAAAGAAGAGCTTAACTCAGGGCTTGGCCTACCCAAAGGACTCCATAAATGTCACCATCCCAGTAAAGAGGCACCCACAAAAACCGCCAGCGCCACTGGTCCTGCACAACTCACATCCTTCATCCCTCCCAGAGCCATCCCCATCCCTGTGGCCAACCTTGGTTCAGAAACTGCCCCCACACCCCCAGACAGGCAGCAGAGCCTCCCTGCTGTCCTGCGCCTGGCGGGATGCCACCCCCCCCAAACCAAAGCTGGATCACGCCCCTTCTCTGCTTAAAACTCTTGAATGACGTCTGCGCTTTGTTTCAAATTATACTGGGGGTTGGGCTTGGGGGTAAGACTGGCCTCGGGCTGACGGCTGCTGGAGCCGAGCGGGACTTTGTACAGGCCACACAGAGGTTATACAATTCTGTCCCTGGTCAAATAATCCAAATGATTTAAAAGATAATCCTTCAATGGCGTCCCACTAATTTTCTTGTCATGGCATAGAAACAAGAAAAGAGGGAAAGTTGGGAGGAAAGGGGAGAAAATGTTTCAAGTCAAGGACACCGACCACATAAGAACATGCCTACACCCCACCTCCCACCCACGCACACCTCCTGAAGTGATCCCTACACTTCAAAGCTTAACCCGAATCTCAGTTTACCTCCCTGCCAACTCCTTTCATCCATGCGCCCAACTTCTCCATAAACAATCCCTCAGCAGTAGCAGCAACAGCAGTTACTGTTTTCTGAGCACTCACCATATGCTGGGCTCAACAAAAAGGCTCTTTTGTGCAAGTAAGAAAAGGGGTGCGCTCTGAGTGGCCACAGCCCCACGGGGCCCGGGTTTGGTGAGTGGAACACAGATGGATACAGCTCCCGCTGGTCTCTCCACAGCTACACGCTGTCGCGCAGTGTACAACTTGCACAACTGCACAGAGACCTTAGACACCATGCCAGGTGCTAGTGTTGCTCCTATTTTACAGGGGAGGAAACTCAGGTCCAATGGGACCAGAACACTCGCCCATGGTCACGTGGGGATGGCTGCAATAGCTGACATCCAGACTCACGCGCTGTTACGTGAAGCTCCCACATAAGGAGGTGCAGCACTGCCCCGCCAGTCTCTGTGCACGCCGGCAACAGCACTGCCTCCTGCACAGCTCACAGCCGGCAGGAACACAGGCTCTTAGCCAGCTCTACAGTCTTACATGGGATTGCTGCAAGAGCCACCGACACCACCAGACAGAGCCTTCTGGGGCTTAGTCTTGCTGGATCAATGATGGAGGGTCAGTGGCGGAGAAGGGGCACACGCTCCTTTTTGTTCACACCGCCTACGAGCCAGTTTACCCGGCAGCACACAATGGCTGTAAAGACAGCCCATTACAGGTACAAGACACTGTGCTTGGTTGGCCTGGGAAAATGGGTCAAGAGTTACTGTAAAAGGCTATGTTGGCCTCTCCTTTCAAAAGCACCGTGGCTGGCTGGCTCACTCACTGAGGACGGCTAATGACTTGCAAGGACCTGAGAGTTGGAAGGCAGCTCACCGATGGCTCCTCTCCCCCTCAGCCTGCTGGGCAGGCGGTCCAGGAGGAGGAAGAGAAAGAGGAGGGGAAGGTGAGGCCACCATCATTAAGAGCGGACAGTTACTGAGCACGTGCTCAATGCCAGACCCAGTTCCAAGCCCTGTCCTTGTGTCAGCTCATCCACACGGCAACGTTATAAGGCCTATCTGTGGTTCCTTCTTGAGAAACTATCTTCAATATCTAGAAATTCTCAGATTCAGTCAACAAACATCTATTGAGAAACTACCAAGCCCTGTCTTAAACACCCATGGATATAGCAGGAAGCAACAGAGATAAAAGTCTCTGCCCTTGTGGCTTTTGCATTCTAGCTGCACCTCCCTCTACCACATGCAGGGAAACAGAGGCTTGCCAAGCTTTCGTCCCAGCCAAAGCTAACAAATAGGCCTTGGGATCGGAGACAGAGCCCCTTCGCCCAGCACCATGCTGCACAATCTCTCTCTGCCCTGGGGTCCTTAGTTTACAAACTTCCTTACCTTGTAAGGCCAAATGCGCCTCCCTGCACTGCTGTGGACATTCATTCACGTTTGCTTATTCATTCAACAAACGTTTTCTGAGCAACTGTGTGCCAGGCCCCGTCCTGGGCTCTGGGTGTCCGTGTGACCAGCACCCTGCTCCTGCCCTCAGGGAGCTCCCTGTCTCGTGGGATGGGTCAGCAGTTCCCACACACTGAGGTCCCTGGGAACATGAAGGAGAGGTCCCAGCCGTGCTAATAGGGAGGGTCCAGAAGAAGTGGCAGTGAGCTGAGGCTGGAGGGCAGAAAGCGATCAGCCGGCACAAGGCAGGGGAACGGCTTCAAACCCAGGCCCTGACATTACACGGCCCATCGCCACCTGCTCCTGGCTCCTCGGCTGTGAAGTGGGGACCCATCCTGTCAAGCAGGATTTTAAACAGGGGATGATGTGACTTCAGAGGAGCCAGCCTGGCGCAGAGCGGGGGCTCACCGTGGGGCAGCTGCTTCTGATTCCTGAGGATGGGTTGCAAGACCCAGCAAGTTATATAACATCGTACAGCTAACACTAGTTCCCCAGCTCAGAAGGTTTTCCAGAAAATATTTCACCCTGGAGTGCTGCTTTTCCATTTATTTTGCATGGGTGCTGGAAAACACAGATTTTCAAATAAAGATGTAAATTCTGAAATTACGTGGCTCTTTGTCATATTCTAATGTCTCGAGAAATCCGTGGAGGCCAGGGTGCATTTTTAATCATATTCCTTGCAAGTGATACGCAGAGACCTCCTGAATATTTCAGCCACAGCTCAATAAATTATGCCCAAGTTTCAAAAGAAAGACAGTAAATGAAAAAACATTAGATTTTATGAACACCAGAAATGTTTTTCTCCCTCGAGAGTCCCTTTCTCATACCAAATAGCGCTCACATAAAGCTGCGAAGAGCCCCCTTCAGAAAATGACTGCCTTGCTCCTGCCGGGGAGGGTGTACACCCATTGATTTGCGCAACTGTGCTCGAGAGTGAACGAGCAGTGTGGAGCAGTGGTTTGGAGGATGCATTTAGAGCTGCATGGCCAGGATTCTGCTCCAGCCTGCCAGTAACTTGCTGGGTGACTGTGGTAAGTCATCCAACCTCTCTGGGCCCCAGAGTCTATGCCTGAAAAATGGTAGCGATGGGAGCACTTGTTCCCTAGGGCTGTTGCGAGGAGTAAATGAGTCAATACATAACCGGGGCCAATACATAACAATACAGGATACCACCATTCTGATTCATACAGCTTCCACTGACACAGGAAAACGTGCACACCCCTAAATTTTCTTCAAGCCCTACGTCCATGACAATGGAAAGACAAGAACAGATAAGAAGGTATGGTTTAAAACAAGAACAACACAGAGTTTAGAGGCAGACAGACCGGGCTTGAATCCGGGACGTTTTGCTGGTTGTGCCCAGGAGCAGGAGCTATTATTTCTGTACAGTTCTGAGCATTTCCAAGCCTCCCTGTTCCGCCAGCAAAACGGAGATGGTAATCTCTTCCCTCCGAGGGGCACCGTGGACGTGACCGAGATTGCTTATGTTGCGGTACCCAGCACACAGCCTTGCTCTCAGCAGGCTTGAGGCAGACACCGGTGACCTTCCTTCCTTTGCAGACGGCCAAGGCAAATGAAACTTTTTCTCTGGGTCACTTGAGCCCCTGTGACAAACTCAGTGAGGATAAATGCAAAACCATCACAACGCGTCCCCGCTGGGGCTGCCCCAACACAGTGGCTCATCAAAGGTGATCTTGCTCTGTTTTCTACTGCCTGGGCAGTCAGCGTGGCAAGATCACACCTACCTCCCAGAATCTGGTTAAAGAGAGTTCTTGTTTTCCCCAGCATCAATCAAGCTGGGGGCAAGGGGTGGGGGGTTAGGCCTAAATTTCTTCACTTCCTGGCACAACGAACACTGAGCTAGAAGTGTCCAAGCAGCTGTGAAGTCACTAGCCCCACAACGGAAATGACATGGTGACAACACATGGGTCCTGTGGCAGAGCTGGTGCTCACCAAGTGCTCCACCTGCTCCCCCAAGTTTCCCATCCTCCTCTGCACAACCAGGAACAGGCCTGTGACTACTCTGCACAACAGGCTCCAGGCGGAAGGGACACACATTGCTTCTGAGTCACAGCACAGAACCGCTAGCATGGGAGCCTGCGCTGTCCCTTCCCCTGCCGCGCTCAACAAGAAAGCCATCTTCTCCAGACGGTGCGGCTGCAAGATGCGAGAGCTTCTGCCGGCCCAGACACCTGAGTCACGATGGAGAGAACACCACTCCCACCCTTGCCCTTGGACAGCCCACGCTGGACACATTGTATAAATCAGAGATAAACTGTGGTTTTGTTAAATCACTGAGATTAGGGATCATTTGTTACTGCAGCAGAACCCAACCTAACCTAACACGAGCTTGACAACCCTGTATCTTCCTTTCTCAAAGTGGGCCTAAAAGTACGAGGAAAGGCACAGAGACCACAGACGTTTGTTACAGGAAGCTGCACAGCAGCCTCGGGCAGTGGGTATCGCGACATCCTTTTCACTGAACACGAAACTGGACTCAGACAAGTTAAATCATTTGTCCAAGGTCGTACAAATAACAAGTGGTGAAGTCGGGATTTGATCCCAGGTCTACCCACCCTAAGGCCTGTGTTCTATCTACTACCCGTGTTCAGGCAGTACTTTCCAGTAAGTTCCACAAGTCTGTAAAGGCCCCAGTATAATTCAGAAATCTCTGTGGGATCTAATGATAATAGCAGCCATAGGTTGGATTTATTCCATGTGCCACACACTTTTCTGTGTCCTTTATCAATATTCTTTCATTGCAATGACCATCTCTCTTCAAGCATTATACCTATTTTACAGGTAAGGAAACAGAGGCTTAAAGAGACTACAGAAGAGTTCTCCTAACAGTGAAGTAAATAAAAAAAAAAAAAATGCTGACAAAGATAGGCAAAGGATATGGGTCCCTTTAATAGAAGAAGAATATTCCACATAAATAACTAGAAAGCAGGACACTGAGGGACTCTCCCTGTTGGGGGATCTCAAGCCTTGAAATGCCCACAAAAATGCTTCAGTGCCCGAGATGCCAAACGGGATTCTCAGGGATGTTTGCTCCGGGGGTGGGAGAAGGGGGAAAATAATCCCTTCTGGTTTCTCTCAACAGTTCTGGAGGTTCCAGCCTCTTTTCTACCTGGCCACCAGATATAAGTGACTGGTAACAATCTCACAATGCCCCTGAGTGGTCACTCTGCACCAGGTGACACAAAGACTACGTCTCCAGACACAGATGCGTCCAGCTCAAAAGCATGCTCCTCCCACTCTGCCTCTCTCATCCACCCAACCAGTAAATGTTTACTGAGCATCTGTTTCGTGCCAACCACTGCCTAGATACTAGGGGGATAAGAGTGAACAGACAGAAATTCCCATCTCCCTTGAGCTCACATTCTAATGTCCCAGGTTAGAAACTCATATTGACTGAAGGACAGTGTCTTTGTGCCCAGTTACCTTCAAACAAAAGGTCAGGCTTCAATCGAAATTCTGCTTCCGTTACATAGTAATGATTCTGGTTAACTCTGTGAGGTGAAGACTATGTCAATTGTTAATAGCCTGATGGTGATAATCATTCTATAATGTGTATGTATATCAAAATATCACATGTGTATCTTAAGGATATATTAATTTTATTTATCAATTATACCTCAATAAAGCTGAAAAAATTGTAAAAAGATCTACATCCAACACTTTGGGGTCAGTGTGGCAGTGTGACATGAACGGGGCTTTTGGAGGGGAGACAACCCTAGTTTTGCAGCCCAGCTCCGTCGCCTATTAGCTGGGTGACCTTGAGCAGGTGACAGGATTTATGCACACTCAGTTCCTTGTCTGTGATAGCATTTACCACCACTTGCTGCCTGAGAAAGCTAAGAAGATAAAATAGAGAAAAAAAAAAAAACCCTCAAGGGCCTGGCTGAGGCTGACACTTGTCAGTGTTCTCCTCTTCTTCCGCCCTCCATGGTCCCCTCTAGCCCCAGCCTGGGGCAAAGGCTGCAGGAAAACAACCTGGATCTTTCATACCTTGATCTTCAGATCTCGAAAATGGAAAAACAAATGACCTGCCATTTGTCATCCTTTAAGGATACACAAAGAAGTGCAAATGCCACCAGTTTAAGTGCAAACCCTGGGTAAAGAAAAAGCACCGTGTTCCAATGACTTTTCTCTGGGGGAACAGAATCTTAAGGTATACCACAACACAAAGAGCAACCAGTGAAACGTGCCAACACACCCAGGCCCATCTAAACAACACAGTGACAGATATAGGGCAGTGAGAGCAGTTTCATGTCACCTGCTACAGCATTTTTTTTTTTTAATTTCTGCCAGGAATTGCTCTGCAGTCAAATTTATTTATGGCTCCCCTGTCATCGCAGGATGCTGAGCAGAGACTATTTTGAATACCTTGGCTTTAACTGTGCTACAGTGAGTTCCAAATCAAAACTTTCTCCCTAAAAACTGGAAGACCTACAATATTAAGTAATTTCAACCTTCTGTTAGCTACTCTGAGAATCACCAATGCCTCTGGGTCTGCGGCGATGGCCTAATTTAATTTTATTTAAAATGCAAATATTGTGTTTTTATGCATCCCTGAATACCAATTGGTTCTTCTGCAATGTGACTGATAATGGTTTTATGAAGACATCAAGTGCCAGGCCATCATCACACACACACATACACACACACCCACACACACAAACCCAAACAGATTACACTCATGATGTGCCTAGACCCCTGGGAAGCAGGAGAAGGTGGACGTGGAAAGTCCAACTGCCTGGGTTCAAATCCTGGTCCTGCCAGTTACAAGCTATTTAATATATGAACTGGAGCATGTGACAATCCTTGCTGGGCCTTAACATCTTTGGGGATAATTATGGTGCCCCTCTTACAGAGTTACTGCAAGAAATTAACTGAAACAACCTGGATAAGGAACTTAACACACTAACACACGAAGAACGCATAGAACATTAGCTGCCATCATCACTGCATCATCTCCTCACTGAGTAGAGCTTCTTTTGATTGGGGAAATGAGTTCTTATACGCCATGCAGCAACAGTTTCATTTCAGGTAAAATTAAAGATTCTTTTCCACATCTAGAAGACTCCTGCCCTGAGTCTAAGGCCCTCAAAGACCCATAACCCAGCCATCTAAGGCAACAGCAAGATGACAACTACCGTTCTAGAGATCTCCAAAAAAGCCACTCTGTCACAGGACCCCACTCTGGGAAGTGCTGCTCAGTGTCCTGCCTGCCTCTCGCCGGCTGCACTGTAAGTCATTTCCATCGCCCCCTCCCTCACATGCATCTTGGCAGATTTCACTTTCTGGCATGAATGCTGAATGGACGCCAGGCCCAAACACTCATGTAAGAAATCACATTTTAAAGACTCTTGCTTTAAAAAGACTCCAGGGACTGAAGATTTAAAGCAGAAGGACCAGTGCGAATGCCTGCAGGGCCCAGGCAGGTAAGTGAGAGGAGCAGGCTGGGTGGGGAGGAGGTGACGGTCCTTTGGAGATGAAGGAGCCACTACTCAGCCCCAGGAGAACACAGACCCACTGCTGCTGAAGCGTTTGGGGTTTTTTGTAAAAGAAATTGGAAATTGTGGATTTTATGGGAAATGTCCTGATTGCTCAACGTGGCCAATAAATTCAATACTAAAAACTGCATTAGCCAGATGAAAAACAACTGTGGGCTACATGTGGTCCTGTTTCTAATCTCTGATTTAAGAGTTCCACGGTGAATTTATCCGTGAGAGAATCTTGTAATCAGAATAGCACCCGCTTTGTCCGCGTGCTTGCAAAGCAGGACTGCACGAGATGACCCCTGTGAAGGGTTTCCCACAGCGTCCACCACACGGCAACACTCAAATGCAGCCCGGCAGTACTTTCCCTAAAGGGAGACCCACCTACTTAGGAAGCCAGAGCTCCACACGAGGAAAGGCCCCAGAACTCAGTCTCCAACGTTTCTCTACCAAAAGACCCATTAACACACGGCTGCTGTGAAAGTTGCCCGGAGCTAAGAGAGTTCATCGGTGTTACACTTTGTTTTAAAACATCCCATCGAAAAGCTCTCCAGACTGTTTAAGGTTTTTGAATCAACATTTATCATTTCATTGCACTTGCCTTCAGTCAAAACCCTAACGTGGATGGCTTCAGAGGTGACACTGTCCTTGAAGTGTGATTCCCTACTTGTTTCCTTCAGGCTGAAAGGGATGAACTGTCATGTTTGCTCTTCCCTACCAGGCCACCTAAACTTTAAACAACCCAGATAGTTAACCACCAGATAGGTAACAGACAGACACACCAGCTACGGAAGGAAGCAGCAAACATTCCCATGAGGTCCTGGCATTGTGGTGAAATGACAGAGATAAACACGGGACACAGAAGCACGAGGTGCATCTGACTTGGCAGCTCCACTTGCCATTCTGCACTGGGTCCCTGAGAGAAACGAGAATGGTCTTGGGTGAACATGCTCTTTCCTGCCTGCCATTCTGCACTGTGGGACACCCCGCCTTCCCACCCAGTCCACAGGACACAGGCTCCGTGAGGGATACAGTGAGGGTATAGTGAGGGATATAGGGATGGTCCAGGTGAGACCTAGTCACCTGCTTGGGAAGAAATCTTTATAAGGCACCATGACAAAAGGAGAGACTCTGGACTGGGCAGCCTGGAGAAGGGGCAACCACGTCCTTCTTGGTCACAGCCACGAACCCAGCACCTGGAACGGCACCAGGCCCGTCACAGGTGCTTGATGAAAAGCTGTTGAATGAATGAACAAATGAAAGCTGAATTCAACAGTTCCATATTAATCACTGATCAAATTATTTAATCTCTGAGCTTCAGGTTTCTTCTCTCTCAAACAGGGAAAATCCCACCTCCATCCTCAGAGTTGTCGTAAAAACTGGCCGTAAAACATGGTGCCCAGCATACCATGAGGGCTGAACATTCATTTCCCTCTTCCCTCTCTCCTTTCTTCCATTTCCTCCCACCTATGAACGCACACTCACCACGTGAGTGGGGCTGGCCACAGGGTCTCGGAGTTGGCCCAAGGCAGACATGAGGTTCGACCTGAGGCTTGAAGAACTGGGGCAGATGGAGGGGAAGGAAGGAAGGAGGAAGGGCAACTGTGGCCAAGAGGAAATGACAGAAGGACAGACAAGATCGTGAGGACTGACGATGAGACCAGAGACCAGAGGAACAAAGGGTGGGAACAGGAAGCAACAGAGATCAGGCTGGGAGGATAAGAGAGAGGGGCGCCCAGCCCTGAGGGCAGCCAGAGCTGGGAAGCAGGGGATCCTGGGGTGGGGGGCTAAAACAGGGTCTCCAGAGTGAGAAGCACTGCCCACGGACCTCGGGGGAGCCCACGACCATCCTCCAAGCACTGAGCCTTTCTCAAGCTTTGTGACCATGGCCTTAAATATGATGAGGACAGGGA
The DNA here is from genome assembly GCF_040939455.1 of Microcebus murinus. Taxonomy (NCBI): domain Eukaryota; kingdom Metazoa; phylum Chordata; class Mammalia; order Primates; family Cheirogaleidae; genus Microcebus; species Microcebus murinus. The sequence goes on along the minus strand of NC_134122.1, from coordinate 9,774,430 downwards.
GGATAAAGGCATCACTTTATTAGGCAAAAGGCACTGAGAGTAACACAGTTTTTAAATGCTACCAATAAGACAGCTTTAACAAGACTTTCTGAGCAGGCACGACGACCAAATGAGCAATCCAGCTGGATGCAAATGTTAATTTGCTCAGAATCCAAGGAAAATGATGGACCGCCACGCAAGGCAAAACCAGGTGCAACCATCTGGCAGTGAGCTGGGGACACTCACACACACACAAGAACGCATGTGCACACACGCACGGCTCTGAATCAGACTGAAAGTACATCTTCCGTGACCGACAACTGTACTCGATGGTGAGCATAACAGTAATGTTAATAACAGCATCAACAACAACACAAGTAAGTAACGCTTACACTGTAAATTATTTAATTCTTAAAACAGCAATGGGGAGCGTGCCCATGATGACACAGTGTGTCTGATACAGCAGCCCGTGCTCTCACCACCTATATGTAACATGTGTTGCTTCAAATGCTTCTAAGAATAAGATAGAATATAAGTAAATAAAAATTAAATCAAGTGTCGGGCAGCCACTGTGTCCTTTTGTGGCACAGACCTAGGCCCAAGGAAGTCATGACCGAGTGACTCACATGGAGCAGGAGAGAAGGGCTGGTCTTTCATACATCCTGTAATCTCATGATCTCAGTATAAGCAGTTCTGGGAAGGAAACTGGCCAGCCAAGTCCAGCAGCCTGGGAGGTTGGGCTCAAGCAACTGAGGCCAAGTGCTCTCTCTGGAGAAAGGCTGGGCAGGCCTGGGTTTCTGGGTCCCATCCCAGCCAAGCTCACACCAGCCCAAGAATCCACAGCCCCCTGCCAAACAGGGATGCAGGCTCTGAAGCAATGAGGACCTGGAGTTGGCTTCCCAGGCCCCAAAAATGTTAGACCCTGAATTGTTCCCAGCATTGGGTGGCAGCTAAGGAAGCCTCCAGTAGTATATGAACGAGAGGGCTGGCATGAATGGAGTGGACAACCATGTTCTGTACGTATCTGGGGCACGGCCCCCAAAATCTTAGAAACAAATGCAAGAAAGACAAGCTTTCCCATTCAAACATGAAGCTGCACCAAAACTCATCCACCAGCCAGGCCACTGGGCTGCTGAGTGAGTGAATAGAAGCCACGGCTAAAAATATCTGATGTGACTTACTTGGAGCCAGGATGCCGCCATCAGCCCTAGAACCTGCCACAAGTGCAGCCACCAAGACACCAAGACTCCGGTGCTGGTTAGGAACCAGGGCTTTGGACTCTGGCTGCCTGGCTACCCTATCTGCCATGATGTCACCTTAGGCTACTACTTAAACTCTCTTGGACTCAGTTTCTATGTTGGGTAAAATAGTAACAACAATGCCCAGTTGTCATCCAGACGTTTGAGGAGCATTAAGTGGCTCCGGTCGGTAAACCCCGGCTCACAGATGCACTGTGTGTTAGCTATTATCACCTATAATCGTCAAGCTCATTTCAGAAGGAAGGCAGCTGAGGTTCAGAGAGGTTAAGTCACTTCCTCAAGGCCACAGAGGAGCCACCATTTCCTGAGCACATATGTGTGTCAAGCACCAGGCCGACTTGTTTCATGTCACTGTTCTAAACCTCCCATAATAACAACAAAAGTAACCGATGCTTAGGCTACGAATTATTTAATTTTCAAAACAACATTCTACAATGCGTCATCTGTTGTCCCCATTTTACAGGTGAAGAATCCGAGGCTCAAAGACATTAAGAAGCACGCCTGTGGTGCAACAGCCCAGGCTTCCAGTACTCATATATAAGATGCGCTGCTTCAAATGCTTTTTGGAACAAGACGGGGTACAAATAACCACAAATGCATCTTAATCCCTTCAGGAAAAGAGCCTGTTTGTCAAAGAGAATTGAAGAACACATCTGGAAGATACCATGTTAAGTCATTCAACATCGGCTGCAAGGAGAAGGGCCACCTTGCCTGCGTGCAAGTACCTCTGGCCTACCCTCTTGAGAGAGCCCAACCAGGAAGATCAATTGCCAGCGAGCTGTGAACCAGAGCAGGCAACACACTCAAGATAAATGTGCTCAACATTTGGCATGTGTAGATGCTAAAATAATACATGCTCCTGTTCACTGCATAGGGTAGGACGGGGTACAAATCACTGTCGAAGTGTCTATGCCACTGACAGATGCAATCACAGAAGCCACTGGGAGGGCTGGGTTCAAGTAAGGATCCAGATGATCTGCACCAGTCAACGCTGTCAATCTCAGGGTTTATTTGCCAGACACTACATAAGGGACTAGACAAGGAAACCCCGTAAGCCAGCACTCTTGGCCCATGTAGAGTTTAAAGGGATGTCAGCTGCTTTGGGCAGTCCAGAATTTCCTCCTGTGTCCACTGGTACAGCACAAAGATTTTGTCTGGGGAAACCCTGTTCATCCACCCCCAGTGTGCGTGGCACCAGGGACTGGCACAGGAGCCAGGGGCCTGGCCAGTCCTCTTATGGGCTTAGGGACCTGCACCTGGCCTCAAAGGCCACTCAGACCCCATCCCAGGTCATCAGCTGGGGCTGCTAAGCCTGGGAGGGTGGTTATTTTGCCACCACTATCCTCAGTGAGGAGCCCAGTGAGAGAATTGGGGAGACAGCACCCCGAGACCTCACCGTTTCAGCACCCACATCCAGCTGGGCCTTAAGCATCACTCTGAGAACTGCCTGTTGTGTGATCCAATGAACTCCATCTCCGCCTAAACCATTTGGAGAAAGAGTTTCTGGCAACAATAATGAAAAAAGTCTGAGTAAAACAGGGAAAGTCACAAGGATGAAAATACAAAAAGAGTTTACAGAGCTGGAACAGAGACGCCCAGATTTAGACGGTGCCCACGGGAAAGGACTGACAGTCCTTCTCAAGAAAGGCTTGAACATGCTAAGATATTGGAGGGTGACTGATCAGAGAGCTGGCCCCCTAGAGACAGAGACCCAGGAATCTGGGCACTGGACTCAGTCCTGTTCCAGAAAGTCTCGCCCCACTCGGGTGTAAAGTGCTCTGGGGCAGGGCCACAGCCCCTGCTGTTTTTCAAGAGTTGTTAGCAGTGTGAAAAACATCATCACCTGGGGTGTGAGATGGCCAAGAGCTTTCTGCTGGGCTTGTACAGAAATTCAGCTAAGATACTTAAAACTGTTGCTGAATCACTTTTAGAGTTAGGTGCTTTAATAAACAATCTATATCTCAAAGACCAGGGACACTAAGAAGCTAGAAACATCTCTGGCTGAGGGTAATAATAGTAGTAAAATAATAAAAGCCACAGTTGTACAAAAATAATAGCTAGCTGGTGTTTATCGAGGTGGACTTTGTGAGAGGCACTGGGCTAAACACTTTATACGCAAATTTTCAATAAATCTTCCCGATACTATAAAGGTAAAAGTATTTCCACTTTACAGGTGAGCAAACTGAGACTCAGAAAAGTGACGTGTCTAAGGGCACACAGATAGAAGAAGCTAAGTTGGCTTTGGAAACCCACAACAGTCTAACTAGGCCACCAGGCAACACTGAATATGGTCCCAGTGGGGTTGAGCTCCATGGAGAGTCTACAGAAATCAACAGGATGGAGCCACGACCAGCCAGCAGCACGTGGGGCCTTGTCCCCCTGGCACTCAGTAGAAAGCTGCTCGGACCTAATCCCAAATGGTCACCTCATGGGAGTGGCTCAACAGGTGGCTCAATTTAGGACCCTTCCTGCAGGCATCGATGGCCCCACATCTGGTTTCCGCACTGTCACTCTCTCCCCCAGTCTCTGTTTCTATGCGCCAAGAGATCCCATCTGCCGTAGGCGGAACTGTGTGTCCACACCATTCATAGGTTAAAGTCCAAACCCGGGACCTCCACATGTGACTATACTTGCAGATAGAGTCTTCCTGGGGGTAATTAGGTTAAATAAGGCCGTTAGGCTGGGCCCTGATCCAATATGAGCCGTGTCCTTCTAAGAAGAGGTGATGAGGACACAGACAAACAGAGGAAGGATCCCAGGGGGACAATGCCATCTACAAACCAAGGAGAGAAGCCCCAGAAGAAACTAACCCTGCCAACACCTTGATCCCACACTTCAGCCTCCAGAAGGTGAGAAAGTACATTTCTGTTGCTTCAGCCACCCAGTCCGCGGTAGTTTGTCAGGGCAGCCCGAGCAAACAATACACCATCCAACCTCCTCAAATTAGAGCAACTCCCACCTGCTGCCAAGGCTGAACGCCACTCAGAAGCTTAAAAAGACCCCAATCGTCTACAAAGGAAGCTTCAGGGGGTTGTTCTCTCATCGACGCTGACCAAGAGATCACAAAAGACCTGAAATCCTGAGCCAAGGGACTGTGGTGCTGACCTACCATGGTGTCAGGGGCGGGGTGAGGGGGGTGGAGGTGTCGGATGGCTATAAAGGGACCCAAGGAGCTGGTCTACGTGGTTCCTGTGGGATCACCCCTCTGCTTCTCTCGCAGAGCAGCCCGGGTCCCCGCAGCCCGACCCGAAGCCTTGGGTGTCTCTGTCTGCCTTCAGCAGCTGCCCCCACCCCCAGTCCAGTGTTTCCCAAATGCCCTGAACCTTGGGACACAGTAATAAACACTCTGTGCTCCCACCAGAGGGGGCTACCTCCTTCACCCTTCCCGCGAGGCCCCACCACCAACATACCCCTGCACACCGTCTCAGTCTCTGAGCCACCTGCGCCACGCCGTGAGACCAGGTGCTAGCACTGTGCCCACCTGACCCAAGAACAGTAGCACAGAGAAACCACTCCAGGGCTGCAGGCTTGGAAGCGACTTGGGTTCAAACCCAGGCCATCTGACTCCAGACTGGATACAGGAGTTGGCAAACTGCAGTCCTAGTGCCCAATCCACCCTGCTGCCTGTTTTTACACATAAAGTTGTCATAGAACACACCCCGCCCACTTGTTCACATATTGTGTGTGACTGTGTGTGACAATATCAGCAGACTTGAGTAGATGCGACCGAGATCATGCATCCCTGTAGCTGGACGTATGAAAGTCTGCCAACTGCTCAACACCTTCGCCCCACACCCCACCCACCTGGCTCAGCCCTCCCAGGGCTCCTCTGCAACCCCGACCGCCTCTCACGCCAAACAGAAGAAAAACCCAGGACAGAAATTATATTTAAATATAATCCCACTGATAAAATAAAGAGCAAATCGAATTCTCTGCATATTCTTTTGTTCTCAGAAATTGCCAAGATGTCAACCTCAGAAAAGATAATAAATAAGAAGAACCAGCAAAGTGCTTCCAAATATTTAATTAATGCATTTTATCTGCTTCACCACCTGGGAACAATGGGCCACAGGTTGGAAGATCAAGTCTAAACCTCAACGTCGAGTTCTTGCTTTTGTAAAGTGCTTGTCACAACCTTAATATTACTTAACTGTAGTTTTTTTCTGTTATTATTAATTAGGTTTTCCCTAACAGTCAGTATCACAATTAACCTTCAAAGAAGAGCTGCCAGAATGCATTTAACTAATTTTTACAAAGCAAAATCTTTTCCAAATCACCTTGCATTGGCTTTCCGATCCTTTCTCTTAGGCAAAGTTTTCTTGTCAAATTAAAATCTGTTATGATACCATGCAAATAAATGACTTTGACATTCTACACTGCAGCTCGTTCTTAAAAATGTCTTTCAGAGGGGGCAAGCTGGAATAGCTATACTCAAAATTAAGACATTTTAGACTTTTATTCTCTCTATTAGGGAGTGGCTGGCAGAACTGCAGAAGTATAAATTGCTAGTGAAGAGCAAAATTTGGAGCTGGGCATGGCGGCTCAGGCCTATAATCCTAGCATTCTGGGAGGCTGAGGAGGGAGAACTGCTTGAGGTCAGGAGTTTGAGACCAGCCTGAACAAGAGTAAGACCCCGTCTCTACTAAAAATAGAAAAAATTAGTCAGGTGTAGTGGTGCACACATGTAGGCCCAGCTACTCGGGAGGCTGGGGCAGGAGGATCACTTGAGCCCAGGAGTTTGAGGCTGCAGTGAGCTAGGCTGACCCCACTGCACTCTACCCAGGGCAAAAAAGCAAGACTTTCTCTCTCAAAAAACAAACAAACAAACAAACAAAAAACTGGGGGATGGTTGTTTTCTGTGTCTTTCACAAGGCAGTTGTTTATAACTTTACTATAACATACATACATACTATGGAGGATTGTATTGTATAAGGGGGTCAGAGGGAGGGAAAAAATCCTTCTGAGTAAAGTCAGCCCTTAGGGCTGGTGTCCTGGTTGAAACTTTGTTGTTACTGCTGTTCTAACTTCCCTGGGTTTCTTCCATTACCTGGTAGAGTTACTAGGGTTTTAGAAGTGGGTGGTTTCAGTGATTTCCCAGATAGATGGATTGCTAGGTCAGGAGGACCGTTGTCACCCCTGAGCTGTGCTCATGGCACTGCTTATCATCAAAGGAACTATGAGATAGGCTCAGGGCCAAGACTGGAGCTTCAAGGTCCACAATTTGGAGAGCAGAGACCAGGAGGGGATCAATTAACAGATGGGCCTAGGCCAGAGATTACAAGCAGGCTTTGTTCTCTAAGTACAACCCACAGCAAGAAAGCAGCAGATGCCAACACTGAAATGCCAAGAGCACCCCCACAGCGCAAGAATCAGTTGGTACGGGGCACCCTCTTTGGACCTCCAAAGTCCTCCTGTGGCCACCACCCCTCACTTATACACTGGCCTGGATGTCACTGGTACCCACGTTGGTGTCCCCCGTCTTTTGCGGCATCCAGGGGCCGGGGTGGTGGGCTGCTCTCAATATAAATGCAGGGGACCCCAAGAGCCCAGGAAATGGCCCCCAGGAATGCTGAGAACAGGGGACAGTGTCATGTGAAAATTTATACTCACATGGGAAAAAAAAAAAAATCAAACACACAGCGATGGCTGAATTTGGGTCTCTGCACACTGGTCGGATCTCAGGCCTAAATTGAGGAAGTTTGCTAGATTCTTCTCTGGGGTCAGTTTGCTCAAAGAACACTTAAAATCAATCTCTATTTCATTATTTTTTAAACTAAAAATATCCCTTTAAAAAGTCTGGGATAATTCGAGTAATAATTCAATAATAATAAAAAAATTTAGCATTTCGTAGTATGGGTTCCAGCTCTATCCAGGAAAATACAAGATGTGCTGCTATATCACCTTTGTTTCTTAGAGCTGGACTGCGGGGGGGCTGGGGGTGTGCCTCGGGTATATACATAATGAGTGAGATGCGCACCGTCTAGGGGATTGTCATGCTTGAAGCTCAGACTTGTGGGGGCGGGGGGCTGGGGGTGTGCCTCGGGTATATACATAATGAGTGAGATGCGCACCGTCTAGGGGATTGTCATGCTTGAAGCTCAGACTTGTGGGGGGGGAGGGACAAGGGCATTATTTGAAACCTTAACATTTGTACCCCCATAATATGCTGAAATAAAAAGAAAATTTAGCATCTATCAACTGCATATTATCGGTGAAGCTACCTGAAAACACTACTCCACTTAATCCCAGCGGTGCCGGGAGGTAGGCCCCCATTTCAGGTGAAGACACTGACGTAACAGTGAAGATAGCGACTAACAGAGACGTCACTCAAACCCTCATGCGTGACTCCAGAGACTATGTTCTTCATCACCCCACCGGTGTTTCCTCAAGCACAGAACTAGGGACCCAGGATTGTTTTCTGTGGCCCTGGACACCACCGTGAGCAAAGCTGGGTCCCAAAGACAAAGCTTAACATGCTTAGTTTTTCTGAAGGCGTCAGAAGAGAGTCTCGGCGCAGCGTCCGTCCGCCTTTGCCTCCCACCTTCCGCTCATCTCTCTTGCCTCTGGGCAGGCGACAATGGCTGGCTGGAAACCAGCAGCTGTGTTGTATTCATCACAGGACTTCTGGAGTTATTTTCTACTGACAACAAATGATACTGGTTTTCTTTATAAATAAATTTATTTTAGGTAAAAAAAAAAACAAAATGGGAGACAATTTAAAGGAAATATTAAATCTGTAGGGGTGGGCAGATATAGCAAAAACCATGACAGTAGAACGGGAAGGACTCAACTTACAGTAACAGAATTAAAACGCCGCAGCACGGGAATGACTCGGGCTTCGATGACAGCATCGTAACCGTGGTCTCCCGAGCAGGCTGCTCGAGATGACCCACTGAGTTACCCAAAGAAACATTCCAACCCCAATTTAGATCAACTTTCATTCGTCGTCTTTAAGTTTCTGACTTTTGTTTTGCATATTATGAAGAGTCTAATGACGCATACTGCAAACAAACATATGCATGTGGCAGTGTGACTCACAGTTCTCACCGTCAGCTGGGACGTGCAATCAGGGAAGTTTGTCAGCCCCAGGACTAGACTCCCTGCACTTTCCCACGGGACGGAATCCCAGGAGACCTGTGGTGAACACCTATGCGTTGGTGGCCGCAGGGTCCACTCCCTGCCCTCCCTCGTGGCAGCCTCTGGTTTCCCCCGGGGACCCCACGCAGTTGTGGGCAAGCTGAGTGCTTGCCTGGCTCCAGGGAGCGGCTGCGGTCCCAGAGGTGGATGGCGTTGGGTCTGAACTCTGAAGGGATGAGCTCTGTCTCTCCAGCCAGGTCAGCCTGGGCTCGGGCAGTCATTGCCCCACCGCACAGGGGACAAACTCCAACAGCACGTCTCAGGACTGCCGGGGTGCTAAGGGAGACAGGACAGACCTGGCCCCTCCCACACAGGGACTGTGAGGTTCCAGCGGGGGAGGTGAGCAGCGTGGTGGGCCGAGCCAGGGAAGGAGTTAGAACGAGGAGCATGGTGCAGCAGGAGGGACCCTCTGGAAGTCACGAGGAAGCAGACGCCTAAAGGATGGAGTGGAGGGACGGAGAACTGCCCGGGCCTCCTGAGGGAGGCCAGACAGGGAGGCCAGACAAGGAGGCCAAGGATTCCCTCGGATATGTTCTGCTCAGGCTTCAACTCCTCAGTCCTGATGTGGTCTATGGATGCATATGGAAGAACAAAGCTGTGTGGCTTTTTCCTCTTCTTGCTTATAAACTTTCAAGTGCTGCCACAGGCATTTGTGCACTTATCTATTGTAGCCAAGGTGACCACAGTTCCCAAATTTGCCAAAAACTCCAAACTGCCTTTTCACATGAAGAACTGGAACACAATTCTTGTTAGATCATGACTGCGACCCAGGAGTTGGGAAAAATGAGTCAATGCAATTTTGTCCCTAGTCACACTGCACGGTGACACTCTTTTCACACCAGTCTCTTTATCTAGACTGAGCTCCCTGAAATGGGGTCTCTGCTGGAATGGCCTTCAGTTTCCACAGCACCTGACACAGTGCCTGGCACACGGCAGGTGGTTCGGGAAGGGATGAGCGAGGGAATACTCACCATTCGTATATATATTTAGTTAATCTTAAGGATTTGCCGACAAGGTTGCCAAAGGGGAAAAAAAATAGAAGCAGTAACGATGTGCAACCGTTCTCAGCTCCTGCGCTCCAGCTCCCACAGTTCCAGGCTGATAACAGTGGGCAGGTGCTTCCTGCCCCTCATTCGTTTACAGCAAACATGAATGAATGGCTCCACACTGGGCAAAAGGCATTACAGCAGTAAGACAGACATGGTTCCTGCCCTCAGTGACTCTCCTGCAGTTCTCTGCCAAGTGCCTTCCAACCACAGGGCCTTTGCACAGGCCCTTGGCCTGGGATGCTCCTGCCCAAGTTTCCACTTGCCTGGCTCCTTCTTATCCCAAAGGTGTGAACTAGAAGCATATCTCCCCGTATGAAGTCAAGATTAGTCCCTTTACATACAATCTCTCTCTCGACCCCTCTCTTAGCACAGTTGTAATTCCTTTATTTCTCTCTTTAAGCCCATCTGTGAGGGCCCCACTAGAACAGAGGTCCTCAAACTTTTTAAACAGGGGACCAGTTCACCGTCCCTCAGACCGTTGGAGAGTGCGCACTGTGGGCCCGGGACGAGTCGGCTGCTAAGCAGGACAGGCAGCGACGGCAAAAGCACCTGGAGGGCTGGATAAATGTGCCAGGCGGCCCACATGTGGCCCGAGAGCCGTAGTCTGAGGACACCTGCACTAGAAGGTAACTACTGACAGGTAGCAGCTCCTGGAGGACAGGTGAGACAGTACAGAGATGAGGCCACCCCCAGCCAGGAGCTGTCAGGTGAGGCTTCCGGGAATAGGCATCTCGACAATATATTCTGATTTCTTCCCATGTGGGAGTTAAAGAACCTGCTGCCGAGGAGCTGATTATGACTGAGCCCAAGCAGTTCCTGCCTTCCAAGAAATTTCCAAGAGAAGGGGTGTGTGTTCTCCTCCTTCCTGTTTTAATGACTCCACAGATAACAAGGCCGGCGATGACACTGCTCTCCAGGGCTGGCGTGGGGATCCGAGCTGATGCATGCGGAGCACAGAGTGGACACCTCAGGTGGCTGCTGCTAGGACTACTCTCTCTCTTCACGGGGTGTCGGTTTCCTGGCCTATAAAATGGCCCCCAGTAACCACTACCTCACTCCGTTCCTGGGATGATTTCATGTGACATCACAAATAAACAGTCTGGCTCATGCTTTCAGAGCCAAAACGAGCTCAACAAATGGCAGCTGGAAACATTCTTATACTTTTATACAAGGCTCCCTCTAAAGTAGTGGGATAAGAGCCCTAAATTTTTAAACCACTGTCCTGGGAGAAGCTACAAATCCTTAGAAATTAGGTTCTAACTCTGGGTCCCTCACTCGTCAGCACCAGTAGCTACTGTGAGCAAAGCTGCAGGGTTCTGCTCGCCCAACTCATCCCTCCTTCATGCAGTCTGCCTCTGAGTCTCGCATCCATCTCCCACCTGGGGCAGAGAGCCTGCACTCTCTCCCTGCTGCTTTCCATCCGCCTGGAGCAGGTGCCGCACCAGTGTGGGGCAAACCACGGTGCCCAGAGGAAACCGAGAGCGGTGATGCCACAGGGCCTCGGGGCAGAAAACCAGTCTCGCTGAGGCTGCCACTCACGGTTCAATAAGGGCCCACCGGCCACAAAATCTGGCAAGACCACGCGGGCTCCCAAGTGCATGCAAGCTCTGAGAAAGATGTGAATGTCATCCCGGCTCTGCCACTCTCTCTGGGAAAGAGACTCGCCCTCTTAAGATGCATGGGCTCATCTCTAAAACAGGCCAGCGATGCCTCAGTCCCAGAACTGAGCGCCGAGAGCATAAAGAGCCAGCCTGGGGCCTGACACGAGGTGGGTCCTCTGGAGGGGCACCGGGATGTCTACCCCTGCAGCCAGGGCCATAACCACCGCCCTCACCTGCACTGACTGTAGTTCCCCCAGGGGAGTCCTGAGCTGAGTACCTTGTGTGCATGGTCTCATTTCAGGTCCCCAGCGCAGGGACAGAGGGATCAATACCATCACCATTTTGCAGATGACAAGACTACAGCACAGAGAGGTTAAGGGACATATCCAAGGTCACCCAGTTAATAAAGTTCATCCGATTCATTTCACAGCCATTCCACATTTATTGTTTACTACATGCAGGACGCTAGGCACACACATGGTGTGCGCACACATGGTGCATAATACTTAGTCCCTGCCTTCGTAGATGATGTCCGGTGCGAGCATGGTAGATAGCAGAACATGGAAATTTAAACCACATGACTTGTTCTCTGTGGCTTTAAAAGCAGCATGCTCCCATCCTTAAGGGTGTGGAGGCTGGTCCGTGGGTCTAAAGACAGAACCCAGGAAAGGCCACCAGGTTCTCATGAGGCCCTGGGGTCTGAGACCCAGCTGCCTTTCCAGATGAGTCATTAAGCCTCATGTAAAAGAAAGGGAGAGAAAGGATAGGTTGAGAGGGTAAGAAAGAGCTCAGACAGAGAGGGACAGGCAGAAACCAGAAGGGAAGAGGAGACAGGAGGGAAGGGAAGCCACCTGCTCAGGACACAGGGTGGGACAGGAACTGAATCTCACACACCCGGGACCTGGGGAGGTCCCTGTGGCCAAGCTCGCCCCGAGGGAGCAGCAGCCAGCAGCAGAGCCCCACCTGCAGATGGGGTCCAGGGCGCCGCTGCCCCCAGGGCTTTGGCCCAGAACTCGGCCCTCCGCTCCCTTCCCTGGAGGAGGTCTGGGCCCTGCAGAACACTAGGTGGAAAGAGAAAACTTCTGGGGGAAAAATCTACTGTGACTGGATTTCCCCAACCTGGGCAGGTGGGAAGCAAGCTAGGCAGAGTATAGGTCACATTTCGTTTGATAGAAGAATCACTAAAACGGGAGGTTTCTAACCCCAAGTGACAAAGGGGGCTTCTGCCCTAGCCACTGCTCTGGGGTCAATTTTCAACCCAACATAATGAGCCTTTTAATCCATGTCCGTGTTCAAAACCCTCCAGTGATTTTCTCTTTCCACCACCTTCCGAGCTCACCGCGCACCAACCTTGCCCTCATCGTTCCATGTGGACGGGTTGTGGGACAGAGCCAGGAGGGGAAAGGAGAGAAACGGGAAGCAGAGAGGGGGTGCAAGAGAAGGAAATGTGCCTGTGCTAACACAGCCCACGGGGGCAGGACCCCAACATGCGGACTGGGGGGGCACAGAAAGAGTAACCCAAGGTGGGAGGGAGGCCCCCGAAGTAACAGAGCACACCACCCCCCAGAATGTAACTTCCACGCGAGCAGAGGCTGGTGCCTCATTCACCGCTGTCCCCCAGCACCTGGCCCAGAGGAGTGCTCCAAAACTCCCACTGCTCTCTTTAATGTGGACACTCCCAGAGCAGGGCTTGGCAAACGATCCACCATAGGCCAAATTCAGCCCCCATCTGCTTTTGTAATAAAGTTTTATTGGAACCATGTTAATCTGCTCAGGCTGCTGTAACAAAATGCTACAGTCTGGGTGGCTTAAAACAATAGAAACTCATTTCTCATCATTCTGGAGGCAAAAAGTCCAAGATCAAGGTGCCAGCAGGGTTGGATTCCCCCAAGGCCTCTCTACAAGGCTTGCACATGGCCTCTGTGTGCACGCAGGCTGCACCGTAATGAATTTCAACCTAATTACCTCCTTAAAGGCCTACAGTGGGGGTTAAGGCCTCAACACATGAATGATGGGGGGGAGGGGACACAATGCAGTCCATCACAGAACACAGCCATGCTCATTGGTTTACGTATCTCATTCATTTACATATCGTCTCTGGCTGCTTTTGAGCTATGACACCAGAGTTGAGTACCTACAACACAGACCCTCAGATCTGCACAGCATGAAGAGTTTACTCTCTGGCCCTTTATAGAAGGCGGCTGCTAACCCCTGGTCTAGCGCAAGGCTCCTACTATGCTTAACAGATCACAGCCACCTTCGTCTTCCCCACGACTCTTGATTGGGAGACCCCACAAACACCCAGTGTAATGCACCCAGACACTTCCATTTTGCTTCACAATCACCAGTTGTTTTGTCACTCCCAAGTCAGCCAGCAAGCCCTCTCCACCCCCCGCCCTGCCAAGATTACAGAGTATGAAACCAGAGATTAAAAAGTACAAGCCCATGAAGTCATAATTAAGACATACCCAGGAAACTAGGGAACAGAATTGCCTATCAAATGCCAGCCCCAGAGCAACTGAGCAGGACACGTGGTTTGCTAACACTATGCCCATTAATAATTCATAAACCACCCAAGGATTATTTGGAAGACGGGAATTCGGTGTCACAGGCCTCCCGGTAGGAGACAGAGTGACGCCACGTGTGCCACAGTTTATTCACCAAGCTATATCAAGGGCAAAGACGTGAATGGCTTTTATTCCTCCTGTTGCGTGTTTCTTTCTGCTCAACCACATTTCCATTAGAATCAAAGCAGCTTAGTTTCAAAAGCTCACAGAGAAGATGCTGAAGAATCCATTTTAATTTTTTTAAACAAAGACTTGGTGCTTCCGGCATACCAGACTCCATTCTAACCTCTTCATATACATTAATCCTCACGGCAAACTGAGGAGGAAGGCACAATCGTGGCCCTCATTTTACAGATGGGGAAAGGTGAGATGCAGACTGGCTGAGTAAGTCGGGGAGGTCACGCAGCCGGTAAGTCACAGAGCCGTCTGGCTCAAGTCTGTGCCCCGGCCATCACTCTGTTTCTTCTCCTTATGTGTAAACTCTGCAAGTATCACATTTGTGGCCCATTCATCCACCAGACAGTTCTAGAATTAATATAGCAGTGAGATTTACAAGAGTGACTGACGTGGAAACCAAAGAGTCCTAAGTCCTCCACATGACTGCCAGATGGCTGCCTTTGAGCCACAGTCTCATCACCTGTAAAACAAGGACCCTCTGTGTTATAGGGAACCACTGTTGTGGGATTCAACTGAAGTTGAATTTATTGAGCATCTACTACATATGGAATCACGGCCTCAACCAATGCCAGTGGGGCAATCAGTACTCTACGCCAGGCACTGGGTAAGCCAAACAGAGACCATCCCTGCTCTTAGGGGCTTTGAGTCAAGTGGTAAAATGAACATGAAACAAATTCTCACACTAATAACCACAGAATTAAGACCTGGGATAATGCTGCAAGAAACTCAACAGAACGCCACAAGAGGGATGACAAAAACTGCCCTTGTTTATCCTCGCAGGTCATGGAAGGGCCCTTCTCACCTGGTAGGAATTTACCAGGTCATGGTGGCAGGCTTTCCCAGAAGAAAGAAGGGAATGTACAAAGGCCCTGGGGTCAGCCTGTGAGTGGTCACCGCCTTTACAGCAACTTAGGAGACAGGTAGAATTATGTTTTCTTCATAGAGTCCAAACCAAGCTTCCCAAAGTGCCTATGTGAAAACATCAGGATCTGAAGAGCCAGATCATCCTGACTCGGAAGGCCAATCCATCTCCAGTAAGCCACATGTCCTTCTGTGAAAGGGATTTTAATTTGAAAAAGAAAAAGGAAAAGGAAAATTAGACAGGCATAGTGGCACATGCCTAATCCTCTCAGCTACTCAGGAGGCTGAGGTGGGAGGATCACTTGAGCCCAGGAGTTTGGGGCTGCAGTGCGCTATCATCCTGCCACACACTTCGGTCTGGATGACCTGTCTTTGAGGGGAAAAAAGGACTACATTTCCCAGCTCCCCTTGCAGCTCGGAGCAACCACATGACTAGCTCTGTCTAGGACAATGTGAAAATTAGCAATGTGGGCAACTTTTGGGTCACACATCCTTCCCGCAGGCCAGCAGAGCAACAAAATAGAAGGAACCTGGGTCCCAGGTCCACTTGATCACCTCATGGAGAACTGACTACCTGCCCAACACCTACCACCTCAGTCTTTTATGCAAAAAGAGAAGTAACCCTCCTGTTTTGTTTAGCCCAATCATAAGCTGCCTATGTTGAGTTGAACCAACGCCCTCGTTAAAACAAGCCCCAACTATGCGGCTGCCCTCTGCCTCTAGGTGCCAGAGACGCAGCAGTGGCAGCCAAGTTTCCCGCCTCCATGGAGCTCACACTCTAGCTGGAGACAGACAACACACGAGGAAACAAGTAATTTAGACTGTGCTGTTCTGAAGGAAATCAGCAAGGTGGAGAGTTGAAGGTGAATCTACGTGAGCCAGCACGGTCAGCAACACCCTCTCCAGGAAGTAAGAGCTGAGACCTAAGGGCTGAGGAGCCCCTGGCCTTGGAAGAGCATTCCAGGCAGAGGAAACTGCAGGCACAACCACCCTGAGGTCTCCGGGAAGGCACGAAATGAGGGCAGTGTGGTGTAGTCCAGCACGTAGAGGGGAGGAGACCAAAGAGAAAACCAAGGAAGGCCCCAAACACCGCCTGGGAGGTCCCAGCTGCCTTGACTGAGCAACTGGGCAGGGTCCCAAATGATGTCCAGGGCTGGGAGCGTGTGTTTTGAGCAGGTTCTCTCCTTGGATCCAGTACCATTTGTAATGAAACCTGGTGGGAGAGACCTTGGCACCTTCCAAGAGGAGAATGCACTGGAAGGTGGGAAAGAAAAGTTTCCTTATCCAGGGGCATTTCAGAAAGTTGATTCATCCAAGTCCCCAGTAGGATTTCAAAATAAGAGTTTGATTTTTAGCAATGCAGCTCTGCCCTGTAGAGTTGATTATAAAGGACCAGCCATCAATTACAACTTCCTTTTTAAAAGGAGCCTTATTCACTTTCTCTTTACTACAATTTATAGCTAGGTTATGGTCCTCCCAGGGAAGCTTCATCTCATTATATACCTCTCTCCCTCCTTCCACAGCGGTTATTTAGGAAAGAACAACTTCCCTTATGGGGGATGCGCTACTTGTTCACAATTATTTTTCCCTGAATTGATGGATTTTGAGTAAGTCTCTCCTGCGATGGGGCACTGCCCCTAAACGCGCCAGGATGCCCTGAGCTGTTCCAGCCTCACCTTTAAGAAACAAAAACAAACACAGCTTGACTGAGGTGTAACTGACACACAAACTGTACATATTTAAAAAGTACAATTTGATATGCTGCAGTGTAAGTTTATGCTGGTGAAACCACCAGCATAATCAAGATAGTGAACTTACCCATCCTGCGGTCCTTGGACCCCTCCCCTTCCCCCCTGCCACACACCATCCCCAGGCAACCAGTGATCTGCTTTCTGTCTCTACATATTAGTTTGCATTTTCTGGAAGTTTCTATAAATGGGAATATATATCATATAGTCTTTTTTGGTCTGACTCCTTTCACTCGGCATCAGTTTGAGATCCCTCCACGCCGTGGCGTGCACAGATGCCTCCTTGACATACCACAGTCTCTGAATCCACTGGCTGCCGATGGCCATCTGTGCTTTTCCAGTTTCGGGCCGATACAAATAAAGCTGCTGTAAACATTTGTGCACAAGTCTTGGTGTGAACGTGAACTTCCTTTTCTCATGGATAAAAACCTGGGAGTCGAATGACACCCTGGCTTTTGACAGTGGAGTAGTCCCCCTTTCGGTGCATCCCTTTTTCAGGGTCAAATATTGGGATTAGCGTTTAGATGAGTCTCTCCTAACGCGGTAGGTGAATGAGCTCTGGAGTGAGAGAACTGCAGGCATTCACGGAGGTAAACACTGCATGTCGGTTACACCGTGTGTGTGCGCATGCACATGTGTGTGTGTGTGTGTGTGTGTGTCTGTCTGTCTGTCTGTCTGTCTGTCTGTCTGTCCTGCTGGTCCTGCTTCTCTGACCGGGCCCTGACTGCCACACAGTTAGCTTAAGCAGTAAAAAGGCAAAACACAAACCAGCGCTGAGCTGGGACTTCAGCTGCAAGGTAGGGGAATACACAGACTTGGAGTCAAGGGGATGGCCAAAGGCACTAAGTGGCACCTAGGCTAGAGCCTTCAACCCCACTGCCCTTTCTGACAGAAACTCTTCCAAGCGCTCCAAGCCCCTAAACACCTACAGCCAGATCATAACTGGTGCAAGTGATTCAAAGGTGTTGAGCGTTCACTTTGAATTAAAAGCTGAGTCAGCCCCAGCCCCACCTCTGCCCCCAGCATGAGCACTATGAAATGAGGACAACGGAACCCACCCGTCTGGAAATCACTGTGAGCGTTCGTTCCTTCACCATGTGCCTAAGAAAGCACCAGGTACCACAGTGGGCTCTGGGATACCATGGCAAACAAGCTAGCATCTGCCCTCATGGAGAAGCCAGCCGGGACACAAATAAATGTCTATGCTGGGTGCCGCCAAGAGAAATCGGGCAAGGAACAGCCAAGAGCACATGATGGGAGAGGGCAGGCTACTTTAGAGGGGCGGGCATCTGAGCACAGACCAGCGCAGGGAGCCCTCATGATCTGTGGGCCCTTAGGTTATTCACAAGAATTGGGCGGGGGGAGTCTAGATCTAGACGTACCTGCCCATCACCCCCATTCAAGCACCCTGAGCGACACAGCTCGGTGGCTAACACAGAGCTCTGTCCACACCAAAGGTCTTTGGTTCCAAACACAACTCGAGCAGGCCCTGATTCTCAGTAGACACCCATCTTTTCCCTCCCCTCTCTCGGTGAACACAGAAATTGCATAGGGCCACAGGACAGCACAGTAACTCCCGACACCCTTGGTAGACAATCTTAGCTTAGAGCAGGTTCTGTTGATGCCAACAGCCCGACAAGGGCAGCCTTCCTGTGGCCTCCTCTCAAGGTGAGGGTTCCTTTTAAACGATCTCTGCCCTAACCACCCAGGTCTGGGGATAATGGCAACCCCAGCCAGTCCTGACCTGCATTTCCCCAGCTCCTTCCCTCCTTTCCACACGCCACGGGCTTAATAGCCTTCTGGCACGTTCTGACAACACAGACAGCTTACACAGTCACACTTGCAATCGCCGGGCCATGCTGGCTTTCTTGTTGCTTTTGCTCATTAGATAAATAAACCCTTGTATGTTGTCAGGACTCTCCAGCTGAGAAATTGATAGACTCGCCTTTAATTTGTACCCATCTAGAAATGCCATTTATGCGTAAATAGCGGTAGAGAATATTATGCAGGTATTACAACAACCTGCCTTATACCTAAGAAGTCGGGGCTTTTTTCTGTCCTGTTCACTGTTTATCTCTGGCACCCAAAGCAGCGACTGTCATGGCAGGCACTCAATAAGTGTTTGTACAATAAGTCAATGAATATAAAGCAGAGATGCAACAGCACCCACCTAGTGGGAGCGTTTTGAGGATTCACACGGTATCTGCTGGGGGCCCAGTGCGGTGCCCAGCACGTGGTAGCTATTAAAAGGCCCTCCCTGCAGAAGCTGTAGCATGTAACCCGAAGCCTGGGTCACATCCAGAAATACCCTATGTCCCACCGGGCAAATGTTCACAATTTTGATCAGAATGGTACACGGCAGAGGCTGCAGGTCCCAGGAGCCGCCCTGAGAAGCTCATTTGGTGGAACACCAGCTAGTGGGGACAGATGAGCAGGAAGCATTTGCCTGCCTCTGCCTGCCAGGTGTCCATACCGCCAAACGAGGCGCCGTCTCTGCTGTTGGTTTAAAAATAATAGTAATACTCAGAGCAGGAGTGGTGAATGGGCCTGGAGTCCAGGGTCAAGGTCACTGGGGAAGTGAAGGTCAACACGAGGGGTGTCAGGTGGCAGCACCCCACCGATCGGTGGGCATGCATTTTGCCATTCTAACAACCCACACAGAAGCGTCAGCACGACCAGCTAACCCGGACGCTGGCAGAAGCAGCTGGGCACTGACCACCCCGCAGCAGGCCTCAAAACAGATTCCCAGCGCCACTCCGGGCTCCGACAGCTGCAAGACCGCTCAGGACGCTGCGTGGCCGCCGCGTGTCCTACCACCAGCAACTTCTCACCTCCTCTTGGTCTAGCTGTTCCCCCAGCAAGCATCCACACCTACTAGGCTTCCCGACTCTGTGCCACACACAGGATGAAACAGTGAGAAAACCGGGCCCAGAGCAGCCTCCCGAGGCAGGGCCTTCCCTGCGTGCGCTCACAAAGCTGGTGTGAGACCTCCACACGCCTGCCACTGCTCCCTGCCACGTTTGGAACACACCTCGTGTAACCATAGGAACTGCCTCCTCATTTCATACCAGAGGACACAGTTCTCTCTGCGCCCCTGAACAATATAACTCACCATCTCTCCCACGCCCACCGTCTGCCGGGCACCTGACGTATGTGACCGGTCGTCCTTGTGCCAGCATGCGGTCTCCATCACCACACCGTCTCAGGGAGGAGGAAATGTAGACCTGGCATGGTTAAGGGTACCCAGAATTTGAACCCAAATCTTTCCATTAACACAGCAAAGTCTCTACAGTCTACATAGCTCTCCTCTGAAATCCACTCCTAGAATAGCCTCTTCATAAACTATCTAAGGAGAAGGAAAGTGAGGTTCAGAGGAGGTGGGGGGGACCTAAGGGAGGTAACTCCTCCCCACCCACAAGGCCAGTGCTGAGAACCCAGCGGGGTCCCTCCAGAGAGCGTGCTGTGCTGAGATGCCACTACGCTGCGTGTTCCTGCGATCTCCGACAATCTCTCTGAAGAAAGAACTTTGCTGTAGCCCCAGCTACTCAGGAGGCTGAGGCAGGAGGATCACTTGAGCCCAGGAGTTCGAGGCTGCAGTGAGCTACGACTGCACCACTGCACTCCAGCCTGGGCCATAGAGTGAGACCCTGTCTCTTAAAAAAAAAGACAAAACTGAAGAGTAGCAACTCTACCTACCTCCTCCCAAGACAAACATTCTGTCCCAACAAGGGCTGGCACACCTGGTAAGGTGACAACAGGACAGCTCAGCTCACAAGGCTGTCCTTGGCTGTCAGATCTGTAATAACTTTTTCAAAGAATTTCCAAAGTGCTGGGGGAACAACATCGAGCGCTATCCTCAAAGGCCGTGCCACTGAAGTGGGAGCCTGCCAGCAGCAGGCGGCTCACCTGGAGCAATCATCAGTCACCCAAAAGGAGCCTCCACTTTCCACTGGAGGGAATGTAGCTGTAAAGGCAGCGAAACACGTGTCCCGAGACATATACATGCTCGGCCTTGGCCAGGGCAGGACAAAGATTTCAAAGACTCTGTAATATTCTCATTCTCCAGCCAAAGATTCTATTTCAACAAATTGCAAAATGAATTAAATGTCTGTTTTAAATCTGAACAGGTTATAGCTTGCTGGTACTCCACCTTGACATATAAAAAGGACAAATGATTTGATCAAATTCTAAGTGGAAACACAGTCTTTTCCTAGTCAAAGCCCAGAGAACCATAATTGACAATCAGAACTAGCAATTGGCACCGTCACAAGTTTTCAGTCTCGATGGGTTCCAGTGTCAAGAGCAAGTCAGGCAACCGAGGCACTCAAACTGGGTGCAAAATATAAAGGAAGGGCAAAGACACTCAGCAACTGTGGTAATATTTTCATGCAGTATTTTGAAAAATTAACGCTGAAGAGAACCTATGATGAACAAATCAGCAAAATCTTCAATCAGGACAGGTTCGGCATTATTGATTTTTCCTTTGGCCTCAGGCTCTGCTGGGCTCAGCTCCTTCCAAAGCTGGTGAAGTGTGCCCAGAAAAGCAAAGGGACCCTCCAGCACCACAGTCACTGGAAACTAAAACATCTGGGGCTTGGGGCCCTCAGCGCTGTGCTCTTGGGTCCCCGTCTCCTTGGGCAGGAATTGCAGCACCAGCCTCAGCCTGCTCTGGTCCCCAAGCCACCCTGCAGCCGGGGGATGTGCACGACATGCCCGCTAATCTCGTCACACCTCTGCCTAGACTCGCCAGGTGGTTCTCCCAGATCCACAGAGAGGAGCAAACGGGCAGCCAGTGAAGTGCACTCGGCAAGCAAACGTGTTTTGTTTGACCCCCAGGGTGCTTTTTTAAAACTAAAATCAGCTGCCAGCATTTTAAAGTTTAATTTTCAAATAGAAACCCAGAGGTGTGACTTCTCTTAGCAAAGACACGTTCTGACACCGAGTCCACTTTCCTGCTAGGCAGACATGGCCGGGGCGGCGGGTGGGGAAGGACGTGCTCTCCGCTCAGCTCCGGCCCACACCATGTGCCAGGCACCGGTCAAGGGCAGGGGGAGCTGTGAGCAAAAGCGGCACAAAGGCCTGCGTGTGTGTGGGGTTTACATTCAGGTGGGGACAATGATCACAGCAAGTGATATACAGGATGAGGGAACGAGCCCATAGGCAGGCCTGGAGCACCCCTTTTCACTCCCACCTCTTGACGAGTGTACTTAGCTCCTCCCATGCCTCAGCTTCCTCATCTATAAAATGGGAATTATAATAAATACCTACCCTGATAGCGCGGCCATGAGGATTAAATGAGATAGTATACGCAAAGTGCTTAGCAGAGTGCCAGGCACAGAAACGTTCAATAAATGCTGGAACCAACATCACTCCTCCTCCTCCTCCATCATCAGGAACACCTGCACCCCACAACCCCCTCACCATGAGGATAAAAATAAAAAGGAGAAAAATCCCTTACATTTTTCCAGCACTCCACACATGGTAGACACCAACTGGTAAAACTGGAGTTCAATTTGGAGACCTGAACTCTCTCTGCTGTGATCCACCTGCCTCTCCTTTTCTGACACTCAGCAGCTATGAAATCATATGAACCACTCATACGTGGGGGCTCGAAAGACCTATATATACACTGCAGCACAGACTCTAAATTCTAATTCCCACAGATCTCAAATAATCAGAAAACTGAAATAACCAGCTTTTTTATAGTGTCACACTCTGATAATTGATGTTTGTAATTATGGCCTTGAGGCACGGCAAGTTCCTTAACTGCCTTCTAAATTATCGAAGATCAAATTATGTTCAGTTGCATTTTAGCGTTAAGTGTATTTTAATTATATTCTCATTCTTGGAAAATTAGTAACACACAGGGCTGAAATAGATGATCAAGGCAGCTCTGTGAATAAAACATTCTGGATAAAGCCCAGATTTCCAGAATGTTCTCACCAAGCCATATTCTGCTATGGTTCTAGGTAAACGAGAGTTTATAATTCATAGTCTCTCTTTTTCACAAAAGAATATGGGCACTTATAAACAAGTGAATTTGGGAATAATATTCTTAAATTAAGTAAGGAAATAAAGGGGAGCAGAGGCAAGAAAACAGATGAAGCCAACAATAAGGCTGGAACCAAACAAGACAGGCCATAGGTCTCTACTTTTGCTGAAGGTGAGCCCACATTTCTGCTGAGCTTCCTAGAAGCCAAGGCAAAGAAGAAAATATGATCAGTGATAGCATTTCACGGCATCTTAAAGCCTTGACTGCTTAGTCAAGTGAATCATTGCCAGTATTTACAGCTGGGAGAAATTTCTCTCACACAGAAAGTACTCACATTACATAATGAGAAATCGATAACAGCCTTACCAATATGCTTACAGAAAATACTGTGATGATTGTCAGTGGGCTATATCTCCTAACACCCAAGGCCAGAGGTCAAAACCTCAGATGCCACTGAAAATAGGTGACATAGGCTGGGCTTAGAGAACAGCAGGGGGACAGTAGATAGATGAGAACCCCGATAAACTGGAAGGTGCATGTCCTACCTCAAGGACACAGCTGTGACTCAGCCATAGCCAACTTCTGCTGTGTGGCAATATGGGCCCAATGCATCCAGATAATTTTTTAAATTATAAGATATTTCAAGCATACAAAAGAATAAATAACACATATATACATACAGGAAATAAACAGTAATATGACAAACACTTGTGTACCTACCACTGCCTAAGATATAGAACCTTCTGGTAATTTTGAGAATCTCTCCCCAGTATTAGCCCTCTCTCATGTGATCACTACCCTGATTTTTACGTTTATCATGCCCTTGAATTTTTGTATAGTTTACCACAAGTGTGAATTCCTAACCTATCTCCTGTTCCTTTTTACGTTTCTGATCTTCATCTAAATGTGTTTGGCTGCATCTTGCTTTCTCTGTGCCTCATAATATTCATGACACCCGTCCACATTGATGTGCGTAGCTTAGGCTATGCATTTGCATTGCTGTATTGATTTCTGTGCTACATCACTTTCTTTTCAATCTATTCCCTTATCGATAGATATTTGAGTTGTGTAGAATGTTCTGCCCTCATGGGCAGCACTGTGAACACTGCCCTACACGTCTTTCCTCATGCACGTGGGCAGGTGTTTCTCTGGGATGAGACTAAAATCTAGATTTTAACATACTGGCCAAACTAATTTCAATTTTTTAAAAAAACCCGTGGATCAAGTCTCTGTGTGCCAGCAAAGCACTCCTGTGGGCTAGATCCCCCGATTAGCTGCTGCAACACACACTGACAGCTTCATGCTGAACTGCAAAAGAATCATTCCCTAAGCAGGGAAACAATTCAGGCTGCGTTTGCTTCTGCCCATTATCTAGCTTAATTCAAGGACAAAAGGGGCCTCACGTGGACAGACAACGTGACCTTCTGGCAGGTGCTTGTAAATATCATTTTTTAAAAAATTGGTTTTTGAAAACTTTCGGACAGAGAGTTTGACTTTATGCTAACCCAAGCCCAGGGGCTCCTAAGGAGCCAAGAAGAGATCTTCCTGAAATAGAAATGCTTTTAGAAAATGTACACTGGTGAAATTTCTTTCGAAATACATTCACCCTAAAATGTGGCCCCAGGACACTCCATGATGCTTTACAAAAGGTATTATGTAGCAGCAAGTCTCCAAAATGACAGAACAGTAGAAACCATGGTCTCAATATTTATATCCCCCCCCAAAAGCCATATTGACATTCTAACCCCCAACGTAATGACATTATGGGGAGTGGGACCCTTGGTGGGTGACTAGCTCAGGAGGTCACAGCCTTCACAAATTGGATCTGCGCCCCCTCATTAAAGTGCTTCCACCACGTCAGGACGCAGCAAGAAGGCGCCCTCCGTGAACCAGAAAGTGGTCCTCTACTAGACGTCAACTCTGCCTTGACCTTGGGCTTCTCAGCCTTCAGAACTGTGAGAAATAAATTTCTGTTTTTTATAAGCCACCCAGTTTATGGTATGTTGTTAAAAATAGCCTAAACAGATCAAGACAATAGATGACACAACCAATAACAATAAATAGAAAATTACAGTGCCCACGCAAAAAAACATATAGAAGTATGCCTTTTAATTGTAGAAGTTGATTTTTATGTTTTGGAAGTCAGCTTCATAAATAAAGTTTTATTGGATGTAACCGCACCTGCTTGTTTATACTCAGCTGCCTCCACGCTGCTCTGGCAGAGTTGAGTAGTTATGACACATGGCCCACCACAAAATCTATACCGTCCGCTATCTGGCCCTTCACAGAAGAAGGTTTCATATCCGTGTCTGGTAACATTAGGTAGCACACATCTTCCAGATTTCAACGAAGAGGATTGTGCACACCAGATAATTTCCTACATCATGAATTGAAATAGAACCAGACTCTAAGCAAATTATCTTTCTTTTGTATATGATCAAACTCTGCCCTGAGATCAATGTCCTTTAAAGGTGGTATCACAGGATGGGCAACAGCAACAATGCTAGATACGGAGGAAAATAACAGGGTAGCTGTCAAGTGCATTCGTGAGATAGACACCAAGGAGTCTCTAAGGCTGAAATCTTTCTCTGTCCACAGGACAAGGTCATATTGCTATAGTCCTCCCAGAGCAGACATTAGAATATTCATGCCACAGTCACTTGGTGCCTGCTATATGCAGAGGACATTCTCTGAGCTGGGGATTCAATGGGCAAACAAGATAATCAAGGTCCCTGCCTTCATGGAATTTACATTCTGGAAGGGAGACAAGCTGTAAAGCAGCAAACAAGCACATAAAGTAGATGATTGGAAGTTCTGATATTTCAATCAAGAAAATAAAACAGGGCGATGTGATGAATAAACCCGATGAAAGGCACTTTCTGATCAATCTGGACTATCCAGGGACATCTCGCTCAGGAGGTGACACCGAATTAAGACCTGGAGGATGGGAAGCACGCCATGCAAAGATCTGGGGGGAGAGAGAATATGGAGCATGCACAGGCCCTGGGGATGGGATGGGATGAACTTGTTATTTTCCAGGAACAGGCCAGGAATAGAACGAGGAGGAGTACGGTAGCAGGTAAGGCGGGAGAGGCTTGCACACAGCAGAGCACAGACCTAGCATTGGCTCAGGCTGACCAGGCAAGAGGCTACTAATAGTGCTCAAGCAAAAGAAGGTGGCAAGTGAGACTCATAGTAGCAACACTAAGTGAAAAGTGGTTGGTTTTATAAGATATTCTAGAAGGGACTCAGCATAACTCATCGAGTGACTGGACGTAGAGGGAAAGAGAAATCGAGGATGACTCATGTTTTTTAACTTGAGTGAGTAGCTGAATGGAAGGTGATGCCATTTACAGGGGTGGAGAAAAGTGCAGGAGGGACAATTCAGAGGAAAAACCAAGACTTCTGCAGTGGCCTTCTTCAGTTTAAGATGCCTTTAAACCAGCAGTCCTCAACGGGGGGCATTTTTGACACCAAGAGGATAGTAGGAAATGCCTGGAGACAACTTTGGTTGTCACAACTGGGAGAGGAAGATGCTACTGGCATCTCCCTGGCAGGTCAGTGTGTAGATGTTGCTGGAAATCCTACAACGCACAGGATAATCGCCCATAAAACGGACTGGCCCAAGATGTCAGTAAGGCCGAGTTTGAGAAACCTCGCTTTAGACAAGCGAATGGAGATGTCATGAAGATAAAGATGATAGATAAACGTGTGTGCAGAACCCAGAGAGGTCAGTGCTAAAACTACACATTTGGTTTCTCTCGACAGTTTGTTTTTCTTGTGTTGCTACTCTCTCCTCCAACATTCTATTTTTAGCTGTTCTGCTAGGGGAAAGCAGTTATATAGGAATTAAAAAGGGATTGAGGTTAATGGATCTAAGCAGAAGCTATCAAAACTATTAACTCACTTCATAAACACCCACTAAGGCCAAACAAAATGCCAAGTATTGGGAAGATTTGGGGGGGCGGGATGCAGGGGGAGAGTAAAATATGCAGATCCTACTCTAAGAGTGACCCAAGTCAGAGAAACCACCAAGTTGATCATCAGTGGTGATAAACACTCTGACAGGGGTATCTCAAAGCATTATGGGGACATTAAGGAGAATATGAGTAACTCTGCCTGGGTTGGAGAAAGTGCCAAAAGAAGGGAGTCAAGACGGGGTTCTCACAGTCAGAGAAATGCAACTTAAAACTACATGGAGATTATGTAACTACCAGATTAGCAAAAACCCATAAGAAATTTTATTTATGCCATTAAGAGATTCTCAACATAAGGAGAAAAAAAGATACAAATATTAAATCAAAATAGTTAAGTAAAAACAACATAATTCTAAACCTGAATTGGTAATATCTGTATGAACTCATAATATATACTCTGTTGAAGAGAAAGGGGGGGAGGAAAGGAGAGAGGGAGGGAGGGAGAGAAGTATTTCCTAGCTCGGACCACAGCAAAGGCCTGGAAGCAACAACCGATTTAGTAGCTAGTAAGTACCTCTATCACCCAGATTATGGTGTAAAAAAGGAACCAGGACACCTTGGAAAAAGAGTGGATTCCATGTCTGAGGCATGCAGTACAAGAAGGGCCTAGAACATCCCACGTTCCTTGCTTTGGCGTCCAGCACGACAACAGAGTCCCCTTGACCCTTCAGGAGTCAACCTAAATACTGTCCCATGGGACGATTTCAATATCACAATGAAAAATAACTGTGACGGACTGAAAAGCATCAAATAAGTTTTAATACATGAATTCACAATGCTAACCGTTAAAAGATTCACTGGTCATCTTTGGAGGATGGAAAGGAACCAACCTGTTACTCTGAAAATTGATGAACAGAAGGAAAAAGTCAAAGCCTCGGTTCCCTTGCCTTCCTCATAGCATGATGCGGAGAGTTAATGTAACAAACTGGAAACAGCACCAACACATTGTAGTTGCGCCACACGTGAAAGGAACTGTGATTTTTGTCATTATAACCCTTTCCCGTCTCTTGCTGACAGAAGATAGAAACCCACAACACGCATATATGACTTTTACTGAGGTCCAGGATTCTTCTGTTAAACACATGTTAACTTGCTCTTCACAATAACCCTATGAGGATGGAACTATTACTATTTCCATTTTACAGATGAGAAAACTGAGGCTCAGAGAGGTTAATAACTCCTTCAAGCCTCTGCAAAGTACAAAACCTTGGGGAAGTCGCAAATAGCAGCCATGCAGAACAGCATCACAGAGGATGAGGAAGTTCGGAAAGAGTGATATTTCTGTTGTCACTCTTGTTACTGCTGTCATCATCATCATATCCACTATTTACTGAGTACTCACCTTGTGTTCATCATCACACATGAATGGTGCTATGACGTAAGTGTTGTTATTCACCCCACTTTTCATGGGGGGGAAGTGAGGTCCGGCAGAGTTGGGAAGTTTGCCCACAGTGGTTCAGTGAAACACGGGCAGGGCTGGACTTGGAAGTCAGCCAGACACGTTCCACAGTTCGCATTTTTCTCCCAGCTTTATGGAGGTATAATTGACAAATAAAAATTGTAGAAATTCGAGGTGTGCAATGTAATGATTTGATCTATGTACACACTGTGCAAAGACTACCAGAATCCAATTAATTAGCACACCCATCAGCACCCGCAGTTAGCACCGTGTATGTGTTGTGGGGGGTGAGGGTCTGTGAGATCTACTCTCTCAGCAATTTTCAAGTAGAACATACAGCATTGCCAACTACAGTCACCGGAACATTAGACACCAGTACCTCAGAACCCAGAGCTATTAATACTTCACCCTACAACAGAAAGTTTGGGCCCTTTGTCCAACATCTCCCCGTTTCCCCCAGGCCCTGGCGACCACTGTTCCCTCCGCCACAGCTCACAGAGTGTGTCGCTCCACCATGAGGGGCTGCCTGCAGACCCAGGGTGTCGGAGAGGTCGAAAGAGGGGAGGGAAGCCAGGCACCCAAAGGAAGAGATCAGGAAATACACAAACCAAGAGAAAGAGCTTTTGTCTGGGGGTAGTCCTTATCTCTGTCTAGAAAAAACAAAACAAACATGTAAATGGAAATCAAAGAAAAATCATAAAGACCTTTTTTCCAGCCCTGACTTTGACACTCAGAAGTGGCACATCCTCGAGGAGTGGCTCTCCACCAGCAGCAACTCTGACCTCTGAGGGACATTTGGCCAAGGTCTGGAGGCATTTTCAGTTGTCACAGCTTGGTAGACAGGGGTGCCCCCAGCACCCAGTGGGCAGAAGCCAGGGATGCCACTGAGCAGCCTGCAATGCACAGGGTGACACCCCCCACCCAGCACAGGGCCGTCTAGCCCTAAAGGTTGGCAGTGCTGAGGTTGAGAATCGACACAGAGCAACTCGCTTAAGCTAGCTGGGCTGAGCTTTATTCCCTCGTTAAGTGGCAAAAATCATACTTACGCCTTCACTGAAGTGCTTATGAGCAGTAAATATGTACAGCGCCTGGCCTTTGATGGGTACTCAAACAGCAACTGACTCTGAAAAGCCCCATCATCACCCCCACCGTCACTAAGCAGGGATCCGCACACTACAACGCCTGGCCACATCCAGCTCCTGCCTGCCCAGGTGAGGTTTTGCTGGCACAAACCACGCTTACGTACCGTCCTGGGCTGCTTTGGCGCTCTGGTGCAGGGGTGAGTAGCTGCAACAGAGACCACAGAGCCCACGACACCTATAGATTTTACTATTGGTCCCTTTGTACAAAAAAAGTTTGCTGTCCTAGAAACAGCCAAGAAACTGAAGTGCTACACAAAAAACAAAATTGTTGTCATTTGGAAAATTGTAGGAAATCTATATTTCTATCCCCAAGTATGCAAGGGCTATGAGTGCAAAGTTCTTAGATGCAAAATAGCTTCTAACCGCCAAAAGCCATTTTAAATGCATTCCATTTCATCACTTTTCATCAAAATTGACCTCCACGTTGCTTTAAAATATACGCCATCAATGTAGCTCAAATCTCAAACACCAGGAAGGCAGTTGTTATGATATTTACAGAGAAACTTATATCTCACTCTCCTCCTGAGCCATGGCGCAGAGAGGGGAAAATTTTCCATTAATTTTAAAAGCTTTTACTACCAAAGGCAGAAAAGGTTTTTCATGAAGACAAAAAAGTAATATTTTAGCATTTAAATGCAGTTTTCTTCACAAAGGGAAAATAATTTCTACCTATTACATAGTAGGAATTGGGCTGTTACCATAGAACATAATTCACTTAGAGGAGGAGGCCCGAGCTTAACAGCCTCGTTTTCAGAAGCATTAATCTCGGGCGCACGGAAACGAAAAGTGCTGGCGTGCAGAAGTTAGTCTTTGTCGAACAAAGTTTTCAAGTTTTTAGAAGACTCATCTCCCTTCTCTACCTTAAAAAGGGATTTTTCTAACTTCCTGGAGGGTTGGAGGTGGGGGGAGGGTGGGGAGGACTCAACAGAACCCAAATCCATCTCCCTTGCTAAAAAAAATATCATTCTTTGCCCAAAGCATGGCACAGAGCCGCCCGCATGACCCAGAGAAGTGAACTGGGGTATTTTAAGGGTTCCGTGGAGGGGAAGAGAGACTTCTAACAAGTACTTGTCACTGTGAAAGAGCGGCTGACAGTTCGCCAGGGCAGAGCGGAGTCTGGGTACAGAAAGGGAAGCTGTGAGTCACGCAGGGGAGCAGAGCACACTCGGCTCTGCCTCACCTCACCGGGCCTCGAGGTGCAAGTTACCTTCGTCAACGGAAGCTGCAGAAAAAGAGGCTGGGGGGGGGGGGGAATTAGCCACAAAGGAAGTCAGGAGACAGGGATGTTTTCTGCAAAACAAAACAAAGAAAGCTGTGGCCAATTTGGAAAGCAAACATGTGGGCTGGGGGTAGGAGGAGGAGGAGGAGGAACATTCAGGGACGCTGGCGGCCTCTCCTGAGGGTGCAGGAGGAGGCTGCTTCACGGCCCCATGGCAGGATGCGGGTCACCCTGGAGGGAACCAGTGACCCCACTGTCTGTCGTCCTGGTAAAGTCAACACGGGGACAGGTAGGAGTGGAGCACTGACGACACAGGAAGGGAAAGCCATCTTCCCCCTGGGCTCTGGTCAGGTGAGGCCGGGATTCAAAAGCCCCGAGAGGACCAGGGCAGTTCTAGGGGTGGAGCAGGCTGTCCTCAGCCAGGTGAAGGCAGGCCAGGAGGGAGGCGGGGACACAGGCAGGTCTGGGCTGTGACTGACAGGACCTGAATCTACACAGAGAGGAGTTGTCCTCACTGTTGAGCACAGGGTCAGGGCAGAGAGTTGGGATCGGCTGTTAGAGAGCAATGACATTTCTTTCTGGGGGCAGTGGTGGTGGCCTTGTAAGCCCAAAGCCTCCCAGATTCCGGGGCACAGACCATGGGGAAGGGGCAGGGATGGGGAATGACTATGGGCTCCTCTGGCCTTGGAGTGGGAAGGGTGGGTCCTCGGAACCAGGAACGACTGGCTCTCCCTGGGTGAGCGTGCCGGGCGTTCTCAGCCCGTCAGAGGAGACTAGACTTTCGGCCACTCCCTGAGTGACAGGGCACAGGCTGTTCAACTCAGGAGTGATGCTATCTGTCCCTCCAGTAGGTAAACGGGAGGAGATGGTCCCTATGCACCAGACACAAGGAGAGAGAGAGAGTAGGAAGTGATGCGTATGATTCTGCATTTGATCTGTAAACGCATCATTCCCAGGACATAGATGAGGACACCTGAGGCACACAGAGGGTAGGTGACAGGGCCTGGGCATGCACTTAGAGCCATGACCTAGATCTTTACATGCTGAGCAATGTGGGGAAAGACCATCACCTCCTGTTGATTAGACTCAAGGTTCTCTTCCCCAGAGTGGCTGTGAGCCTCAGGAACATGAGCCCCAGCTCTATCATCAATTCCTTCTGTGATTTTTTTTTTTTTTTTTTTTTTTTTGAGACAGAGTCTCGCTTTCTTGCCTAGGCTAGAGTGAGTGCCGTGGCGTCAGCCTAGCTCACAGCAACCTCAAACTCCTGGGCTCGAGTGGTCCTTCTGCCTCAGCCTCCCGGGTAGCTGGGACTACAGGCATGCGCCACCATGCCCGGCTAATTTTTTATATATATATCAGTTGGCCAATTAATTTCTTTCTATTTATAGTAGAGACGGGGTCTCGCTCTTGCTCAGGCTGGTTTTGAACTCCTGACCTTGAGCAATCCGCCCGCCTCGGCCTCCCAAGAGCTAGGATTACAGGCGTGAGCCACAGCGCCCGGCCTCCTTCTGTGATTTTAACCACCATGCCTCAGTTTCCTCCTCCACATAATGGGGGTAAGAGTAATATCACCACAGAGAGTGATTGTTAAGGATCACAGGAGATAAATAAAGTGCTTAGAAACGTGTCTGGCACAGTGTAAGCACTGAATAAACGCAACCTTGCCAGCCCAACAAGGATCTCAACAATCGCTGAGAAAGATACCTGTAGCTTTCCGGAAGAACAGAATGGCTCACAATGAAATGATAAAAATGATTCTTCGTGCTTTTATTTTTTTAATCCACTCAAACACATCCCCCAAAGTAGATTAAATAAAAATGTTCAATATGTTCTTTCTACCGAGCTATTGGATCAAAGCAAGTCATTAGCTGAGCTACATAATTCATTTGATTAATTTGCACCGTAATGAATCAAGAGACGCCACAAAACCTCAATGTCGCCCCAAGTCCAACTTCAAGCCTCTTTCAAGCTTTAGAAGATTCTTCAGCTAGAAAACACTCAGAAAATGTGTCAGGAAACAAACGGGGAGCTTAACCTCTAATGAGGGCTGGTAAATCTCCCAGTGGAACAGGTTGTCTGACAGGTGGGGCAGGAAGACCTCAGCCACTGCTGCCATCAGAACAGGGTGCAAATATCAGCTCTGGTACTTCCCAGCTGGGAGACTTCAGATACTCTCTTCAACCTTTGTAATTCTCCTCCATTTCCACCACCAGCACCTACCTTGCGGGGTTGTTGTGAAGATGAAATGACAGGGTGCACGTGACGCTCCAGCCCAGCACTGGACACGCAGTGGGTGCTATTAAATGATATCTGGTGGCTCTCGCCTGTAATCCTAGCACTCTGGGAGGCCGAGGCGCGAGGATTGCTAGAGGTCAGGAGTTCAAAACCAGCCTGAGTGAGACCCCGCCTCTACTAAAAATAGAATGAAATTAATTGACCAACTAAAAATATATATACAAAAAAAAATTAGCTGGGCATGGTGGTTCATGCCTATAGTCCCAGCTACTTGGGAGGCTGAGGCAGTAGCATCACTTGAGCCTAGGAGTTTGAGGTTGCTGTGAGCTAGGCTGACGCCACGGCACTTACTCTAGCCTGGGCAACAAAGTGAGACAAGAAAAAAAGAAAAGAAGAGGAAGGGAGGAAGGGAGGAAGGGGGAAAGGGGAGGGGAGGGGAGGGGAGGGGAGGGGAGGGGAGGGGAGGGGAGGGGAGGGGAGGGGAGGGGAGGGGAGGGGAGGGGAGGGGAGGGGAGGGGAGGGAAGGGAAGGGAAGGGAAGGGAAGGGAAGGGAAGGGAAGGGAAGGGAAGGGAAGGGAAGGGAAGGGAAGGGAGAAAGAAAGTCAAATACATTAATTTGGATTTAAATAATTTATTCAATTTTTCATTCATTTCTAGGTGAGCAAGCCACCTTGGTAAAAATTTGTTACTCCACAGATGGATGTTGGCAACAATTCTTACACACAAGCTTGGACAAAGTTCGTCCAGCCTCTGCAGGCCTAACCCCAGAACCCCTGTGCTTTGTATCAGCCCCACAGTGGAAGAGAACAGGCTGGCAATAGAAGGTTTTACATCCTTCAAATAAAACAAACAAGAGCATCATGCTATTAGAAGCAAAAGTCCTAAGTCTGACGATCCTATCAAGGGCCATTTCTGAAATGACAGGGTATCCTGAGGCGATGCTTTCCAAGCCAAACTGCTTGGAACCATTCAAACTGAAAGTCTATCAGCGACCTCCCTCAGGAGCAACAGCTTACACAGAGCATCATAAGAAAGCATAGCACCTCGGCACCCCTGACTTGCCCAACAAAACTGCATCTTCCTGAACAGGTCAGACACAGCTGGCTGGGACCCGGGGGGGAGTTTCTATCGAGTGGCCAAGAGCAGCGTTGGGCAGGGAGGTACAGTAATCCATGAGTACCTGTGGCAGGAAGCGTCAAGACAGGGAGAAAAGGACAAAAGAAAGAGAAAAGGTTCCAATTGGATCACTTTCACTAAAAGAAATGTTAACTATAGCATCTGTAACCTAAAAGACTCTCTCCAGGAGGACTGTCAAATAGCGCTAAACAACAAGGAAACGTGAAGGTGTTCTGCCTCTGTCTCGCTCTGCGGTCTGTCAGTCAGTTGCCCAGCTAGTCACATCTTTGTCCGTGGCCCCAAACCGTGTCCCTTCCGCTACTAGATCTCAGACAGTGTTAATTCCTCTCTTCTGAGTCACCGATCACTTGCTGCTACAAATTACTGTTTTATGGAGCTAACTCCCCTGGCAGGCTGGGGGCCCCGTAAGGCAAGGCAGGTAGCCGATGAATCAACATATCCGCTGGCCTGGCTCTCTCGCCTTCATTCAGCACCAACTCGAGCCCTGCTCCTCTGCCCCCACGGCACCCACCTCCCCTCACTACACTCCCATTTCATCAGGGATCCATCCCTCTCACCAACCTCCATTCTCCGCGTCTGAACAGAGCTCTTCCCCATCTTGGCGCATGACCCAGATGCTGTGGTCAGCAGCAGAGAGAGTGGAGCCCAAGCTGGCCCTGCAGAGTAAAATCAAGGTTTCCGACAGGAATGAAGAGATAGACTCCCGTTTTCCTATGAATGTGAACCCAGAAGAAAAACCATTTGCCCAAGAATGATCACAGCCACCTGAGACCATGAGGGGAAAACCTACCAAAAACGACATCAACCCAGAAATGGAAGAGACAAGTGCTAAAGACAAACAGAAGCCTGGTGACACAGCTTAAGGCTCAAGACCCAGCCACATCTAAAGCTAGACTTTCCCCCTTGGGCCAAAGGATTCCCTTTTCATGAGATTATCAGGACAGGCTATGCCTGATTATCTTAGTGGCTGTATAAACAAAGGTCAATTCTGCACTTACGACATCTGTAATGGGTCCAGCAGCTCAACAGGGAAATTCCCTGCCAACCAGTGACTCAGGGATCCAGGCTAGTGCCATCTGTGGCCACACTGCATAGAACACATGGCCTCCAGGATCACCATGGCAGTGGAAACAAGAACCAGGGAAATTCACCTACAGCCCACTGGCCAGAATTAGCCACATCGTCCCGATCTACCCTTCATGTAGATGGGGAAGTACACCTGTACTTCGCGTCTAGGCAAAGAACGAGACAGGGCTTGATAAACAAATAGTGTAATCTCTGCCGCAGCCAACTGGAGCCAAGTTTTCTGTTTCCTGCAACCAAAAGACTACTAAAATGATATAAGCACCAGCCAGGAGCCAGAGGATCAGGACAGATGATGGGGCTAATGCGGCAGCTGCCACTGTGGAACTTACAGCAGAGCAAGAGAACACAGGGAAGAATGGGGGAAACGACAACACAGGCAGGACAAGCAAATACAAAGGAGGGTACCGTCGGGACTGGGAGCCGGGACACAGCATACGACAAGACACCAGGAGGGACTGAACCCAGGTTTCAGGGGTACGGAGGGGGCATCAGAGAAGGGATGGGATCAGAGAAGCTTCTGGGATGGGATCTGGCAGATGAGAAGTCATCAGCGAGGGAAACTGGGGAGGGGCAGGTGCAGGGGAAAAGAACAGCGCTCCAGGGAGAAACACCTGCCTGCGTAGAGGTCTGCAGTGAGCACCTGTGCGCTGGGGGACTGGAACAAGCTCAGAGTGAGCTGAGAAATGACTGGAGAAGGCACCAACCAGAGCACGAAGGGTTTTATGTTAATGTATGAATGTGTTATGTTTGGATGAACCTATGGGCAAAAGTGAACCGGGAGAGTTTAAGCAGGAAAATGGCCTGAGCAGCCTGGGCTTGGAGTAGTTTCTCATTATCCCATCCACAGGTGCTAAGGGCATCAGCCCCTCCTCTTCCCGTCTCAGCAGTCAGCACCCCCACCCCCCGGTTTCTACAGCCCCCCACTGCTAGTGACAAGCCTGGAGGTTACTAGCGGGCTGAGCTCATCCAGCACTGGGGACAGCCCCGGCCCTTCACCAGGTGTACCCTGAACTCTGAGCCCCACTCTGACGGGGCGGCGTCTCCTGTCCTCCCTTCCATCAAGGAAGGGGCCCAGAAGCAGCTTCAAGAAGCCACTTCCCACCTCAGGCAGGAAAGCAAATCTAAAACAGGCCCAAAATAGCGTCAGTCTGAAAAGCTGAAAACCAGCCACTATAATTACAAGTATTTTTATCTATCGCCCAAAAGGGAGTATTGGATCATTTTCCAAGTGTTTCGCTAAGGAAGTTCATCTGTTCACTCTCAAGTACTCCAGACTCCTGGATCAGAGACACAACCGGAAATGAGGCTGCGGCAGAAACGGGAGCCAAAGAGAACACACGAGGTGCAGACGCTGAGCAAAAGGCAGGGCCCTGGCACCGTCAACCCTTGGAGGGTGGCAAGCCCACTGTGAAATGGGAGACGCCCAAAGATCTCTAAGAAAGAAGAAACCAAAAGATTGGCAAAGATAAAACGCCTCCAAGTCTGGGAGCTCAGGCTTGTCTGCACAGAAGCACAACTGTCACCCACAGCTGAGCGTGCCCTACCCAAGCGAAGTCGGTGACAGAGAGGCCAGGGGAGATGAGGAAGGAAAGAAGAGCCCGTGAGGAGGGGGCACTACCGGGAGCAGACCCTCCTCCTTCTGCCACACGGGGCGGGGCACCCTGCACACAGGAACAGCCTGGGGACCCCCGCCAAGCAGAGCGGCCAGGGCAGACTGCCGTAGGAGCAAGTGCTCACGCTGGGAACTCACCTGCCAGACAGAACCTTTCCATTCTGCCCCCGTCCCTTCCATCACGTCCTCGGGCTTGACGAGCTAACATGTCTGTCACCACTTTCATCGTCCGGGCTGCACTTGGAGTTAAAAGTTAAAGCTGGCCGCCAAGGAAGGCGCGACTCCTGTTTCAAGCCAGGTACAGAGAGGCCACAGAGGGTGGCAGAAAGATGCCAACCCTGGCGTCAGCCAGCGGGGTTTGGGTCCTGGTTCTACACATGCCAGATCCTGACCTCGGGCAGGTGACTGATCACCTCCAAGCCTGTTTCTCCAAGCCTGTTTTCTCCAAGCCTATTCACTAACAGATCAGACAGCCCATGTAATACAATTGACACAGTGCCTAAAAATAGAGTAACTCCTTGATTTGGGCTGTTACTACCATCATTATCATCAAGATTTATAGTCGCTTTTCATTAAACAAATGTCACCAAAAGCCTAACAGTTCACAGAGTACCAACCACCTGATAGACCCTCAACAAACAATGGTGGGAGAAATTCTCCAGGAGCAACGATCCAATTTTTTAACTAATAAATTACAAGTAAAGAAGAAAGGGAGAAAAGATACAGATGAGGGGCATACAGATTAAAAGTGACTTCAGAGATGGACCAACCACTCACAAGGTGTGGACCACCTTATGGGGATCCTTATTCAAGCATTTGTTTGAGTTGGAAATTTAAACACTCACCAGATATTTGACCATGTTAAGGAATAACTGCTAGTTTTTAGGTATGATATTGATATTAGAGAGTGTTTTCTTTTATCTAAAAAAAAAGTCCTTATATATTATTGCCAATATATTCCAAACTACTTTTGGGTAAAGTTTATGTTATACCTTGGATTTCCTTCTAAATACCCCATGAAGCTGGGGGAAGAGGAGGGTATATGAATGAAGCAAAACTGGCCATGAGTTGATAACTATTAAGTTGGGCGATAGAACATGGAAGTTCTTTACATTCTTTTGTCTCCTCTTATATAAATTTGAAGTATTCATAACAAAAACAATTGTTTAAAAACTGATAGAGCCACCTGTGAGATACAGCTGGCTGCTGTCTCCTCCTCCAGGGACTTCGCAAGGGAGTCAGTCCGCACTAAACAAGGCTACCCTGGAGGCTGGAAACCTCCGTGCTGATGGAAACCTACAGGCTGTGGTTGCACCTCCTTGTCTCCAAGTCCCCCAGTTTCACAGGGCCAGCGTAGCTGTGCTGCTGACGTGACTGTGCTTGTCGTTGAGTCAACGTGGGCACCCAAGCAAAGGGCAGATGCAAGAAGCGGAAAGGCCCAGCCCTGAGCTATCCTGCATGAACTGGATGCTAAGGTTCCTGCCTCGGGCAGCAGGAGAGGGGGGACAGTAAACAACGGGCCTCCTGAAAGGCCCTCTGTTAGAAGAAGTCCCTCTCCCTGGTAGTCACTCTAAGGTTCACTGCAACTAGCAGGGGCCTCCCTTATAAGGCTTTGTAAGGTATGACAATGACACTGGTTATGCATCTGTTTGTTTTTTTAAGAGCTCTTATCTTTTAAAGATAGATTCTGGAATACTTAGGAATATAATGATATGGAATCTGGGATTTTCTTCAAAATGGCATGAGAAGCAGCTGGGGGTAGGACAGGATACAGAGGAAGCAAGATCTGCCAGGAGTTACTGACAGTGGAAGCCAGGTCATGGGTATGTGAAGACTTCTTATACTATTCTATTTTCGTACATGTTCCAACTTTTCCATCATAAGATTTTAAGAATTCCTTAGAGGTTTAGCCCTGTTAGTCATTCACACTTTAGTGGAAATCACACCTATCCTGCTAGAAAAGAAAACTCCTTCCCAGTTTTCACTAAAACACAAGCACCTAAATACTCACTTTTGCTTGGCAAACAAACTTTTTCCCCTTTATATGAGATGACATCCTGGTCTCAAACTCACTACTCAGTGTCACATGATTAACAAAAAACCTTGTATCATACTTTTCATTTTGAGTATCATTTTAATAGAGATCTCAGCTCAGAGGGTGTGTGTGTGTTTTTTTTTTTTTTTTAATCCTGAGTCCTTACACAGAATCTAGTGTTTTATTTAAAAGCCCATGCTTCTCTGGGACACAACAAAAGTGCTGGAAACCACTGGTGCCAATTTGAGAAGCAAGTGTTTGTGGTATAACTACTCCCAAGGTCTTGGCTGCTTCAGAAACTTTTTCATTAAAATGATGATCACATCCACAGTTATCTACAGTGTGTGATTATGAATGTGCTTTTTGCCAGCTTGATGTTTAAACTTACTTTTCCATTAATAGTAACTCTGCCATTATAATGAGAATAAATGTTGCTAATATGCCATTTATTTTACCCATGAGAAAAATTCTGGAACTAACTACATTCATACAGTAAATGATAAGTATCCTATAATTTTAAAAATCAATCAACAGCTAGCTGAGCCCTGCCATATGGAAGGAAGTGAAGTTCTGTTTGCAGAGGGTGGACTGGCAGTACTGAAGTAGAAGGCACATGAGAGGTGCAAACAGCTGGAATGTGTGCTGTGTAAAAAGCAAGACCCAGGACAGCTGGAAGGTAGGATGAAGGAGCTACGCTCTGGTGAGCAGTGAGTGGAAGAGGAAGTGAAGGGAAATAACATCTACTGATCACATACATATAAAAAGCTTTATACATAAGTTATGGCCGTTCAGTGGTAAGCAACAGAAACAGAGTCTCACCTAAGGAAAAACAGAATGTACTGTAAACAGTTAGGAAAGTGGGAGAAGCTGGCTCAGAAAAGGAACCAGAACCAGGACAGCTCTGAAAGTTCAACACAGAAGCAACTGGAGAGTCTTCGGACCCACTACTATTAGTCTATTGAATAAATGCTAATTGCTAATTGCTACTGAACGAATGGCCTCCCAAACACTGCTGCATTCTTGCATAACTCAGTAAAGTCCCCATTGCCCTAACTTAGGTCACATGCCCATCCCTGAGCCATAAAGGCGGCAGAATACTTGGATTTACTGTCCCTACCAAGACAGCAGGCAATGGTGGAGAAGTCATCCTGCCAAAGGGAATAAGAACAAAAACGAGAAAAGAAACCGCAAAGACACCTCTGTCTGCTACAGGCACTGATCTGGGTTCTTTACATTGAATTCCCAAAGCAAACCCACTAGTAGGTATTTTTGGCTGTGTTTAGGGATACACAGGCTGTGTTTAGGGATACCCACTAGTAGGTATTTTTGGCTGCAGTGCAGTAACAGAGAGCCTGAGGCTGAGAGAGGCCAGGTGGCCTGCCCAGGAACACACAGCAGTAAGTGACAAATCTGAACCCAATTTACCATGGGACGTCATGTGCTTTTCCAAGCCACCAGGCTGCAGAAGGTGACGACAAAGAGGTGCAGGATCAAAGTCCAAATGCTACCACTATTTTTAAAGGCAACAGCTGGAATAGAATGGACAATTGCTGGGGATGAGTCTAAACCAAAGGAATTGTACTTAAAAAGAGGTTTAAAAAAAAAAAAAAAAAAGCAAGAGTCTTAGAAGAGACCTATCTTGGATGTGTCCAATACATTTTTTTCTTCAAAACCCTTGGTGAGAATAGTGGCTTCTCTTCTGATGCCTTAGACCTTCAAGGAGGATGAGGAAGTTTACAGAAGAAATTCTGAGCATCATCGCTGTCAGTCCCAAAGGAGGAGGGAGGAGTTATCTAAAGAAGCTGCAGGTGAGTGCCAAGCTGTGCAAAACCGCCATAAAAGACATGGCTCCAGGCCTGTGGGTGTAACTACCTCTGCACTTCCCCCTGCCTACCCCTTCCTCCCGACAAGCGGAATAGCAAGCTCCCTAAACACAAGCACGGTACTGCATTCATCTTTCTACCTAGGACCAGTCTTGGGGAAATAAAGAGCTAATGCTATTCACAGATGAAACATCAATGACTTTGCCACCAAAGTCACTTTGCAGTCGAGAAAGAAGGAAAATCTAGGGAAGAGAATGCCATTTGAAGAATGTCTGTGTCAGCCTCCCATCTTTCTTGGTTCACCTCCTGAAGCCACCAACACTATTGCTCCCAGGGCAGAGGAAGCCATCAAAGGAAGAAAAAGGAAAAGTCCAAAGGTTGGACACTTAGAAGGTGTTCAATGCACATGTTCTGTGCAAGTCAGCACCATCTGCCATTCGATGTCCTCTCTAGTCTCTCTAAGCTATGCTTCCCCCTAAAATTGAGGGCCAGAAGAAAGTTTGCCTCCTCTAAGGGACCATTTCCTCTTACTAGATATCTAATCCTTCCAACAGGGTGCTCTGAGCCATATTTAGGATTTAGCTGTGGTACCTTATACAATTCACTCTTACTCTGGGGTCCCAGAATTCATATTTATTATCCTTCAACCATGACACTAAACAACTGAATCCATTGAACAGATTGGTATTCTGTTCAATATTTGCAAAGCTCCTACTATCTGCTGTTAAGCAATGAAAATACAACTCTATTACAAGTCACTTTAGGTACGGTAATTCCAGGCACAGATAAGACATGTTCTTCCCTTCTCCAGTAACAAAGGGTGTCGACATCCTTCTCCCAGCTCTGTTTCAAACGGCTGATGCCACCAGTCTCTTATCTACTGCTGATGCACCTCCTCATGTCCTTTCAATCATTCTCTTCAACATCACTAGTGACCGTCTCTTCTCTTCTGTCAAGTTGACCTTTTTCTTCCTATTCTTCTTCTTCTTCTTCAATGAGCTCAGCCTGGCAGAAGGGTTATGGGCTTGGGCTCCAGTGCTCAACTGCCTGCCTGGGTGATGCAAATCCAGTTCTGTTTCTTAGCAGCGAAGAAATGTTGAGCAATTTACTAAACTTCTCAAAGTTTCATCTGTGAACTGGAGAGAGCAATAGCACCCTCCTCAAGGAACACAAGTTCACTTACCTAAGAGCCTTAGCACAGCACCTGGAACTAAAAGCATGCGCCCAACAGCTGCTGCTAGTGTAACAGTGGCTGGTGCACTATTTAAAAACTACTGTTTCTGCCCTTGCCAGATTAATCTACACCTGCCACAGTTCTCCTGTCCCTCCTGCTTTCCAAAGTTAATCATAGGGTGTCAAGAGCAACCTTTATACCTCTAGTCTTGGCATTGATGTTCACCGGCTACTAAAAGGTGACTTTATGGTATCAACTTTAGGTTGAGCTGTCCTGGATGCGGGATCCCAGGTGGCCGGGTACAGATGTGCAGTGTGCATGTGTAGATGAGTACGGTGGTCTTCACGCTTTCAAAGACAGACACCTGGAGAGAGAATGCTCAGGGACTGCCCTGGCGTTGGGATCAATCACCATGCTCGGCGTGTTCCAAATAGCCATTGTTAGCTAAAATAAAATGTTTCTTTTTCCTCTGCCCTTCAGACACGGAAAGAAACTGCATCCACTTTTCCCCACATTCTTTCATTACTCCTCTCTGACACGTGTTTACAACTCTCTCAGTAAGAATCAGCCCATTAGTACGATGACAGAGGAGCATCACAGGGGATGTCGTAAAGGGCCCGATTAACGTGAACACAAAGGGCTCGGGAAAACGCTGATGTAATGAAATGCTAATGCTATTCACAGATGAAAGATCACTGACAGAACCTCACTTTGCAGCCAAGAAGAATGAATCTGGGTAGTAAATGCCATGTGAGGGCATCTCTGCTTCAACCTCCCATGTCTCTCAGCTTGCCGACTACAGCCGGCAACTCTGCTTCTGCAGAGTATAAAGGAAGGTCAAGGCCGGCAAGAGAAATAAATCTTCACACCTGAACCTCTACCCTGTCATCTGGCAGGTCGGCACTAACCCTCACGACGACAAGAGGGACCAGGCAGTGGGTGGACAGTCGCTCCCCACACACCTGACCTTCTGTACACATCACGGCTGAAGTGGACACACAGTGACGATGAGAGGATGATGCGATGTCCATGGTGCTGACATGGACTTCGAGGTGCCACCGTCTGACTCACCTTCCTCAACAGCCACGGTTCCACCTCTCTCTCCCCTCGTCTACTCTGTCCCAGACCCATGTCCCTTTCTGTTCCTGCTCACTCTCTCCCTGCACAGGGCCTTCGTTCTTGCTTGTTCCCCATGCAGCAAGTATCCAGTTAAACACGGCATGAACCATCCAACCGCGTGACCCACGAATGAACCAGCGGCGCTCAGCCAGCCGCTGTCTCCTCCAGCCCTGCGGGCGGCCCTGCCGCTAGAGGGATCCACGCGCAGCGCGCCGCCCCAGGCCCAGTGCGCCGCCCCAGACCCAGTGCTCAGCGTGCAGAATGAACTCCGAGAAGCGGCGCTTTCACCACCCTGCACCCAGCTCACAGAGTCCCTCCAGCTGCACCCGGGTTGCCCCAGGGACCTGAACCTTTGACCCACTTTCGTTCTGATAACCCTTTCACCCTTCCTGGCTCACCATGCCTTCATTCATTCAATAAATACGAACATCCCTGTTCTAGGAGAACCTTAAAAATGCTTTCATTCAAGGGTTATTTACACCATTTACCATTTGCCACTGAGCACACAGAG
Organism: Microcebus murinus; assembly: GCF_040939455.1. Lineage (NCBI taxonomy): Eukaryota > Metazoa > Chordata > Mammalia > Primates > Cheirogaleidae > Microcebus > Microcebus murinus. The sequence continues at coordinate 9,731,591 of NC_134122.1, read as the reverse complement.
GAGGAGGAGACACAGTCCTGCCTTCCATGGACTCAGAGTCCACTTGGGGAAACAAACATAGAATTTATCACGACACTGAGATTGGGGCACTGTTCCCTCTCCACCTGGGCCCTCCGGGCACAGACCGATGGCCCAGCACCCTGGCACTGCCACCAGCCAACTCTGAGTCGACGAGCTCACGAGTGAGTCTCCAAGGAAGGACACTGTGGTGGGTGGAGGCCATGCAGGAAGAGACAGTCGCCCCAGGCCCTCCCAGCCTGGTTTTTGACTCTTCCCCACCAGCCTGTTTTGTTAAAACCCCAGCTTGCTGTCCCTTGAGCTCACTTGAATCAGAATGCAAGTTGCTTCTAAAGTCACCTCCCTTCTTCAGAGTGAATTTAGGAACCAAATAGACCATAAGAATGGCAGCCTGAACCAAGAATAAGGTAAGAGGGTCCTCGCCCAAGGCCCCGGGCCTGTGAAACCCACCCCCAGCTCAGGTATGTCTCCATAATGAGTGGGTGTGTTTCTAATTACAAAAATAAAACTTACTGTCATAGGTTTAGACAGTACTGGAAGCATACTGTATACTTACATGTGTATGTGTGTACACACAGACATGACTGACAATACAACCCAAGGGACCACCACAACATGCACACACACCTGGTCAAAAACAGCCTCTCAGCTTCGCCACTGAATATGGTGATATTAATGGTTTCTGAATAAACTCTTTATCCTATCAAGGAAGTACCTTTATTCCTCAATTATCAAGAATATTTTTATCTGATATCAATAATGAACACAATAAAATGACTAAAGATAAATATCTGGTTTTTCTCCCTTTAACCTACTAATGAGATGACTTATATGGACAAATTTCCTAACATTAAACCTTGTAATCCTAAATAAACCTTACTTTTTATGTGCATGGTTCTCTTAATATGTGACTGAATTTGACTGGATAATATCTTTCTAGAACTTTTATACATTTACGCACAAATGAGACTAGACTAGTTTTGTTTTTTACGCTATTTTTGTCAAATTTTTTGTATCAGGGTAATGCACACTGAACCAGGATACAGATATATACATGTATGTGTGTGTATATATACATATATATATGTATACACACACACACACACGTAAGATACTGGGGTATAAGGACAATGGACACCTTCCAGCTTCTGTTTACTGCTTGTTTGCTAACCGCAAGGCATTATGAGTACATTATGGGATGCAGAGGAAAAAGACAAAGAACGTGGAAACCGGAGTCTCGCAGCTAGGACCCGGAACAGGTTAGAGCCTATCAGGGGCAGGATGAAGTAAGAATCACTGTGGGGGCGGATGCATGACCAGTGTGTAAACAACTGAGTTATAAAAAGGGGACTAACACACAAAGGAGGGTCCCTGCCCGGAGAAGAGGCCACTTCGCTGGCACTCTGGGAGCTCGGACCCTAGCTCAAGCTAGACAATAAAACTTTTTTTTTTTTTTTTTTTTTTTTTTTGAGACAGAGTCTCACTTTGTTGCCCAGGCTAGAGTGAGTGCTGTGGCATCAGCCTAGCTCACAGCAACCTCAAACTCCTGGGCTCAAGCAATCCTCCTGCCTCAGCCTCCCGAGTAGCTGGGACTACAGGCGTGCGCCACCATGCCCGGCTAATTTTTTTCTGTATATATTAGTTGGCCAATTAATTTCTTTCTATTTATAGTAGAGACGGGGTCTCGCTCTTGCTCAGGCTGGTTTCGAACTCCTGAACTCAAACGATCCGCCCAGCTCGGCCTCCCAGAGAGCTAGGATTACAGGCGTGAGCCACCGCGCCCGGCCTTAAAACAACTTTTGATAACTACAGCCTCGGTGACTCTGCCTCTCTGTCCTGCGGCCTTGTGAATCTCGAACATAACACACACACACACACACATATGTGTGCTTTAAAGAAATATAAGCAGCAAAGGGCTTGCTGTGAGTACCTTGAGGGTTTCCTGGAAATCACCATAAACCCTCTAGGCATCCTACCTTCTAAGGAAGCAGTTCTTTGATTACATTTACAACTGTCTTCCACAGTGGTGGGTTTTTGTTTTTTTTTTTTTTTTTGATGTTTTTTGCTTTTTTTTGGCCCCTCCGGCAGTCGGGCTCATCTTTGTTCCTTCTACAATGAACGTTATCCTAGAAAACAGTCTACCTCATCCACATGTACACATTTAACAGAGTTGCATATGATATTCTCTCTCTCCTGGTTTTATTCTCAAAATCTGGGGTTACATTTGTTTCCTTATTTTTTAGTGTTACATATTTATGTTTTCTCTGTTATTTCCTTACCACCGTGCCAGAAGTTTCTAATTAAGGGATATTTTTCAAAGAATCAGGTCTTTTTCTTTATGACGTATGCTGGTTTTATCTCACTTTGTTTTGTGGGGGGTGTTTGGTTGTTTTGCTAACATCTGCTTTGAGCAGGCTGGGCCTTTTCCCGCCAAGTCCCCAGAGCAGCCACATCCGGAACAAGGACTCACGGACCTGCCGGCCTTACCTCGATGAGCTTCCTTTCGTAGGAGCTGGCTAGTTCTTCGGCAACTTCTCCTGGCTTCTGTTCAGTTACTGTAACTTCTCCATCAACACTCCAAAGATTTGGCACCACTTTAAAAAAAAAAAAAAGAAAGACACTCCATAAATATTTTAACAGTAATCAAAAATTATTTTCTCAGTAAAGATAATTTCTTCTTTCCCAAGTGACTTCTCCAAAAGAAAAAGCTCTTTTGAAGAAAAACAAACAATAAAAAACACCACATAATTACCAATTACTTCAACACTGCAACATTTTCACATAAGTACAATAAAACGAGTGATAAGCTATATTTTTTAAAATGCGACAACTGTCATGCGATAGATGCTCAAGGGCCTGGGGAATCATCTTATCACTACTTACCATTTCAGGGGAAAATAGTGCTTGGCAAGACATAAGAACCTACGCTTGCATCTTTTATATTTGCCAAATTTTTCTCCAACAAAAAAGGTATCCAGTGAGGTAGTTCCTGTCCACAGCCAGATGTGCAATAGTAATGGGGGTCAGATCACAGGTAGTATCAAGAATTGGCATTTGTAAACCATGCTTAGGATAAGGGCAAGGAAGTCTCTGGAAAAACTCTAAAACCTGCGCATAACGTCGACACAAAGACATGTCAAAAAGAGACAGGCTCAGGCCAGGCCTGGTGGCTCGTGCCTATAATCCTAGCTCTCTGGGAGGCCGAGGCAGGGTGGATTGCTCAAGGTCAGGAGTTCGAAACCAGCCTGAGCAAAAGTGAGACCCCCATTTCTACTAAAAATAGAAAGAAATTAATTGGCCAACTGAAAATATGTAGAAAGAATTAGCCAGGCATGGTGGCACATGCCTGTAGTCCCAGCTACTTGGGAGGCTGAAGCAGGAGGATCGCTTGAGCCCAGGAGTTTGAGGTTGCTGTGAGCTAGGCTGATGCCACATACTCTAGCGCAGGCAACAAAGCGAGACTCTGTCTCAAAAAAAAGAGGCGGGCGCACAGGTCAAAGCAAGAATGAGCACAGGAGGCACCCCTGGGTATGGTTTCTACTATCAGATACCTGTCCACATATGCCCACTTTGTGGAGAAGACCAAATAAAGAAAAATAGGCAATGAACTAGATAGTTCCAAGCAAAGTAGAAAATCAAAGCAGGAAGAACTCCTATGCCAGTGGGTGAGACAAAGAGCCAGCGCCATGTTTGAAGAATGTGGATTTGCCTCAAGTCTCAAGACAAGCACCAACTCTGCAGATGGTTTCCTGTGCACTCTGGTAGACGGAAACCCTGACACCGCCACGGCTGAAACCAATGAGAAATCAATAATTGCTACAACTAGAAAATCAGACAGTGGCAACAGACTTGTTCTTCAGAGATAGAGAGGACTACCCAAATAATCAGTTTAAAAAGTTTCCAACAGCTGTTCCTGAGGAGTGGGACATGGGGGAGCCAGAGGTCTCGTGTCTTTTGTAACAAGGCTAAGAGAACTGATGACTTTTTAATCTAGTGCCTGTCAAATTTCAATTTAAAAACACAAACGAAATTTTTGCAAACCAGTTTATCAGTAATGGAGGAGAGACTGCGCTTAGAAACAGGACCTAGAGGCCGGACGCAGTGGCTCACACCTGCGATCCTAGCACTCTGAGAGGAACCCTTGAAGTCAGGAGTTTGAGACCAGCCTGAGCAAGAGCAAGACCCCATCCATCTATTCTAAAAATAGAAAACTGAGCCGGGTGTGGTGGCGCACACCTGTAGTCCCAGCTACTCAGGAGGCTAAGGCGGGAGGATTGCTTGAGCTCAGGAGTTTTTGAGGTTGCAGTGAGCTATGATCTGGCCACTGCACACTAGCTGGCACAACAGAGTCAGACTCTGCCTCGAAAAAAAGGAGAAGAGAAGAGAAGAGAAGAGAAGAGAAGAGAAGAGAAGAGAAGAGAAGAGAAGAGAAGAGAAGAGAAGAGAAGAGAAGAGAAGAGAAGAGAAGAGAAGAGAAGAGAAGAGAAGAGAAGAGAAGAGAAGAGAAGAGAAGAGAAGAGAAGAGAAGAGAAGAGAAGAGAAGAGAAGAGAAGAGAAGAGAAGAGAAGAGAAGAGAAGAGAAGAGAAGAGAAACAGGACTTAGAAAGGTTCAGTGAGACAGCAGCAGTGCCAATTAGTGGGGCAGCCGGGGCAGAACTACCTTGGCAGGTGTCCCCATCAGGAAGTGGATGCCGCTGCTGGGCAAAGCCTGGCGCTGATACACAACCAAGATGTGGAATTAACAGCCCTGGTCTCCGCCCGGCCCAGGCTACCTTCTTCCACAAGCACGTCTGCTGATCTGGATCCACCCAACCTGCTTCAAGTGCACACATCACATTAGCAATCAAGCCGCTGGCCTTCTGGCCCCAGGCACCAAGCCCACGGAGACTATATTTGAGAGAAATCAGCAATCTTCAACACTAGAGGAGGAAGATGCTTAAATAAGCTTCTCACCTTCAAGGCTGCGCAAAGACCCTGTACAGCCATGAAATTAAAGAAATTCTCTTAGAAACTAGCCAGTCAACCTTCCCTTGCCACTATTTGACCTCCTGCTGGCCTCCGTCAGCTCCTGCAGCCTTAATAAGCATGTCAAAAACTTCAATTCCATGTATGAATAATAAAAAAACACCTCTAGCTATGTATCATAATTTTCAGTAGGCAAGCTTAACGATGGTCTCCAATACCCCTGCCTCCTGGTATCCACATTCTTATATAATCCCAGCCCCTTGACTATGGGCTGGACTTACTGACTCTCCTCTAAGGAACAGAATATGGCGGAAGTGATGCGATGTCATCTCAGAGTAAGTTATAAAAAGACTGTGGCTTCTGTCTGAGGTGGCCTTTCACTCACTCATTCACTCCTACGTGCTGCCTTATGGAGAGAACTGATGGATCCAGCCAGCAGGCGAGGAGTGGCAGGGGACCCTCCCCCAGGTGAGCCTTGGGACGTCAACTGCAGCCTCAGCCGACACCCTGATCGAGCTCGTGAGGGACCTGGAGCCAGGCACATGGCTGCGCCACACCTTGACTGTCCATCCCACACAAACTGTGAGATAGCAAATGTTTGCTGCGTAAGCTGCTAAACTTTGGGGTGATTTGTTACACAGCAACAGATAACTAATACAGTACCTTTAATCATTCCGCAGGTATTTCCTGAGAGACTACTAAAAATAAGACTCTGACTTGGAACACAGAGTTACAAAGACGGTGATATGGTCCCACATGGGCGACATTTACCAAAACCACAAAAACAAAAAAACTGAGGCAAACTTGCTCAATGCATCTCTAAAGCTTAAGGATTAATATTTACAAAGTGAGAAAAATCAACTTCACAGCTAACTAAGGCACGAGAAGCCATGGGAAGGCAAGGCACGAGAAGCCATCTGACTGGGCTAAGTTCATGCAAGCACAGCATCCGATCCGTGTATCTCCAAGTCAAGAAGGCTCATCTCCTTGGGAGTGAGAGGACATGTTGGTATTCAAGGCAGGCAGCACAGTGAAAGTCTGAGTAATTTTGAGTCATTTGAAAGCCCAAATAACAGGTTATAAGCATTCTGTATTCTTCACACATTCCCCCAAAAACCAATCAATTTGGAGAGGATCGATTGTGATTAAATTCTGAAAATCAAATCTAAACAATAAATACAAACATTTGTGACTGATGGAACTAAAACTTTGTTTTTAAAGTTACATCTTTCCTGAGGGTGATCCATTAATTTTAAAATGGAAAGAATGACAATATAATATCCCAGGAGAAAAACATACTTGTCTGTCATGTCAGTAATAGCTCACTCTGAATTCAAGAACACCAGGCTTTAAGACACCGGTTAGCAGTGCAATCTTAAGCCTAAAATTTAATCATTAACAGTTCCATCCATATTTTGAGCCACTTTGATGGCATTCAGAACTTTATATTTTTCCCTGCAGCTGCCAATATCCAACAAGACAGAAAGTTTCACCTATATGGTTGGATATTTCCATTTCTAATAAGAAACTTACGCTACACATTAAAAAACTATAATACACAGGTCAAAAAGCAAAAAATAAGGGCTGTGTGTAATGTACTAACCAAAATTTAAAAGCTACATCCATATACAATGGGTTGTCACAGAAATCAAAATAATGATACTCCTTCCCCTTACATAGTACTTTGCAGGCTACACAGTATCCTTACATACAGAATCTCACCGGAGTCTCCGAACAGGACACTTTCTGGCCATTTTAACCTCATGCCAACTGTGAAGATGTTAACACAATTAACTGAGATCCTCCACTGACCCAATCAACCTAGTTACCATCCACATTATTCACAAGAAAATCTCCACTCTGTTTACTCGCCTGTACTCCGAGTGGTAGGTAATTTTCTCCTGCATTTTCCTGATGACCTAATTATAAAGTTGTAAGTTAGACTCCAAATGGAAAAAGAATGATTTGGCAACAATAATAAGCCTTCTTTTATATTCAAATAGTCAGACCCTGAAACTGTGTTTGGTAGAAGCACAAAGACATTGACTGGAAATCAGAAGCATTTTGCATGTTCCAGAAAGGCTGTGGGTTAGTTCGCATCCTTACTAGGTCCTATAACCTTCAGGAACATTCATATTTTTCGCCTCATTGCAGCCTGTCATATCTGTTTGGGGGTATCTGTGATAAGTCATCTAAGATAAGTAGACACTATGCTGGCCTTCCTAGCAGGCACCAGAGAACACATGGGGTTTTCTGCCTAAATTATTTTAAGCAAAACTTCCAATACCACAGAGAACAGCATGGCAAACAGTGTGATGAGGTTACTTTTTGCTTTCAATTTGAACAAGCTTGGCATGACCCAGATGCAAACAGTGTGAGATGCTGGTGGCGAAAGTGGATAAAGAACCAGTTTAAATTCAGAGATGGTTTCCCAGGACACGCGAACGGACGAGAGCAGGTGTGCCCAGGCCCTGCCAGGGGAGGCCGGGTTCTGGGTTCTTAGGGAACCTGGGACACTTTAAGCTTCCAAAGGAGAAAAGGTCACTCCAGGGTGATGTGCCTATGATCCCTACAAGACAGCAGGTGCCCACGGTTGTTCCAGCAAAGGAAAGAATCTTCCTGACAGTGACGTTCACCATCTTCCAAGTGCTCACTGTGGCAAGGGGAGAGCGTGGCGAACAAGACATGGAGCTCTGCGATGACGCCAATACCCAGGCTCACGGTCTGGCTCCTCTGCTTTCCAGGGTGACCTTGGTCAAGTCTTTCATTAACATGCTCCACCAACGGGCTACGAAAGATTCATTACTCGCCAGGCACTGGCCACTAGAGATACAGGGATGTAGTAAGGAAAAACACACAAAAGGGAAGGCCAATATGAAGCTTACATTCTAGTGAGGGGACTCAGAAAATAAAGAAGTGACTATCTAATATGCAAGGCTGTGAGAAGTGCTAAGGGAAGTTCAAACCTGAGAAAATGGTGGCAAACGCAAATTAAACAAGGTGTAAGGAAAGGCCTCACTAGGGAGGTGCTATCTCAGCAGAGACCAGAATAAAGCTGGGGAGGGCCAGCCACACACAGCCCTGGGGAGAGCATTCCAGGGAAACAGCAAGTGCAAAGGCCCTGGGGTGGGAATGTGCTCAGGTGCTAAATGATAATGAATGAGGGATAGATCAACAGGGAGTGGGATCAGAGAAGCAACAGTGAGGGTTTGCAGGCTATGGAATTTTATTCTGAGCAAAACAGGAAGCCACTGGAGGAGTCAGAACAAAAAGTGGGATGGTCAGATTTATTTTTTAAAGGCCTTTTCACTGGGTGCATGTCATGGGAGGCTGGGCAGGAGCTGTAAGGCCTGTACGGCTTGGCTCTCCCTCCAAAAATAACTCGCTGTTCTATTGCAAAGAGTGGTTACCTGACAGCCCCAGCACCTTGCAGATGTGCTGCTCTTCCTGGGCATCCGTGACCAACAGCTGAGCAGAGAGAGGAATTTCTGCCCAACACCAGCCCTCTCTAATGGGCAACCTCTGCACGGGGCTCCCCACTGAATTAGGGGGGTGAGCCTCTGCCAGTTCTACACGCAGGCCTGCCAACCCTGCCCCCCACCCCCCAGCTCTGCACGCAGGCCTGCCAACCCTGCCCTCCCCATTCAGCTGCCACGAGACTCATGCCCCTCACACCTCTCTCACTTGTAACTCTGTCTCAACCTCTTCTTCCGGGAGAACCTACCCACACGTCTGGTTAGGACGCTACTGCGACAGTCCAGGCAGGAGATGATGACGCTGCCCTGGACCATGTTGAGAGTCATGAATGTGACAAGCAGTGGAAAAGGCTGGGAGGAAAAGTCGACAAGACTTGATCAATTTGATGCAATGTTTGGGTGATTACAGGAGTCAAGGTCACACTAAGATTTTTGGCCTCAGCAACCTGGGAGGATGGAGCTACCATTCTGCTGAGCTGGGGAAGACTGGGGCAGGGGCGAGTGGTGGGGGGAAGAGGTGAACGACGACCGAGAGTTGGGCTGTCAGCCAAATCAGGCTCGATACAACCATTGGCTCCTGGAGAAGAAATACCACAAATGCAGTAAGATTTATGAGTCTGGCGTGTAGGGGAAAGATTTGAGTTAGAAATATAAAATTAGGATCCAGTAGTGTCAAGATGATAAAAACACCAGACTAGGTGAAAGCACCCAACCTCTGAAAACTCAGCTGCCTTCTGGTGTCACTGTGTACTTGTGACTAACTTGCCAGGCACGGTGCTAAGCGCTTTACTGAATTACTTCCTCTTGCAAGGACACGAGTGTCTGAAGGGCTAAGTGGATTTTCCCAAGGTCAGACCGCTGTCAAATGGCACGGTCTGGAGTTCAGCCCAAGCCCGTGTTTGGCAGCAAAGATGTCATGACGGGACGCTGGCTCGCTCTCTTGCTCAGACCTTTGTCCAGCAAACACCTCGAGGCCTAAAAGCTGAGGAAAACTCGGAAAAGTGGGAAGGGGTATGAACTTTTCCTTGTCCCAGGGTTACAATGCAGACAGGGGACATCCAACAATGTCACCAGCCCCTTGCTCTGCTCCGGTTTCCAGAAACCCAGTGCCACCAGGCCCGTGAGTCTCTGGCATCTCTCAGACAAGTTCTGTCTTGGGTTTTCCGACTGAACACTCAACACGTTATGGCTTTTGTAGATGGGGCAACGGCTATTACTCAGCTAACTTCCACCCCAGGGAAGGAAGGCCCTCAAAATGAGAAATACGTATTCGACCTCCAGTTTCCCAGGAGACCCCAGGCTGCAGCACTGGGGAGAGACCGGGGCATAAAACAGACGAGACACCGCAGCACTAATGGCCACCCCCGTGGCGTGAGGGAAGGTCCCAATCCCCTGGTATGGTCTCGGGCTTCAGCACAAAGCCACGGCTGCAATAAAGGGACAAAGGAGAGACGGTGTCCTGGGCCCTTGGAGCACAGCACGGCAGGGACGATGGAAACACTCCCGCTTGAGGCTGGATATGCCACCGCACGACACCCCTACTTTATAAACAGTAAAACCGGTCTTCAGAACACGCCGCACCAGACCCAGTGACACAAACCCGTCTGCCTGATTTCGAAAGCCCACCTTCCTCCCAACTCAGCAAGTTGCCGCTCTGCCGGCAGGAGCCTGCTCTCCCCGCCACACCAGCCCCCACCGCGACAGGCTTCCAGTGCCTGGGCTCAAGTGCCGAAGGAAACCTACTTCCCTGTACGCGTCACACACACACACACACAGACACACACACTCTTACATTTCCGGTTGCCTATTCATGGTTTAAGAAAACTATAAATTTCACACTCTCCAGAAAGTTGAAACCAAATTCTTTACAAGCATGACATAAACCCCCCTCACAGATAGCTGATTCTCTGGCACAAAGCAGAGGACTCTGGCGATACCCAAGCCACGAAACTACTACCCAAAGGTCTGCACCTGACTAGATCCCTCAAGGACAGGACCAAGAAGAACCATGTGACTGCAGTAGGATATTCCTTTTATAAAACAGATAGAGAGTGGTACGTGATCAAAAGTGTGGGCAGAGACACAGGACACCTCTGAGTTCAAATCTTGGCTCTGTCACAGCAATACTGTAATTCATAACATGGGTGTGTGTGTGTGTGTGTGTGTGTGTGTAGTGCCCTCATTTCTGGCATACAGCTCCTAGAACCCTTGGAATCTCCAAAGTGACAGGTGTTCTCGTATACGCCAATGAGATGACTGGTGTGGGGGGCTCCTGAACAGCCTCAGAAAGGTCTGGTTGCCAAGGGAACCAACCGCATTACTAGGGAGTGGGAACTTTCAGCTCCTCATCCCCACTCTGACCTGCCCCCACTTTCTGGAAGGGAAGAAGGGACTGAAGGTTGAGTCAATCATGAATGACCAATGATCTGATCAATCATTCCTACATGATGGAGTCTCTGGAAAAACGCAAAGGACAGGGTTCCCTGAGCTTCCCAGTTGCTGAACGCTTGGGAGGTGGTGCCCAGAGCGGGCATGCAAGTTCCCACCCCTTCCTCCATCCTTGCCCTGCGTGTCTCTTCCATCAGCCGTTCCTGAGTTGTATCCTTTATAATGAATAAGGACAGCACTTTCCTCAGTTCTCTGAGCTGTTCTAGCAAATGATCAAACCCGAGGAGGGGGCTCAAGGGAACCTCCAATTTACATCCAGTTAGTCAGAAGCACAGGTGACAATCTGGACTTGAGAATGGCATCTTAAGTAGGGGGCAGTCTCGTGGGACTAAACCCGTACCCAGTGGGGTCTGCGCTAATTCCAGCTCTGGTCAGAATTGAATTGAGCTGTAGGACACACAGCTGGCATTGGAGAACTGCCTGGTGAGGCAGAAACCCCACACATCTGGTGTTAAAAGTGAAGTATGGAGAGTGATGTGAGTACAGAAGGAATAATAGTTCGTCTCTCCCTACAAATGTCACTAGCTAGCAGGAAACCTTGGCACATCACCTCATTTCCCTGGGCCTCAGTTTCCTCACCTGTGAAATGGGGATAATACCTCTTGTGGGAATTAAACATGAGTAGATTAGAGGCTACTTTATGTTCTCACTCCAAGCATTAAAGACATGAGAATTTTTTAAGAGACAAATGCAAAGTGAGGGCCTGCCTTCTTTTTAAAATCGGAATGCCTCTCCATGAGAGGTTTCCAGCTCTCATCGGTCTTGCCAGAGAAATCTGCACACCTGTTTAGACACTGCCTCTCTCTTCTAAGAGATCAGCTAAATATATGATGGGTACACAAGGACAGCTGGGAATGACGGCTGCGTGAAACCAGAACTGTCATCACACCCTCGGCCAGCTACATTATCACCTGCTCACGTGACATAGCCCAGCAGAGGCTCTGATGGAAACTTCAGAGTTGACTTTTTCTCCCTAAGTGAAAAGCAGTTTGACACCGAAAACTGCTCCCTTCCTAGAATAAAACAAGCAGATCAGCGTGCCAGACAGAGTGACATCCTGCCTTGATCCAAGCGGTGTAAAAGCGCCAAACAGAACTCTGGGCCCACGAAGGGTCAGCTTTTCAGCGAAGGGACAAGGTAACCAGCATGGCGCCAAATGTTTTTAAAACAGCTCTTCCCAACTGCAGATGTAGCTATTAAATAGGTTCAAAAATTAAACTAGTAACAGAAATGCGTGTGCCGTGGTTCTAGTCTGGTGAGAGGGAAGGGTATACATGGTGGTCTGAGCACAGACAAAGGACACGGCCAGGCTATCAACTGCGGTGCCCTGGAGCGTGGAGAAGAGCAGATAAGCGTTTTCATTCTAAACCTTTGAAGCGTTTTTATTTGGAGCAACAAGCACATGTGACTCCTGCATTCATTCTTAAAGCAGCAGAGTGACATACATCAGAGACAGAAAGTGTTCACCTGTAAGGCCTGGGTTTATGAGAAACAAAACCTTTCTTGGGAAATTACTGTACAACCTGCAAGAGGAGATCCTTGGAATTTCAAAAGCCCACACAGAGGATTTCCCTGAACGGCCCCAGTCCTAGCACTCTAGACCATATCACAGGCAGTTAGATGTGGTGCAGCTAAAAATGACATGTGTCAATAGGACGAGGGGGCACAACAAAGCAAAAGGCACAGAGGTCGTGGCCAGATGGACCTGGTTCAAATCCCAGCTCAGCCCCTTTCCGCAAGGTGCTCAGCTGCCCTGAGCAAACTCCCACTTGGTGAAGAGGGGATCATCGCCCTGTCTTGGAGGGTGACATTAGAAGGTTCACCAAGGAAACAGGTGAAGCAACTATAAAGGTGCCTCGTGCAGAGAGCACACCCCATACCTGGTGATGACGATGGCGGCCACTGGAGTCATTAATGAAACATGAGATCATGACCTTGACTGTCTACCTAGATTAGAAGTTGCACAAAGGCAAAGATTCCATCCTGCTTCCCTGAACCCATGAAACATCCAGAATCAGACAGGGCACAAAATAGCCTCTCAATACTTCCTGACTGAATTACTGACCGATATTTAACTGGAGCCTATAACTGTATAAACTACTGCATAAACCTAACCCCCCAAAATCGGTCAACAAACACAAAATTTGTCACTCATATTAGGCATGCCACCCGACAAACAAGGTATACTTAATGCAGTCCTCAGACCCTGTTATGTTTTCTCATTATTTCTTTAAAAAGTTTATTTTCTCAAATATGTGTGTTCACTGCAAGAAAAAAATCTATTTTTACATTTTTATGACCCTGTTTGGACAAATGCCAGACCCCTGCAAATCAAGGAATAGGTATAGGGTATAAATCACAACTCAGCCAACAAATCATATGATAATCCATTCTTTTTCTTTTTTTTTTTTTTGAGATGGGGTCTCACTATGTTGCCCAGGCTCGTCTGAAACTTCTGGGCATAAGTGATCTTCCTTCAGCCTCCTGAGTAGCTGGGATTACAGGTGCGTGCTACCACATCCAGCTTTATGTACCTAGATAGTTTATATTCTCTCAAAGATGTATACTCTCCCACTGCGTCCATACAACTAGTCAAGAAGTTCAGTCCAAGAAGAGAGGGTCCAGTAAGAACAACAATAATGGCAGCTAATACTCGCTAGATGCTAAGTACTCAGCAGTACTGTAAGTACTTTATTCTGCACATGAGGGAGCTGACTCTACTATCTTTAAAAACCCACAGAAACAGAAAGTAGTTTCATAATTTCCAAGGCTGGGGGAAAGGGAAGTGACTGCTAAGGGGCACAGGTTCCCAGAAAAATGTTCTGGAGTTACACAGTGGTGATGGTTGCACAATTTTGTGAATACACTAAGAACCACCGAATTGCGTACATAGAGCAGGTGAACTGTACGGTCTGTGAACTCCATCTGTATTAAAACACATTCCAATGCCTAAGGCCAGAGCACAGAAAGTGCGGGTCATCCTTTGCCAGGCCCTCCCCGTCCGCCTCCAACCCCGCCCTCCGCATCAGGGTGACAGCGTAGGCCTCCAGGCCAGGTGTCTGTGCTTGCTCAGACACACACACCTCACATTCCCGCAGCGGCTTTGCTGTCTGCAGAGGTCGTTCCCTTGCTGCACAGCTGCCTTTCACTCTGCGGCAGCCTGGCGCTGCGTCCCGCCAGCACACGCAGAACAGCTGCATTCTGGGATGGAAACACGGTCTATTCCACCAGTCTTGTGTTGATCCCCGTTTAAGTAACACCACAATCCACAGCCTCGTGCCCATCTCCCTGTGCAGCTGTGCAGGTATTTCTCTGGGACGGACTCCCAGAAACGGAACTGCTGGGTCATAGGGGATGCACTTTAAATTTTGATCACCAACAGATTCCCACGGAGCGTTCTGTGACCTTGAACAGCCACCTCACTTCCGAGGGCCTCAGCCTCCTCCTTTATCAAACCAAGGGGAAGACTTCCTAAGTCAATTTCAGTTCTAACGTCCATTTTTTAAGCAACGAGACCCAGAGGAAGCATGACAAGGAGCTGAGCAGGGCCGAGCCGGGTGGGGGTGGGGTGGCGCATGGGGCAGGAGGAGAAAGACGCCAGAGGCTGTAACACTCACAACAGAACAAGACCCAAGAGAGAAAAGAGAAACTCAGAGGGCAAAGGCGGGTCATCCAGGAGGGTCTCTGCTTTGTGGAGAGACTGTTCCAGACAACAAACAGGTGACACCAGCCAGTATCTCGAGCCATGTGGGAAGGAAGCCCAAAGCTCAAGATACAAAGCCAGCGGTACCATAGATTAAAGAAGGAAGATTTTGTTAAGAGAAGAGGTCTGATTTAAAAACAACAACAACAACAAAAAAAAAAAACCACTCACACAATTAATGCTGAAAATCTGAAATCTGTCCATTCTCCAGGAACCTACAAGGAGAACACTGTCAAGGCTGAAACCGGGACGCCTAACACACAGGCAGGAAAAGAAAAATCATCATCCCTGAAACTCAAGGTCATGGCAAAGTCTAATGTTTCAAGAGGGTAAAAAAAGATGGGTTTAGAAAAGAAATCACATTGAAAGCTCACTTCCCTTATGAATTCTAAAGAATGCCACGGGGCCAGGTCATAACGGAAAGAAAAAAGGGGTCACGGAGAAGGACGAAGAAGCCTCAAGGTGGCAGCTGCCTCCTGAGGGGACAAAAGAGAAGAACAAAGGAAAGTGGACCCTTGCAGGGAGGAGTGAAGGCCCCAGCGGCTGTGTTCACCGGGACAGAGGCAGATGCCGCCGGGGACGGGAGGGTGGCAGGGCACATCAACGTGCCGGTGGCCCGAGCAGAAGGGTCCATTAGATCAGTGTGGCTGTACATTACATGGAGAGGGACAGGACGGGAAACCTGTTAAAATGCATATTCCTGGGCCCCATTGCCAGGAATTAATTCAGTGGATCTGTAGAAAGAGCCAGGAATCTGCAATTTAATAAATATTCTGTGTGATTTCCATGGCCATTACAGTTTGAGGACCAGTGCATTAATCGAAGAGAAAATGTCCAAAAAGCAAAGAAACTAGGAACGAGGAGAACTACCACATCCAAGGGGCTCTCCTCCGAGAGCCACACGTGACCTCCTGGGCTGGCTTCAATCCGGTCTTCAGTACTCTCAGAGCCTCCGAGGCACAAGGCACAGGACACGGTACCCTGAGTCCCAGCTCTCACCAAAGCTGCCAGGAGCCAGGTGGGGGTGGAGGTGGCAGAGGAACATCCTACTGTCCCTCCCCCACATCCAGGAGTGAGGGCTTGTTCAAGCTGGAAAGAGGACGTCCCCTTAGCCAGCAACCACGCCAAGCCCCCAGAGCCCACGCTGCTCCTCACAGATGGGGCAGGGCGACACTGTATCTTCCACAATTCCCATGTACACCTGCAAGCTGAGCACATTTTTTCCCCCTAGGTGAGAAAGAGACCTTGACATATTTGGAACAACATAATAATAAATGACAAACCAGAGGCTATTTCGAAAGCCCACAGAGATGCTGTGCAGCCTTGACAACTTCCCAGAAAAATCTTAATTATGTCTGGGAACCCGAAGCAAGGAAGATCAGGAGGAAGTCGAGGACAGAGAGAAGGGGAGGGACCTGAGGAGGGTTTTGTAACATCCCAAGCCCGAGGGCCGAGTCCACCTCTCTCTCCATCTCCTGTCGGCTGGGGATCCCTCTCTGCACTAGGCCATCACAGTGTGAGGCAGTGACACAGACACAGTCCTCCTCCTCCTACTGAGACCCAAGGCAACTTCCCAAGGGAGGCTGGAAGTCCTCTAGGGTGTCTGATTATATATTAGATAAAAAAAATAAATCTATCCACACTGGGTGCCTTTAACTGAGGAACTGACTCGGGAACTACCTCCTAAACCAGGGATCCTCAAGCTTTTTAAACAGGGGGCCAGTTCACTGTCCCTCAGACCGCTGGAGGCCCGGACTATAGTTTTTAAAAAACCGTGAACAAATTCCTATGCACACTGCACATATCTTATTTTGAAGTAAAAAACAAACGGGCAAAAACACCTGCATGTGGCCCCCGGGCCGTAGTTTGAGGATGCCTGTCCTAAACCTTTAGGAGTCCCACGTGACGTGGCAGATGGGAAAGTATTTCCTCCTGTTAGAGTGCAGACGTTCTCCAGAAAGGCCTTAGAATTTGGGTGCTGCCGCCGCCACCCCAGCTCAGCCAGCATGGAAGCGGACGAGCGCACTCTGGATCCCACGGGCGCAGGACCCGTAGGCGGCTGCCTTCTGAGCACTCACATCTGGTGTGTGGCACATGAGCAAATAAATGAGGCAGCTGATTTCTGGTGGTGACAATTTCTACGTGAAATATAAACCCGAGAAAGCGCCTTGGGAGGGCTCCTTCAGACCAGGGGAGGCTGGGCCTCTGCAAGGAGGCCTCAAGTACACCGACAACTGACACAAAGCTCGGGGAAAAGCACGGGGGAGAAGCATGGGAAAAGCACGGGAGAGAATGTTCTGGCAAAGGGAATGGCAAGTACAATGATGTGGGACGGAGGGGATTCTTCAAGGAACAGGAAGAAGGTGGGAGCGAGGTGACCCAGGGATGAGTGGTAAGGGGAGAGCAGTGAGGCATGTGAGGCAACGCCAACGGGGCTGTTAGGCAGGGCAGCATGGGATGTGATCCGCTGGTCTGGTTATCTTGAAGTCGCTCTGGCTGCCGTGCGAAGAATGGAAGAGGCAGGCTAGAGGGAGGAGCCCAGCTAGGAGCTACTGCAGCATCCCAGGCCAGGGACGGCGGGGCCTGGTCCAGGCTGGTGGCAGTGAAGACAGTCAGAATTGACCGGTCATCTCTGGGATGTATTCTGGAGCTGACAGGAATTGCTATGGATTATAAATGACAGATAGAGTATACAGAGAAACTAAGGAAGACTCTCAGATTTCTGGTGTGAGCAACCAGATGGTGGCATTTACTAAGACGGCAGAATGGCTCCCAAAGAGGTCCAAGCCACAAAGAAGCAGTGAACAGGTGATGGCACGTAGCAGAAGGGACTGTGCAGGTATAATGAGGGTTCCAGACCTGGAGGCAGGGAGAGTGCCCTGCATGAGCACAGCCTGCATGAGCCCAGCCTAATCACACACGCCCTTAAAAGCAGAGAACTTTCTCTGGCTGGAAGCAGGAGAGAGGAGAGGCAGCCTACAAAGGCAAAAGAGACGCAGGAGAAGAAGAAGTCAGATTCCAAGCATGGAGGACATGCCACTGCTGGTTCTGGGATGAGGAGGCCTCTAGAGCTAAGGGCAGCCCCCAGCTGAGGGCCAGGCAAGAAGCAGGAACCTATCCTACAACTACTTGGAATGGAATTATGCCAACACTTGAATAAGCAAGAAAAGGAGTTCCCCCTGGAGCCTCCAGAAAGGGATGTGATCTTCCCAACACCTCAATTTCAGCCCAGTAACATCCATGGCAGACTTCTGGCCTCCAGACCAATTATCAGGTAATAAATCAGTGTTGTCTTCAGGCACTAAGTTTTTGGCCATTTGTTGCTGCAGCAAGAGGAAACCAATGCAACAGGGAAGACTGGGAGGAATTGAAGGTCTAGTGGGAAAAGCAAGTGTTCTGTTTGAGCCACCATAAATCCAAGGGGAGGAGGCAAGAAGGCAGGTGGTCATGAGCATGTGGAACCCAAGCAGAGAGGTCAGGGGCCACTCCTGCCTCTTCCACCATCATTCCCAGTAGGACATAAGTGCCACGTACTCGGGAACTTGGTCCCCATTTTAAGTCAGGTAGTAGCACAGTACCTGGTACAAGGCAGGTGCTCTATAAACAACTGTCGAATGAATGTCAATCACCCCCTATTTAAATAAAAATTCTCAAGAAATAGTCAGAGTAAAGAGACAACTTATCAGACAGAAGAAAATATTTGTAAACCATATATCTGATAAGGAGTTAATATCCAAAATATAAAAGGAACTCAAACAATTCAACAGCAAGAAAACTAATAAGCTAATTTAAAAATAGGCAAAAGGCTTGAATAGACATTTCTCCAAAGAAGAAATAGAAATGGCCAATAGGCATATAGAAAAATGCTCAACATTACTATCAGGAAAATGCAAATTAAAAACACAATGAGATATCGCATCATACCTGTTAGGAGGGCTAGAAGATGTGGAGGGAAGGGAACCCTTGGACACTGTTGGTGGGAATATAAATTAGTGTAGAAAACAATATGGAAGGTCCTCAAAAAATTAAAAATAGAACTACCATACGATCTGGGATTCCCACTACTGGGTATATATCTAAAGGAAAAGAAATATGTCAAAGAGGTATCTATACTCCCATGCACTATTCACAACAGCCAAGATACAGAATCAGCCTAAGTGTCCTTCGATGGACAAATGGATAAAGAAAACATGGTGTATATACATAATGAAATATTATTCAGCCTTGAAAAAGAAGGAAATCCTGTCATTTGCTACAAAATGAATGAACCCAGAGGTCATTATGTTAAGTGAAATACACTAAGCATATAAAGACAAAGATCTCATGATCTCACTCTCTTGGAAATGCTAGCCAGTCTTGGGGCTTTCAATACCCTTACTACAACCATCGTTTTGGTTCTAGGCCTCTTACTCTTAAAGTACTCTAAACGCTCACGCCCAGCACGTCCATACCAGAACCCCTGCTCGTGCCCCACAGAGCCACCCCCATCCTGGTTAAGGGCCACTCTCCCCTTCTAGTTACTCAGAACAAATGCCTCGGAGTCATCTCTTACTGTTCTCGCTCACTCCTTGTGTTGCTGAAGATCCTTTTAGCTCCAACGTCCACATAAAGCTAGGGCCAGGCCACTTCTCACCACTCACGGCCCATGCCAGCCCCCGCCACCTCTTGCCTGGGTCCCCGTACCTGCCTTCCTACTCCTCTCTCTGCTTCCACCCCTGCCCCCACCCTCCAGTCTCCACACGGCAGCCAAAGCAAACCCTACGTCAGATGATGCCCCTCCTCTGCTCTAAGTCCTCCAGCGGCTCCTGTCTCGCTCCCACGAAACATCAACCTCCCCACAGCGGCTCACGAGGCCCTGGGGAGTCTGACCTGCGGGAACCCCTGTGACTCCTCCTCCTCCTCGTCCCCTCCTTGGTGCTCCTCGGACACACCAGGCACGCAGCCACCCCTGACTGTGTCGTCCTCTCTGCCCAGAAGCCTCTCCCGCTTGCGTCCGTGGCCAGCCCCTCCCTCCGCTCCGTCTGTGCTCCAGCAGCACCTTCTTGGTGACGCTCATCCTGAGCTCCTTCAACTTACGCCCTCCCCACTCCCCGACCCCGCTTCTGCTCCACAGCAATTATCACCTCCCGACAGGCTACACGGCATCTGTTCATCCTGTGTGCTGGCTATCACCTGTCTCCCCTATCTAGAATGTCGCTACACAGGGCAGGAATCTTCATCTGTCTCGTTCGATGTCAGCCCAAATGCCCAGAACACTATCTGGCCTGTGACAGGCGCTCAATAAATGCAGTGTTTATTAAAATGGGGTGTGAAAGAACAAACGACTTACATCAAGGTGAATGCCCAGTTACCAGTGGGTAATGACCCAAGCGACCCTGTCTTGCCACCTCTGTACCTCTCATCCCAAGCACGTATCTGGCCCCCGGGGGTGTGGGGAGGGGTGTGTAGATGACAGCTGCGGAATGAACCCATCAACATTTCTCTGGAATTTCCAGGCCCACAAAAATGACCCAAAGACCCAAATACCAACAGCTTCTCCATCTGGGTCTGGCAATTCCTCAAACCCAGCACACGAGCCCTCCCCACTCCTACGCCAGATCATGCGAAAGATGGCTCTGGAAGGAGTGAAATGTGCGAAGCTGGTGCTGAAGTGGGTCTGACGAGCAATTAGACAGCTGCGAGAGCCAGCTGCTCCCCTGCCATGGGCACCACGCCGCTCGCACGGGCAGCTGGCGGCCCACCAACGGCCCCCCGAGGCTGGGCGCCCAGAGTGCCCCCCCTCAACGAGTGGCTGCTGCCTCTGAAGGGTGTGAGCCCGGGAACCGGAGCCTGCACGGGACACCCCGGAAAGGCTGCAGGCACCAGGCAAAGGCAATGCTAAGGCAGGGACGGGAGGTCACCCCGAGCGGACAGGAGTGAGAAAGGGCACGGTGGAACCAGGAAATGAGCTCACAGTCACAGAAAGCACTAATAATCCTAAACAATGGACAGATTGCTAGATTATGATGACTGTTCAACGAGTACTTCCCATGAACTAAGTATCAACATCTCATTGAATTCTCTCATCAGTCCTATGAAGCAGGTGTGCTCCCCACTTTGGACAGAGGAAAACTGAATTCTGGAGAGGTTAAGAAGCCAGCTGGTGGTGACGAGGGGCTGGGACTCAGAGTTCCACAGCGGACTAGAGGTGGCCGCCAGGTGGGAGCCCAGACCAGACCCACCTGGCAACCCCCGTTCTCCAGCTCACACCCAGGGAGCTCACATGCTTTGGGACAGGAGAGGAGGGGAAGAGGATGGAAAAGTTTCCTTTACACTTGTCACTTTGAGGTTTCACAATATGGTTTATGGACTCAGTTTCCTTTGTCACTCAATTCTACTTGCAAAAACCCTTGTGAATTCAGTAGAAATCTGGTAAGGGCAGAAGAAGATATGGTTTGTGGCAATTAGCTGGGCTTGGGAGAATGCCACAATTTTCTTTTGAAGGAATTAGCGATGAATTCTTATATTCTTATGTAGCAATGGCTTGTGCATCATAAAGTTGAGGTCATTAAAAACCCCAAACAGCAGTCCACGGAGGTTCAATAATATTAATGGCCATAATAGTAATAACATTTATTGAGTTCTTTCCACTATTCTAAGTCCTTCCCACACATTAGTTCATTTAAACCTGAGAAAAGCTCTCTGAGGCAGGAACTATTATCACCCCTACTTTACAGATGAGCAAACTGAGGCACAGACTGATTGGGCACTTTGCTCAAGCACAGGAAGCCAGCAAGGGGCATAGCCAAGACTCCAACCCAGGCAATCTGACTTGCGACTATGCTCCCAAGCATGTGTGATCTCACAGGTGTTCTACACTGCCTGGCCACATGGCCAACTGTCCAGAGGGCAGGGCCTGGAGGTGGGGTGGGGGCCCTCAGGGAGCTCTGGGAGGGAGCAGCCTCGTTGTACCATCCCCCCAGCACCCCACGGCCTGGGTGAGTAACTGCAGTCTCCAGGGTCAGTGATCATGCACCAGCCCAGGAGGACTGCAGGCGACTGGGTCTCTCCGAGAAGAGAACCACATCACTGGATGCAGCCCAGACTCTCCGAGAACATCCCCACTTGTCTTTCTGCACTGAGATCAGATGTCCCCTCCTTCAGGAAGCCTGCCCTGCACCACCCAAGACAGCTCTGCTCTCTGCACCTCACATGTGGGGGTATTACAGCCCAGGGCTTCAACCGTCTGCGCATTCTGTCTGCTCTGCATCTCTGGCACAAAGTGAGTGCTTAAAGAACAGAAACAAGTAAGAGCCTGCTCACAACACCCAACCTGAGAACGTGTCAAGCTCTGCATGGTTCCTCCGAGCCTGCACCCAGTGCAGCAGACAAGCAGCCTGTAAAAAGCCTGGCCCGCAGGCACAATAAGCCCTACAGAATGAGCTCCCACCACCCGATCCGTATCTGCGCTTCCTCCTTCATTCCTTCTCCAAACTCTCTTCTCCCTGCCAGGCCCTTCCAGCTTGAGGCCCCACTGGCCATCTGTCCAGTTCCCACCTGCAGCTGCTCCCCTGGGGCTCGGACCAGCATCTCCTCCTCTGACGCCCCATCTCTATGGACTAAGTAACAAGCCACAAGTTCAGCTCCCCAGGGGGGCCGGGTGGGGGCCTTCCCACCTTTCCCATTCTTCCATGCACGATTCCTTCAGCCACAACATTCCTGTCTCTGGGCCATGGCACATGTTCCTCCCCCTGCCTGGAACCCTGTGCCCACCTAAGTCCATCTCACCCTTCAAGGCTCGCTTTCTGTTTCCTGCAGGAAGCCTTCTCCGCCTGATCCTGCAGGAGTAGCCGAGGGGCTCTTGCTCTGGGCTCCCTGGCAACGGAGCTTCCCAGCCCGGGACAGCCCACACTTTACTGAGATTGCTTCTTGACCTGTCAACCTGCCCTCCCCACCTCCTGCAAGCTCTTGGGGGGATTCTCCTGCATCCTAGAACCCAGAACTGGGTCTGGGAGCCAGCAACTGTTAATAAATGTTTGATAAATAAGAAAACGAATGGAGCGAAAGAGTGCATGAATGAGTATGTAAACTGATGACAGAATAGCTCATCACGCAGATGGGTTCTGGCCACCCAATAGCTTATATATAGTGTTCCCTATGTACCAAGAAGTACTCTAAGAACTTTAACATACATTCTTTACCCAATAATTCTCAGTAACATCCCTATGAAATAGCTTTGCCCATTTTACAGGTGAGAATATTAGAAGCACAGAAAAGTTAAGCAGCTATCTATGATCATATATTACAAATGAAGAGTGTGCTAAAGATTCAGACTCAGCAGGCTGCTTCTAAAATCTGTTCTTCCAACTATATATTATACCGCCAGTGGGAGGCTCTTATACTAGTGCCCAGGAAAAAAACCACCTCCTGGTGTCCACACCTGTGCAGTCCCCTGCAACACTGACTCTGGACCTGGCCATGGGACTTGCTCCGGCCAGGGGGGCATTAGCAAGTGAGAGAGAAGCAGAGGCGGGGTGACCCTTGCACATGGGCTTGTCCTTCGGGAACGCTCCTGTTAGAACTCTGAGTCCATGTGGGATGGACAAGCCAAGCCAGCCATGTGGAGACACCACGTGAAGGAGACCTGAGGAACTCGGCAAAAACCAGAGCCAAGGACCCAGACGCAATGGCCTCCATCGAGCTGGCCCAGGTAGCCCCCCGTCACTGAGCCCTGAGCTGAGGCTGCAGACTTCGTGGAGCAGAAACAAGCCATCCCAGCCGCACCGGCCTGAATCCCTGACTCACATTTATGAGTGAACAACATCGTGGTGGCCTTAAGCCACTAGTTTTTAGGGTGACTTCTTAGGCAAAAGAAGTTAAGAGAAACGCTTCCTTACTCTCGGAGATAGAATAGTGTAGGCCCAGCATGGCACGTCCCAGGTACTTACTGAATCAAACAAACATGCCTACAGCAAAGCATACTGCGTGCTAGTCACTGTTCAGGACACTAAGACTTGGCAGGGAGCAGAACAAAGTCCCTGCCCTCGAGGAGCTTAGATTCTAGCAGGGGAGTCAGACAGAGCAACAAATAAATGCATTTCTCTATCAAGTAACGCCAAGAGCTACACAGAAAAATACAGCAGTGTCAGGGCGCTATTCTAGACAGGACAGCCTCTTGATAAAGTGACATTTAAGCAGAGACCTATAGAGAGAGGGGAAGAAAGCCACACAAAGATGCGGCGGAAGGATTCCAGGCAAAAGGGACAGCAAGAACAAGGGCCTGAGACCACAGCATGACAAGGAACGAGGAGTAGAGGTGTCTAGGGGAGGAAGAGGAGGCCAGGGCCAGATTGTGAGGGCCATGCTCGGGCATGACTGCGTTCCAGGCAGGCAGGGAAGCCGTAGACACTAGAGAGCCAGACAGTGACATGATCTGGCTCCTACTGTCAAAAGATCGCCTGGGTGCAGCAAAGACCA
Source organism: Microcebus murinus (assembly GCF_040939455.1). Lineage (NCBI taxonomy): Eukaryota > Metazoa > Chordata > Mammalia > Primates > Cheirogaleidae > Microcebus > Microcebus murinus. The sequence goes on along the minus strand of NC_134122.1, from coordinate 9,707,525 downwards.
CAGGAGAGCGGAAGCAGGGAGCCCAGCGAGGAGGCTGCTGCCATGATCCACGCATCTACTGACGTGGGCTGGGGGCCAGGTGGGCTTTGGCTCGGGAGAGGGTGTCAGCCTTGCCCGTGTTCCCACGGTAATCCCGCGCTGGTAAACACCACGCAAGGGGTTATCTGCCTTTCCCTGGGATAAAAATTAGACTTGCCGTCCCTCTCGTACAACTGCAGAGTTGGACTAGGAGGCACACATGGCGGCCATCACAGCTGGTTTCCTTTCTTAAGGCAGACTCCAGTCGCACCCCACCCCCCCAACATGCCCTGTAAGGAACCAATCTCTAGAAAAGCAAACCCAGCCTGGAGGCCGCTGGGAAGTGGGGCTTTTGAAACTTTAATTGAGGCTGAAATAAGCTAAACAGTATTGTGATGCTCCGCTGGGTAGCACCACCACACAGCGCGGCCCACTGAGCACTTTGTAAACGGAACAGGGACCTGGCGGCTCTCTGGGAAGAATCGCTGTGCCTGTGTCAATCACAGGCCACCGGCTCCTTTCTCATCACAAATCACTGCTCATTTGAGTCTCTCGTTTGTTTGCTTCTTCTGGAAAAGGAGCTGCGTCTAAGTCGAAGGTACTTATTTTCACTCATAGAATCATTTTCGGGGAAAAGCAGAAAGAAGTGGCCTGTGCAGGCCATAGAAAAATAAAGTGAAGGCAGAGAGATTAGAGAAAGCATATATTCTGATAAGAGTTTTATCTGAAAATGCAAGACATGGGCTCTGGTCTTGTCCATTTTATCTCCCACACCTCTCGCAAATCCTTTGAACTTCCTCACATTCCCGCTGTCCCCACCCCAAGTGCCGCCCGCCAACCCTGGTCTGGATGACTGCAGTAGCAGCAAACTGGTCACCCTGTACCACCCTCTGCCTTCCTGAACTCTCTCTCCTGGTGCAGGGAAGGTGATCAATTTAAAATGCATGTCTGATCCTGCCAGCTTCCTGTTGATGATTCTTCAAAGCTTTTCTATTTTTCTTAGAATAAAGATCAAACCCTTTCCAGGAACATACAAGACCCTGTGTGCTCTGGGCCCACCCTGTTCCCTCGCACCCTGCCCCGACCCAAGCTCTAGCAACATGGGCCTCTTTTCAGCCCCTACCATACCCTGACCCTGTTCCCCTTCCCCAAGCTCAGGCCTTCTCCATATATAAGGCATAGCACAAGGCTGGTGAGGGATGGTGAACACCACCTTATCCTTCAAACCTGAGTTCCAACATCTCGCCCCCAAAGTAGCCATCCCAGCCCCAGCCACAACCCCCCGGCCCTGAGCCTTTGAAGCTATTGCTTTTGAGGGTGACTGCTGTGGGCCTGGGCCCATGTTTCTCAGAATAGCACAAATCGGTCATCCATACAGGCAGGACTTGACCTGGGGCCTTAATGATTGATGATCATGCTTAGCACTGTTTTTAGTCTAAACACTGGTCCCAGCTGTGACACACTCAAACAGAAAAGGTAATTATTAGCTGTCTGCCCTGGGGTGCTGCCTCCCACCTGCATCCTTTTGCTTCCTCAGACCTTCCTGAAGTCATATGCTAAATTTCTAGACATCAAGAGATGAGCCCATCTCTGGAACAAGGCAACTGCCCTATTTCCATGTTAATATGTATCAGCCCAAATTATAGATGCCAACAAAAGGGACTATAAGGTAGTCATAGGTAGACACCATCTTGGTCATTAGTAGTGCTTTGCAAGGAAAGTAATAACAGTAATAAAAACACAACAGCTAACACTTATGGTGGGCTTACTATATGCCAGGCACTGCGTTACCTCATCTTGACTTGTCTACTCTGTACAAACACCCAACTAAATTAACCATTGTACATATGCCTACTGCACAGATGAGGATACCGAGTCTTAAGAAGTCCCAACCCAAGGTCAAATGGCTGATAGGTCCAAACACGTAACCCCCCTCCCCCAATACCTCTCAACCAAATGGTTCCTGCAGTGGAAACTCTGTGTCCCCTAGTCAACCCCCTCTCCCTACCACCACTCTCAACCAAAAAGTCAGCCTGACCCCAGAGCAGACAACACAGGTGTGTTTCCAGCCAAGGAAACAGATGCCACTCATGAAGGAAGAAAATGTTTAAGGAGTCATTGACCAAGGCCTGTGACTAGGTCCATAAACCAGGAGGAAGAGTGGCAGTGATATAAGCTAAATGACAACCACAGGTTTTTGTTTGGTCAGAAAAAAAAACGAAATTTAAATTAAAATAAATGTCTTTAAGCACTATAGTTTTTAAAAATATTTAAGAGAATTTTCTCCCTTAAATATAACTAGAAAAAGTCAGCATCTCCTATATTAGAAAGAAAAACTTAAAAAAGTTGTCACTGTAATTCAAAATTCAAGCAGATAAGAGATTTAAAACAAAGTAATCAGAATACTAGTCACACTTACTGAGCACTTCACATGTAACTACTACAGGATGTTACATACATGTAAGTACCCCGACAACCTGTGAGGGAGCTTCTCCTTACACCATTTGACAGACGACAATCCTGAGGCTGAGGGATGTCAATCAATCCACTCGGCCAAGGTCAAATCAAGCAAACCACCAAGGCCACGCAGAGCACAGGGAGCAGCGCCAGGATTTCACCTCAAGAACAACCGATTCCTCAGCCGTGAAAAACAATGGTGAACTGGCACCTCTCGTATTATCCTGGGTGGAGCTGGAGCCCATTCTCCTAAGTGAAGTATCACAAAAATAGAAAAACACACACCACAAGTACTCACCATTAAATTGGCACTAATCGATCAACACCTACATGCACATTTGGAAGTAACATTCATCAGGTGTTGGGCAGTGAGTAGGGGGAGGAGGGGATGGTAAACTCAGACCTAACGGTGCGGTGCGAGCTGTCTGGGGGATGGGCACACTTATAGCTTTGACTCGGGCAGTGCAAATGCTATTTATGTAACCAAAGCATTTGTACTCCCTGTAAGACTCTGGGGAAAAAAAAAAAAAAAAAAGGCAAAAAGCCAACCCCTGATCCAGAGCCCAAGCTCTCAACCACTACTTAAGGGATCCAACAAAAAAGAGGAAGTTGCCCATTTTTCAATTCAAGTTTACCATTTAGAAGTCATTTTTATAGGGGGAAAGATACCAGTCTTCTCTCTCACTCTAAGAAAACACACCGTCAGACTTATTTTTAAAGCGGTGCTGTCACCGCTTAGGTGGATCCTACCTGAGGCCGCATCGAACAAGCATTGCAGTTAGATCCGCTAATAAATTGCCACAACAAATCTGGAAGGAGAAACGTGACTGTTCTTTTGGGAACACAAAACTGTCGTTTCAAATTAAGTAACAGTAACAAATGGTGAGAGATGTGACTCCACCGGCAACGCACATCTGTGTTTGCGCATTAACAGGGATCTTCCTTGTTAACCCATCCGCACCACTCCCGCCAGCTGAAGACGGCTCTTAAAGATGTTCGACTGTTTCTCAGGCCATGGAATGCCATCTTCCATTCACATACTGGGCCCAAGTCAGTACTGAAAAGATGAATTTGTTTCTATGAAGCACAAGAAACCCCCTCCCCTGTGCACTTGTGATTTATATGATTGTATCGAGGATAAAACAGAGTTGTCTATTCCATTCTCAGAATTCTAGACTTCACTTTGACATCCCGAGGCATCAAGAATAACAACCAGGATCTAGCTAAAAGTTACCCAGCAGCCACACATCTTTATGAGTCCCTCAGCCTAATGTGTTCTTATTAAGCCATTAATAAATTCCTCATGGAGGCATCAGACAAGATCTACCAATTACAAAAAGAAACGCCAGGCATAAAGCAAGATAAATAGCATGGTGGCAGAACAGAAACAGAATGTGTTGAGAGGTCTGTGAGGGCCCGAAAGGAAACCTGCCCAGGCTAGGATTGAGACCTTGGTCACCTGGAATGCATGAAGCTTGGCCGAGTACCTGCCACGTGCCCTAGAGTGACATCAAATGCACATTTAGCTTATCCACCTTCAACTACATGCATGATTCAGTGCACATAAGAGATGCCACACCTGCATGGAAAGGTACAAAAAGAGATAGGAGAAAAATAATGCCAATGCTGTGTGCCACCCACAGTCCCATTCATTCAGCCTGTGTGCCAGGACACAAGCAACGGGGAGGTGTGAACTGCCACTCCCCAGGAGTCTCAGCAGCCATGTCCTTCTCCAAAGATGGGGCTCCTGGTGAACAGAGAGGCAGCAGGGAGGGGGGGAGAGAGGGAGAGAATGAAGGAGGGAGGAAGGGAAAGGAAGAGAGAGAAGTATGTGCTAAAACAACCTAGCCACTAAATACTTGTCAACCATTTCATCTAGTGCTAACTTCAAAACTATCAATCAGTTCCACCACTGGAAGAATGAAGATCTACAAAATGGTACCTTCCTGAGGGATTTTCCAGAGCAATTCTGATTACCGTTGGTTCTCACCACCCATGCTGGTGAGAGGCTCTACCAGAGCCACACAGGACCTCATGGTGTCAGATCATGGTGACTGGTGTGCTGAATGGCCTTCCACGATGATGCAAAGTCTTAACTATCATCATCCTATTTGATCCACAGGATTTTCTGAGGTAGGGTGCAACAGGCAATTCTTCTGTCTGGGCAGAGAGCAACCTGGTACTCCGGGATGCTGAATAAAACCACCAAGATCCCATGAGGGCAGACGCCAGCCTGCAGTCAAGGCTTTGCAGTCTTCTACATGGGTGGGCCCGAAACCCACCCACACAACTATTCACCCTGATTAAATGCCCCACCGGTGTCTGGGTCCAAAAGAAGGGCCCAAACAGGGTATCAGCATTCCTGAACACACAAGGGGAATCTGTTAAGCCCACCAATGACTCAATCACAGGGCCACTTGCGTGAAGGCTGGCAAGACCTCTCCCAGAACATAAAATGAAATGCCACCCAAAGCCACAGAACAATGTATTGGAAGAACACAAATGTTAAGAATAAACATGACTGACTATGCTTTTTGATAATGGAACATGTCCTCATCAAACCTATTGCTTTAACTTGTACTTTACTTACTATCTTGTTCAAAACACATATTGTTGCTCCTCTTACATTCTTAATCAAAAAGGTCCTAATGTCATCTTCTTACTGACCAACTACCCCTATCTTGCTTCCCAGCGACGCTTATGCATTTGTGTCTGCACTGCTTCATCTCTAAGTGAAATCAGCTGACTGAGAGGAATGTCTTCATTTTCTGCTGGACAACATTTCATTTGGATTCACTGGCAACAATAAAAGCCAGCCAAATTAGACATGGCTGAACCCCCGGATCAATGCTTTTCTCCATGAGAGTAAGCAGACTAATTCTTTCCTGACCACTGAGAAGAGATGGCCACTTTCAAGGTAAAAGACAAGTGGACCACAAACATCAATGCTCAGAGGATTCAAGAGTAGGACTAACTGTAATTCCCCTTCCTAAAAAAAAAAAAAAAAAAAATTGAGCTGATAGGGGGGAATAAAAAAATCAGGGAATTGGTAGCTTCTACCACCTCCCAAGAAGTCAAAAAACCAGGGTTTAAGGCTGTGCTCCACCATTCACAAGCAGTTATTGTTGACATGTGCTATACAGTGGGAACCCAGACCCCATTCACCCAACTTCTGGGAAAGGGCATCCAATGTTTGCTTGCAAAGCCAATTCTCCCCAACTTTCAACACTCTACTGACTCTGCCCCAAGGTGGACTCCAGCCCAGCTTCAGGGATCACCTGTGACTCGGCCTAGCCAATCAGAGCTGTGCAAACCCCCCACCCCCACCAGCCCTGCCAGGTGCTGGTTCTTCAACAGGCTGGAGTCAGTGCAATTCCAGAAACTTCTGTATAAACAGCTTCCCTGATAGGGGCAAGAACCTTTCCCCTTCTTCCACACTGAACTTGAACTAGAAGGGATCCAAGTTCTGGAACTGCTGCAGTCACCCTCTAGTCGAGAGGGGAGATGGAACTGTCTGATGATGGAGCCAACATGGAGAAGGACAGAGTTAAGAAAAAGAGAGACAGGGACATAAAGACAAACAAGGAGACAAAGAGATACAGACAGACATCAGTACAGACAGGCAAAAACAGACTAGATCCTGGCAGCACCAAGTCCTTGTCTAGCCATTGCCTGATCAAGACAAAACCTTTGTTTAAAAAAAAAAAAAAAATCAATAAAACCCCTTTTAACATAAAACAGTATTCATAATTTTCAGAGCTTTTTGCCTCAATATTAAACCAGCTGCCTTTCTTGTTTACAAAAATGAATTCTAAGAAAATTTTACTCAATAGTCATTATTCCTCTTGAAAGCAACCTAGGCAGTTTATGAAATTACAATTGGAATCCTAGTTAATAATATTTTTCATTAGATCAAATTGTAAAGCTCATCTAGAAAACGAGCAATTAAAAATAGTTAATTTTTTAAAGAAAAATAAGTAGGGACTTGTTCCCATACTCATGCATTCTACAGAGGGAGCAAATCACCAAAAAAAGTCAACAGATTTGATGAGGTAAAAATTAAAAACACTGCCATGAGTCAAAATAATTATGCAGAAAAATTAAAGGGAAACCAACGTTTGCCACAAGAGTGGTAAAGAAATGCCATTTTTATAAATAAGAAGCACAACTATATCAAAAACATTTAACAGAAAAAAACTGACAAAAAACCAAAATGGACAATAAATAGACTCTTGACACCAGAAAACAGACAACAAATGACACATCAAATGGTCAATACACTTGGAAAAAATTCAAACACTATAGAAATACAAAACAAAACTTGCAAGTGAATTAGCAACAAGCTAAAATAACACCACCACACATAATGAGAGTGGAAGCCAAACAGGTGCACATTCTTTTCTAGGAAGATGTTGACAATCTTTGTCAAGAGCCTTAAATGGCCTAGTGATTCTCTGCACAGGAGCCAGCCCTGGAGAAATCATCACGCTAGAACATGGGCATGAAGACGGCCACCACGGCAGCATTAGCAATGAAGACCACTCTGATGGCCAGCCACAAGGGACATGGGACAGCATGCAGCCACGAAGACTGCTAAAGAAAAAAATATTCAAAGACACCAAAATGCCCATGACATGATACCAAGTGAAACGAGAGAATGCCAAATGATACACACAGAATGATCCAAATTTGTTTTACACTGGCACTCCTAAACACAAAGACGACAGACTGGAAAGAGGAACTTCAAAAATCTTACCAGTGACCTTTTCTGGGTGATGAGGTTACAAGTGATTTGTTTCTTTTTTGGCCTATTCTTGGTTTTAAAAATTGTAATAAACTTACATGTCTTTATAATCATAAAATACATTTTCTATAAATTTTTCAGTAGAAATACACTTGGTTTAATAAGCCAACATTCGGTGGACATTTCTTGGGCACTGAGCGAGATGCTTTGGGGGGGCCGGGGGGGGGGGGGAGCAAGGAGTTTATAGTCCAGTGAGCTATATACAAGACAGGAAATGGTGCTGGCCAATTACAGACTCCACCAGCCAACCAAACGCTAACTGGTGAGGCAGGTGTGGGTTCCATGGGTCACTGCATGCCATCCCTAACGCATGTGACATACTTAGTACACTTCCTGGCACACGGTAATCCCTCGGTGAGTATCGGCTACCTCTACAACCAGGGCAGGCTGCGGTGGCCTGCCTGATATCCATCTCCACCCTCCATCCTTGGTGACAGAAGCCCGGTGTTATTCAGGAAGGCCACATGCCAAGCTAAAAGACCACACTTCACACCTCCCTTACATCCAAGTGGTGCCACTGACTAAGTTCTGGCCAGGAAAAAGTAAACACAAGTTATTTGATGAGACTTCGAAGAAAGCTCCTTGGTGAGGGACAGATGGCAGACATGAGTCCTTTGTGTCCTTCTCTGTCTTCTCCTGTTTCCTACCTAGGACGCAGACATGATGGCTAGAGCTTCAGCAAGCATGTTAGACCAACCTGAAGGTAAAAGCCACAAGCCAAGGACCGCACAGTAGAAAGGTAAACTAGACCAGGATACTGGCACCATAGCAGAGCCACCTGCCAGCTCTGGACTGCCTAAATCTGAACTTGACCTTCTAAGGAAGGATAAATGATCTTGTTTAACTCACCAGGGCCATATCTTTTTAACCAGCAGGCAAGCACTATTCCAAACTCAAAGAGCCAATAAAACTATTACTGCAGTGGTTTGCAAACTGTGCTTCAAGGAACGCCAGGGGTCCCTCAGAAGTGCCCATCCTAAAGGCAGCCATGAAATGGAGAGACAGAGGGCAAGACGGTGGAGCTCTGGGCTTCCTACCCCTCGATTTCCTCCCTTTTGCAAATGAGGTTATGAAGATTATGTCGGTTGATTTAAAATAATAAAGGTCCATGTACCTAAAAGAATAGAAAGGGGGTCAGAGATGTATGTACACCCACGTTCATGGCCACATTATTCACAACAGCCAAAAGGTGAGAGCAACCTGAAGCGTCTATTGCCAGATGAATGAATAATCGAAATACAGTACACACACACAGCAGAAGATTATTTGCCCTGAAAGAGGAGGGAAATTCTGGCACACTCTAAACATGGATAACCTTGAGGATATTATGCAAAGTGAAATAAACCAGCCACAAGAGGATAAACACTATCTGATTCCACTTATACACGATACCTAGAATAGTCACATCCATAGAGACAGAAAGCAGAACTGTGGTTGCCAGGGGCTGTGAGGAAGGGGACCGGGAATGCCGCCCTCCGTACCACTGTTCAACGGGTTCAGAGTTTCAGTTGGGGAAGATAAAGTTCTAGAGATGGATGGTGGTGATGGTTTGCACAACAATGCAAATGTAGTAATGATATAAAACTGTACCCTTAAAAATAGTTAAACTGGAAAATTTTATGTTATATATGTTTTACCACAATAATTTTTAAAAAGGTCTGAAGGCCACTGGCGTATCCCCTGCCCCCCACCCCCAAAGGAGACTCAACTCCACTCTCTGGCTTTGAGGCCTGCTGCCTATCCAATCCTCAAGCCCCACGCCCGGGGACCTTCTCCTCAGCTGCTATACTCGTCACAGAAACATGCCAAGTTGCCGCACACATGGTCCCTGCACACGGGGACTCTTACTCTACCCCAGGCCCCCATCTAGACCCTACCCAGGGGCAAAATTGTCCCAACAGCACAGTAGCATGATGGTCAGAAAGACATGAAGCATGTACAACGTCCTTAATAGTAAAATCTTGGAGGCTTAGAGGTAAGCACATAAGCAGGGAAAACCGCACACTCGCAGGCAGAGTTGCGGCTTCCCAGCACCCCAAAGCTCCTCCTCCAAAGGACACACGTTGTGATACCAACGGGGCAACATGGGGACAAAGTGGGGACAAAGTGGGCAACACTACCAGACTTGAGAATCTGATGGACACCCATTTAGTCAGATTTTGTGATGACTCACATGAGAAAACCAGAGATATGAAATCAAAACCTGTAGTACTGGAAAATAAATATGTAAAGCAGTTATGGGTTATCTATGCAACCAGAGACTGCTGGGGGGTGGGGGGTGGGATTGGGTTTTAAATCGCATATATTCTGCCCTCCCCCCACCCCCTGCAGAAAGAAGTTCTACAAAAAAAGAAAATTGTACTTTCTCAATGATCCCCAAATTGTTCTTTCTGAATCCTTACCTGTTACTATTTAGTTCCCTAAGGTTTATACAGAGTGCCAAAAAGAAGTGATCATAAGTCAGAATCTATACTCCACACACAGAGATCAAATTCCAACCTGTTTGCATCCACCATTTATTATGTTTAAGTTTTCTGTTCAAAACACCAATTTTCCTTTCAATAAAAGAAATGTGGGGTACAAGCCTTTTTTACCCAGAGGTGTTTCCATTTCTTCCCTCTGTGTAATTTTGAGTCTTGCCACTGAATCAGAAAGCAAGAACCCTGAAGAATATCCCAATGTTATGCAGCTGAAAATATGTCAACAGAGGAAAGTAACCTGGGAAATGGAAAGGCAGAAATAGCGATTTCCATAGCACAGCTCCCGACAAACTCCAGCATTCGCGCTCAGGGAAAAGCTCGCCTGTGCTGCTCCCATCCGACACGCCAAAAACGTACCTCTGAATGTGAAAACCTATCGCTGCGGCTTCCTGACCGGATTGCACATGAAGTACTGCAGGCCTAGGGCACAGACTCCCGCAGCAGGCCGGAAACACGAGTACTGCACGATGCCAGCTGGGCTGGGCACATCGGCGCAGGGGAACCTGACAGTTTGCACGTATCTTCCCTAAACTTCCCGAACACCAGGGACAACTGGCGGTAGGGGGAGGCGGCCAGGGAAGAGAATGAATCTGCTTCTAAGTGGCTGCGCAAAGATCATCTGATGAGGTCAACGGCTTGGAAGAAAAAGTTAAAGACAAACGAAAAAAGACAAACAGAGCAGAGAGAGCTTCTAAGAGAAACAAAGCGAAACATACAGAGAAAGAACAAGTGTATGGGAATGAGAACAGGAAGTCTCGCCATCCCATCATCCATGCGACAGACACTCTCTGAGCACCCACGGCGATGCCCAGCAGGGGGACAGACATAACCTACGTAATTTCGGGTCTGGGTGCCGCGTGTCAGCACCAAAAGTGGGTAAACACAGCGCAGTGGCTGAGTCCACAGAGGGAATGAATAACTCTCTCTGGCCAAAAGACCCCCAAAATCTTTGGGCTGGAACCAAGAAGTGTTTAATCTCTAAATATCAAATCATTTTGAAGCATAAAGCTAATTAACACAAACACTGGTTTAAAAGCAAACTTAATTGGACGTGATGCCAATGCTGAAAGCACAAGTGACAAAAGGAAAAACAGATGAATTGAACACTTCATCAAAATTAAAACATGTGCTTCAAGGACACCACCGACAAAGTGAAAAGACAATCCACAGAATGGGAGAAAATATTTTTAAATCATGTGCCTCTGATAAGGGTCTAGTACCCAGAACATACAAAGAACTCTTATAATTCAACAATAAAAAAAGACAAACCACCAAATTAAACAGCGGGCAAAAAGAGTTGAGAAACTCTCTCTAGAGATACACAAATGGCCAGTAAGCACATGAAACAATACTCAACACCAGCAACCCCCAGGAAATACAAACCAAAACCACAACAAGATGCCACTTTACATCTACAAGGGCGCCTATAATTAAAGACAGACAGACAATAACAAATGCTTGGCAAGGATGTGGAATAATCCACTGGAACCCTCATTCACTGCTGGTGGAAAGATGCAGCCACTTTGGAAAATAGTCTGGTAGTTCCTCAAAAAACTAAATACGCAGAGTTACTATTTGACCCATCAATTCCGCTCTTAGGTCCATACCCAAGAGAAATGAAAAACATGTACACGTTTCTCATGTACACATGAAAAACATATACACAACTTATACATGAATGTTCATGGCAACATTACTTACAATAGCCAAAAAGTGGAAACCCAGATGTCCATCAACCAATAAAAGGATAAACAATATGTAGCATACCCTTATATTGGAATGTTATTTAGCCATTTAGTTATTTATAGTGGAATGTTATTTAGCCATTTAGCCAAAAGGAATGACATTCTGATACATGCTACGATGGGGATAAACCTTGAAAACATTATGCTTAGTGAAAGAAACCAATCACGAAAAGGTACATATCATATGATTACACTGATATGAAATATCCAAAAAGACCCAGTGTGCTGGGCTTGGACTGGCTCATCACATCTGACCTTCACCACAAAGGACAGCTCTCAGGGAATAGTACCACACTTTGCAGATGGGGAACATAAACGTAAGAGAAACGGCTTGCTCAAGGCACACAGCTCAAAAAAAGGGTAGGGCCAACATCCATGCCCTGTGATCCCCACTCTACCGGGCACCCAGGCCTTGCACAGAACAAGCACTTACTGGACACTGCTAACCACCAGTGCTGCTTCCATACAGGCTGCCTGCAGCCCCTCCCTCGTTTTTACAGCCCCTCCTTTATTTTTACAGTAATGGGCTCCACACAGTATCAAAGTCCTTGTGGCTTTGGGGAGAATGACACTCTCATAAGTAGCCAGATTTCCTAAAGTTTCTACAACCCCACTATGAAGCTCATTGGGAGATTAAAAACCAAAGCTGTTCTTTTGTTTACCCAAGGAAACATAAGCCCAGGATTCAAGCTTTTAAACCACGTCTATTACCGAAGTAATTATGACACAGGAAAAACTGCGAAGGGATTTCAACGCGGCTTACAGATGCTTCATGCCCCTTAATGGCCTTAAGCCCTTTAAAATATCGTCAAACAAAGGCTTGAAGGTTTCATCCTCAAAATATGGACTTGTCAAAGTGCCTCAACCAGAACAATTGTGGAAAACCTACACTGGGGAACACATCTAAGAGGGAAGGGCAATTTATGACTATTCCTAGACACTAGAACGTATGAACCCATTAAAACAAAGAGCCAGCATCTTTATTGAGACCAAGCCCTCCTGGAGAAACCCTTAAAACATATATGCCAAGGAAATAAGCTGGTAATTCACCAAAAGGAAAGCTGGCTCATAAATACAGAGAGAAGTATTCCATATTCATAGCAACTCGGGAAATGCAAATACAAGCAGCTAGGTGTTTGCCTACTGGAGTTTAAAACGGTAACCATCCCTTAACACTACTGAGAGCGGTGGGGAGGGTCTGCATGCTGGTGACACTTTCAAACCGACACAAGCCTTCTGGGCAGCAACATGGACGTCGGAAACAAGTCAGCAAAACCTTAGCACCCCACCCAGCAACTCTGCTTATGAGATCACATCTTCCAAAGTAACTAGAAACATAGGGAAATTCTGTATACAAGAGACATTCTCAGCCTGGCGTGGTGGCTCACACCTGTAATCTTAGCAACCTGGGAGGCCGAGGTGGGCAGATCGCTCAAAGTTAGGAGTTCGAAACCAGCCTGAGCAAGAGTGAGACCCCGTCTCTACTAAAAATAGAAAGAAATTAATTGGCCAACTAAAAAAATACAGAAAAAATTAGCCGGGCATGGTGGTGCATGCCTGTAGTCCCAGCTACTCGGGAGGCTGAGGCAGGAGGATCGCCTGAGCCTAGGAGTTTGAGGTTGCTGTGAGCTAAGCTGACGCCAAGGCACTCTAGCCCAGGCAACAGAGTGAGATTCTGTCTCAAAAAAAAAAAAAAAAAAAAGACATTCTCTGCAGCATTTTTCCATAAAATAACAGTTAAAAAAAAGTCCAACAAAAGGAAATTTACTAAAGAAACTCTGGTCTATCCCCTAGGTGGAATATCAGGCAGTTGTTACAAACCAGGAGTGTACAGTCTACATAATGATAGGAGAGGCTTTGTGGTAGATAATTAAGGAAAAAAAAGATACAAAATTTTATGTACAGCAGGAGTTCAATCGTGTTTTTTGAAAAGTATCTATATAGGGGGAAAATATTTTGTAGGAAATTCTGTTTCCCTGATTTTCTCTAGTGAGCTGGCATGATGTGATGGAAAGAAACCAAGCTTTGGAACCCAACTGAGTGACCTTTGTACCCCATTTAACCAACCTGTGCCTGAGTTTCCTCGCCAGCCAGTTTAACCTTTAAATGACTCATTACAAGGGATAATAAACTCTTACTGTTAAAAGCCACAACTAGAAATTTGTCCATTTCCTCCTCATTTTCCAGTTTGTGTGCATAAAGGTTTTTGTAGTATTCTTAAATTATATCTTGTATCTCCTTGGGATCGGTTGTGATATCTCCTTTTATGTTCCTGATGGAGCTTACATGGGTTGGCAGACTCAACATTGTTAAAATGTCTATACTACCCAAACTGATCTACAGATTCAATATAATACCTATTAAAATCCCAACATCATTCTTCACAGATATAGAAAAAAATAACTTTATGCTTCATTTGGAACCAGAGAAGATCCCGAATATCAAAAGCAATACTAGGTAATAAAAACAAAATGGGAGGCATCAATATGCCAGATATCAAACTATACTACAAAGCTGTAGTAATTAAATCAATTTGGTATTGGCACAAAAATGGGAATATTGACCAGTGAAACAGAACTGAGAACCCTGATATAAAACCATCCTCATATAGCCATCTAATCTTTGACAAAGCAGACAAAAACGTCCACTGAGGAAAATAATCCCTATTCAATAAATGGTGCTGGGAAAACTGGATAGCCACTTATAGAAGGCTGAAGCAGGATCCACACCTTTCACCTCTCACAAAAATCAACTCATGCTGAGTAACAGACTTAAACCTAAGGTATGAAACTATTAGAATTCTAGAGGAAAACATTGGAAACACTCTCCTAGACATTGGTCTAGACAAAGAATTTATGAAGAAGACCCCAAAAGCAATCACAGCAGCAACAAAAATAAATAAATGGGACCTGATCAAACTAAAAAGCTTCTGCACAGCCAAAGGAACACTCGTGAAAGCAAACCGACAGCCTACAGAATGGGAAAAATTTTTCGCATTCTACACATCTGATAAGGGGCTGATAACTAGAATCTACTTAGAACTCACAAAAATCAGCAAGAAAAAAATCAAACAACCCTATCAAAAAGTGAGCAAAGGACATAAACAGAAACTTTTCTAAAGAACACAGAATGGCTAACAAACATATGAAAAATTGCTCAATATCTCTAATCATCAGGGAAATACAAATCAAAACCGCAATGAGTTATCACTTATCTCCAGTAAGAATGGCCTTTATCAAAAAGGCCATAGATGTTGGTGTGGAGGCATAGATGTTGGTGTGGAGGCAGAGAGATAGGAACACTCCTACACTGCTGGTGGGACTGCAAACTAGTTCAACCTCTGTGGAAAGCAATATGGAGATACCTTAAAGCGATACAAGTAGATCTACCATTTGATCCAGCAATCCCATTGCTGGGCATCTACCCAAAAGATCAAAGGACACTCTACAAAAAAGACACCTGCACTCGAATGTTTATAGCAGCACAATTCACAATTGCAAAAGTGTGGAAACAACCCAAGTGCCCATCAATCCATGAGTGGATTAATAAAATGTGGTATATGTATACCATGGAATACTACTCAGCTTTAAGAAACAATGGTGAGACACTAGACTCATTAGGCAGGTTCAAAAAATTAGACTCTGATGGCTTCCTTATTTCAAGAAGCATTGAATTAATTATTTCCACTCAGGAAAATATTATGTTGGCATTCATTCCTGCTTCCAGTCCCCAAGTGACCTTCAGGAAGGAGCAAATGAAAAGCAATCACAGTGTGTGTAGATCAAAGAAGGAGGGGGCCTCGTTTTCTTCAGACTGAAACTTTAATAATTTAAATAATAAACAACTCCTTTCTACTCTCAAAAAAAAAAAAAAAAAAGAAAGAAAGAAACAATGGTGATATAGCACATCTTGTATTTTCCTGGATAGAGCTGGAACCCATACTACTAAGTGAAGTATCCCAAGAATGGAAAAACAAGCACCACATATACTCACCAGCAATTGGTATTAACCAATCGGTATAGGTTCCTAAGTGGACACATAAGGATTACATCAATTGGGTATTGGGCAGGTGGGAGGGGAAGAGGGGGCAGGTATATACATACATAATGAGTGAGATGTGCACCATCTGGGGAATGGTCACACTTGAAGCTCAGATTTGGAGGGGGGGAGAGCATTATTTGAAATCTTAAAATTTGTATCCCCATAATATGGTGAAATATATATATATATATATATATATATATTTGGGCTGCAAGTGACAGCTGTGGCCCAAATCATTTCTAGGTGGTAGAATAACAGTTACTTTGGATTTGGTTTTCCTCCCTCAGCCCCCACCTTAACTCAAAGATAAGTATTTGGAGGCATTCAAGGCCTACCACCCGTCCATTAGTTAAAAAACATATGCTGTGGCGCATGCCTATATGCTGTGGCACATGCCTCCCAGCTACTGTAGAGGCTGAGGCAGGTGGATCCCTTAAGCCCAGGAATTTGAGGTTTGTGGTGAGCTATGATGACACCACTGCATTCTAGCCAGGGCAATAGAGTGAGAGCCTGTTGCAGAAAACAAATAAATGCTGCGGCTTTGCTTGATCTATCTCAGAGTCTATGGGCATTTCCCCTAATGTTGAATAGGCTTGTCCAGTATTTGGGCAAGGATGATGAATCCATCTGCAGAATGCTCCAGTTTCCACACTCTCTCTCTAAAGAAACAGGATAGTTTGGACTTTGCAATCCTGCTACTGTATTTATTATACCAAGACATCTTTCCTTGGTACTGCCAAGGGCCCAGCAGATGGGTTACTAATGAAGAGAGCATGATTGTTTATTTGAAAAACAAAAGCTATTTTTTGCAACTGATAAATCATTGCTTGATTCTTTGCCTAACAGAAAGCCAAAAGTAATGATATCTCTCAAGTTCAACAATCAGCTCCTAAGACCGAAGACCAGCTTAAGAAGCCATCTTTCAAGACACTCTGCAAGCAAATTTGGAAAACAAATGAAAGTTATCTTTTATTTTCCCAGCCCAGGCTGGAGTACAGTGGCATAACCGTAGCTTACTGCAGCCTCCAACTCCCAGGCTCAAGCGATCTTCCCACCTCAGCCTCCCAAGTAGCTGAGACTACAGGTGTGTGTCGCCATACCAGCTAATTTTTTAAAAAATTTTATGGCAACAAGGTCTCACTATATTGCCCAGGGTGGTCTTTAATTCTTGGCCTCAAATGATCCTCCTGCCTTGGCCTCCCAAAATGCTACGATTACAGGCATCAGCTACTGCACCTGGCCCAAAGCTATCTATCTTTTAATTTTTTTTTTACACATCCTAGAACAGAGCTGTACAAAATAGGTCCCTCGGGCCAAATCCCTAGGCTGACACTAGTTTTTATAAACAAAGTTTTACTGGCACTCAAACATGCCCATTCCTTTATATAATGCTTACAGCTGCTACAACAGCAGAGCTGAGTAGTTGTGACAAAGACCTAATTGGCCTTTTATAAAGTAAGTTTGCAGACCCCTGTCCCAGAAAGAATGAAGGCGATTCCTTTGAGCTACCCTCATGGGTCCAACCAGACCAGCATGAGACAGAACTGAGCCACCTGACAGATCTAGCCCCGAAGTTAACCAACACAGGTAGAACTGCAGAGGTGACCTCAGAACCGCACAGTCCATCCCTTGTGATGTGGCTGAGGACATTATCCCATGGAGACTGTCCACCCGAGAAAAGCAACCCCCTGCCCACTTCGAATGCTAGGTAAATGCCTTTGATGACAGATCTCTATGCAGAAAGTGTCTTACCTGCTGTCTTAAAAAGTCACGTGACAGTCTAAAAAGATACCATTCTTCAAAGCGAATTTTAAAAGATAAAAATGGTAGGAAGCATATTTATCTGGGGCCTCTGCAGGACGACAGGGACATACAGCAAGGGAAGGAGGAGGGAGCTGCTGCTACGCATCCCCAGAACAGCAGCACCCCACCCACCCGCCTGGCACCACCACAGTTCCGGACCATAGTCCCAACCAACCTGAGCGTCAGCCCAGTGGGAATGTCCCTCTCAAAGACAGAGTCAAGTCTGTTCTCATTAAGGACCACAGCCAGACCCTGCCGCCTGCGATGGAATCCGCTGGCCAGCCAACTCTTTGTTAAATAACACTGCCCAAACCTGAAGGCTCAGTCCGGGACATGCAGTTTCCCGGGAAACCCAAGTCCTCTTTCTAAAATAAACAGAAAACCTGAGGGCTCCGTGCAGCCCCTGTTAGCCCTTCTATCAATCATACAGTCTACAGATTCTTCTCTCTCTCTCCCTTTTAAACTCACAGAATTACAAAAGCCTTAATTTTTAAAGAGTTTACCTTAACAGTGCACATTCATTTTCAGGAGGCCATTAAAAAACCATGAGAACACTCTCCTGTTGCAGGGAAGTGATTCATGCTTTCTGCCAGCACATACCTCACTTTTGGGCCTCTGCTGGTTACAACATCCCAAACTCCCAGGCAATATTAATTCAATTTATTCCAAACCTTTCTAGTGGCTGCATATTAACATTAAACACATACAGCACCATTCCAGTCTCCAGAATGTTGAATAAGACTGTTCTTTAGATAGCGCAGGAGTGAAAAGATTAATCATCACTAGGATTAATTGCTGGGCAAGAGTGGGGCAGCAGAGAAATCATTGGTATGCGAGGGACTTAGTGCCTTGGATGATTCGCTTCTTGCTCGAACGCCGGAGGAGCAAGGCTGGACGCTGGCTAACTTCCCAGTGTAAAGCACAGAGCTCAATTGCTTCATCTGTTAACTGGGGTTAGTTAAAAAGCAGGGACAGCCTCTTCATTAACTCAAGTGCATTATTGTAAAGTTAACTACAATGAGGGTGGCCAAGTAAACGTGAGACTGGATGCT
The DNA here is from genome assembly GCF_040939455.1 of Microcebus murinus. Taxonomy (NCBI): domain Eukaryota; kingdom Metazoa; phylum Chordata; class Mammalia; order Primates; family Cheirogaleidae; genus Microcebus; species Microcebus murinus. The sequence goes on along the minus strand of NC_134122.1, from coordinate 9,689,125 downwards.
GGAAAGTCAACACTTTTTTTTTCTCTTAAACACACGAGGAAGGCTCGCTGAGTTCAGAAATGACAAGACTTTTTCGGGCTTTGCTGAGATCTAGTCATACCCCTCCATCAGCTCCTCCAATCTTTAAACAATTCAGGAAAGGACCTTAAACTTTCCAAGCTGCCTCTACCTTGCAACCTGTACCTGGGCTGACCCAGATGCCTTTTGCAAATTTTATGACACACCCAGAGCAAAGAACAAAAGATGCCATCTAAATGTAGGTACATTAAGACGTCAGCCACCTTTATCTGTGATCAAAGTCAACATTAGTTAGAATGATGGATATTAGAAAAGTATTTTCTGTTTCTGCCCTTTCTTTTTCTTTTTTTTTTTTTTTAAGGGATGGGGTTCCGCTCTGTTGCCCAGGCTAGAGTGCAATGGTATCATCATAGCTCACTGCAGGCTTGAACTCCTGGGCTCAAGTGATCCTCCTGCCTCAGATTCCCCCAGCAGCTGGAACTACAGGCCCAGCTGATTTTTTCGTAGAGATGTAGTTTTGCTATGTTGCCCAGGCTGGCCTTGAACTCCTGGACTCAAGCAATCCTCCCATCTCAGCCTCCTAAAATGCCTATTTAAAAAAAAAAAAGAAGTATTAAGGGGCTGGGAGAGAGGAGAAGGTGTTGTTTAACTGGTATAGACTTTTAGGGTTTACAAGATGAACAGAGTTCTGGAAATGAATGGTGGTAAGTATATTCAGTATTATATAGTTCTTAACACTACTGAGCCACACAAACAATTAACATGGTAAATTTTGTGTTACTTGTATTTTACCACAATTAAAAAGAAATAGCAACAACAGTATTTATTAAACAATATCTCATCAATTTCACTTTATAGTCATAACAACCCCATAAGGGCAATACTATTGTAATCTCAATTTTATACTTAAGAAAGCTGAGGTCCAGAGAGGGTAAGTAACTTGCCCAACGTCACACAGCTGCTGAGTGGCAGAGCTGGAGCTCACCCCCACATGGTCTGACTCCAGAAAACCTACTATTAGCTGCAACTCATGCTGAAGAAAAGCACTTCAGATTACCAGTGTCAAAAGGAGGCAACAGCCAGAGTCCCATATTTAGAATCCAAAGACCTAAACTCAATTTCCAGCTCCGCCGCTTGCTAGCTGCAGAGCCCTGTGTTGAGCCTCAGTTTTGTGTCTTTTTACTTATAAAATGATAATAACGTCCACACTAGTGACCTCAAAAGGCTGCACAGGGTCTGTGAGAAGACAGCGCTCTGCAAACATAACACTTCAGCCAGGTATGACGCGGCCGGCCCTACTCCTCTCTTCCTGCCAACACCGCAAGTCCAGGGAGAAGCTGCCCCAAATAAATGTCCCTTTCACACACACACACAGGCTGGTGGCTACCTTTTATCGAGTGGTCTTTTTCCCCCCCCGATAAAAGTAACGCATTTCCACTGTGGGGGGAAAGTATGAAGAAGCAAATAACCATTACCCTCAACACCACTAGCTCTGCAGCTTTGAGAAGTTTCCAGATGACGGGTGTAGCTGGAGCAAACCAAGAACAGGCATGAGTGGTCTGAGACAGAAATACAAAGTGGGTCCACCATATTTCTCTGAATTAAGCAAACAAAATAACCGAGGGAAGAACAATCTATACCATAAATCAGACCCACAGGAACAAGGACAGCTCGTCTTGTTAAAGCAGCAGCACAGCCAGCGAGTGCCTCTAACAGGGGTTGCAAACTCCTCCTCCTAGGTGAGATCCAGCCTGTGGTCTGTTTCTGTACAGTTTTTACATTTTAATATAGAAGGGGTCTAGGGTGGGGCGAGAAGTGGGGAGGAGGGGACAGAAGCTAGCCAAAGAGTCTAAAATAGTTGGGTCTATACAGAAAATATTTGTCAGTCTCTGGTATCTAAGATGTGATAGAAAGTGAACATCTGCTTCGTGTAATTTGGGGGCAGGATGACATTTATGCGCATTCTGGAAGGAAACAAAATCCCAAGGAGATGCTCCCCAGACATAGGCCAGGAGGACACTGAGCTACACGCTAGCTACGATGACATGCCATGCAAGGAGCCGCGGGACACACGGAACACGCCGGACATGGCACAGAAGGCGGCAGCATGGGGGTGCCCAGAGCCGGATGGGAAACAAGATGAAGTCAAAAGAGGGAAAGCAGAGAAAGGAGAGGCTTCAAAAGGACGCATTTGTGTAAAAAATTCCAAGCAGGCTTGTTTGAGAACCTCACACGGGCAGATCAAGTGTTTTTCCCAGTACACCCCCCGCCCCACCACCCATCAGTGTGAATTTACCAGGGCCATTTCTCTTTGCTAATTAGCCATGTGACCTTGGGCAAGTGACTGAAGTTCTCTGTGTTTCCGCATTTGCAGAATGAAGATCGTAATAGCACATGGAACTGATGTGAATGAAGATTAAATCTGTGGGCGTACAGTTCTTAAAACAATGCCTGGCACAGGCTTAGCACTACTTAAAGTTTAGCCTTTAATTTTTTTTTTTTTTAAATCACTCTGTCTACCTGATGCAGAAGGGTCCAAACATAAGGAGAAAGGAGAGTTCACTCCAACACTGCTGGCGAGTGGAAATGACATTGTACGGTCAGTGATGGCACCTTGCAGTAACCAACCCCTCTCTTGGGGGTTCCTTAGCGCCCCCAGGGAAGCATGGGACCACATGAGGAAGAGGTGGACAGGGCCAGGGCACGTGGGCTCCTGGGCGCCATGTCTCACAGCAAGTGCAATGTGGGAACCTCTCAAAGCGTCCCCAGCGTCACCAAGGTCAAACCCAAGCAGCAGGTCGGCCCCTGCTGGCCATGAGCGTCCCACCTGGTCATCCCGTGGACAGGAATGAGATGAGGTCCTGCTTCCTTTCTCAGGCTCGATCACCCACGTAGCTACCCCCAGCTTCCTTCCCCCACCCTCCCATCGCTCCCCTCCGCACTCAGCCTCCTCTGGATTAGCGCCACGCTTGCCATTCTTCGCAAGTACCAGAGATTACTACGGCGTGCCTCGCACAAAGTGCTGAGTGGAATGAAGGAGGAGAGAAAAAAAAAAAAATTCCTCATCACACAATTCACATATAGGCAAGAGCTACAAACAATTCAGGGCGCTAAAATTAATTTGCCAATGAAAAGAGGGTGAGCATCGAGGCAGACTGTAATAAAAACGTACTTAATGTGTACAGCACATATTTATTCATTTTTAGAAAATCTGCAATGCTGCCACCCCCCTTCTCCATAAAATCTGACCATCCTACTCAGCTTCTATTCTTATCCCTTGCTCATTTGCGTAATTTTAACACTGCAGAATATAGCTAGCCTAAGAATATTTTTTTATAATTACACCCATCGCAGGAACTGTCAGTATCTAATGAAGGATAATTTCAGCTATTATAAGAAGCTTAAAAGATCATTTTCATGAATAATTCGTAATATGAATCATTAAATTCAAACAATGTCAGAAAATCAAAAAAAAAAAGAGAAAAAGAAAAATAAAAATATTTTAGGTGCCTAAAAGTAACCATCCCTTTAAGGGCAGAATCCAGTGTCTGGCATGCACAGAAACGAAACACAGCACAACACATGGGGCAGATCAGCATGGGAGGGGAAGAAACACGCAACCTGGCTCAGGACATTTCCTTCTTTCAATTTTTCATCAGGTCTCCTAAGACCAAGAATAAAATCCAAGCCTCTTAGCAAGTCACACAGATTCCGCCTGCTTGACCCTTGTCTCTCCAGCTCATCATGCAACCATTCCTCCTGCCACTTTGGATCCCATGGCAGGCCCCCAACTTCCCAGGGCTTCTATGCCAGTGTACACGTTGCTTTCCCTGCCTCCTTCTGGGAAAGAACCTGACTAAAAATGAAGCCTACACTGGAAGCAGGACTAACATGCAAAGCAAAGCATCTTCCGGGAAACTGAGCACCTAGATCCAGCCATACCTGCACCCCAAAGTTCTCAGCTCTGTGAAATAACGCACATTCTTGTTGCCTTCAGTTGGTTTCTACTGTTTGCCAAAAGTGGGAAAAAGTTATTATTAGTTAAATAAGGCTGTGGACCTCAATAAACCCTGAAGTAATAGCAGAATCAGAGTTCCCAAGGCTGGTCTGGGCCACAGCCGGCAAAGCAGAACTGTCAGCAGAGGGCATAGTGGGAGCTGCAGCCAGGGCAGGTGGTGGTGACGTGTGTGTGTATGAATGTTGGGGGACAGGGACGTGGGGGGTTGGGATCAATGTACGAGTGATTGGGCTAGACTGAAAAGAGGACAAATCTCCTCTGAGGTGGCTTTGCTGAGAGGTATGTCTATACACATGGTGGTGGTCAAGCCCCCAAATCCACCCATTTCAGGGAAACATGAAGACCAGAAGACAACCCCTATTTCCAAAGGAAATTGGTCTGTATCCCACATCGCAATTATAAAAACATTTTGTGTTAAAATATGCATGCATTTTTAGTTAAAGGAATAATGTTTATGCATTAAATAAGGAAGAGAGAGAAGGAAGAAGGACCTTGACCAGACAAAAATATCAAAATTCTTAGCTAGATCACAACATTCCAGAACATTACCCCTTTCTACAAAACTGTGGTCTTCAAACAACCGGCTGCATCTCTTCAGTGGGGTGGTGAAAATAATCGATGGCTCACAACTGACAGGTGTTATAATGGAACAGAACAGGATATAAAACGTGTCTGTTTTGCACATAGGAAAGATTAAGTATTGTCCCAGAAAGACTGTGTCTCAATTATATATTTACACATAAATGTATATGCTTAAAAGCACACTGCTTACTGTAAGCCACAGTCAGAAAGGATGGTAAACCACTTTTATAAGAGATGTTGTATCTCTTTAAAAAGAGGTGACATCTGATGATACAACAACATTGGTTTCAAACCAAACGGCGACTGACTAAAGGACCCTGTACCTGCGCTTTCGCTCAGCGACTACACTTCTTTCCCAAGAAAACAAAGCCCCCAGGATAGAAGGACATGCGCACGGGTGGGTGTGAGGCTTACTGCAGCACTGTCTGTCGGGGCAAAAACCTGGAAACATCCGAAACACCCTCTATAGGGGAATGATCTACCAAAAATCATAGCATAGCCACAGGATGGACTCCAATATGCAGATATTATTAAAAAACAATGACTTAGATCTATTGATCAGGAAGACAGCTCATGAGCGTTAAGTGATGTACTGCTGCCTGAAATAGCCAACACAGATCAGAGGGCAGCAAACTTCTTCTTTAAAGGGCCAGCTGGTGAATGTGTTTGGGTTTGCAGGTCTCTGTTGGAGCTATTCGACCCTTCTGTTGTAGATCAAAAGCAGGGATGGATGATACTCAGTGAATGGAAGTGGCTATGATCCAATAAAACTTTATTTTAACCAATAAAAGCTGATATATGTATGGGAGGTGGTTTATCAACCCCTAATATGGACTGTAATCCCATTTTGGGGGTAAAAATAGGTTAAACAGGTATACATGTGTTTGTAGAGTATAGATTTGTGTAAGTTTACATATATCAATTACCTCTGCTTATCTAAAAAGGGTAGTATTGGGGGCAGATTATTAACTTCTTCATACATCTATATATTGCTAGGCTTGTTATAAATAGTATACAGTCTCATTTTAAAATTCCAATAAACTATTATTTAAAAAGTATGAAATACAAGCCCTAGTAACTACTTTCAGTGAAATAAATTCTCTGTAATATATTCACCAGTATTTTTTATCATTGCAAATAACAGAGCCTTCCATAATTCATATTTAATTGGATGCCAACTGGCATGCAAAGAACTCTTCAGGTAGAAATTGTCCAAAAATGGCGGAAAGAGTACTAACAAGTCATGAGAAACCAAGAAAATAAATGTTATTCTTCTCTCCCAATGAGGGACTGAATGATATAGAAAGAGTAGTTTAAAACGCAAGCTCATAAGCCTGGATCCACTGCTAGGTGAGCCAAGTAGTTTAGTTACTGTCCACGTTGCACCACTGGGGAGAGGGCTGAGTTTGTGACATCCCCAAATGACATCACAATTGAGCATAAAGCCAAGATTCGTACCTAGGTCTGAATTCCGGTTTAATCAAATTATGTTGGCATTGATCAATGGCAGATGAGTAAAACATACGCCCATGGTAGACGCAATCCTTCATGCTACAAGGGCACGCGTGATTCAAAGGGGAAGTAAGCACGGGACAAAGCAACTAGCCATTCTTTACATTGTTTAAATGTAAAGAAAAGGACAGCTCCTGTTTTACCCAAACAGGGTGGGTCACTGGCAAAGACACTTCCACCTATATAGGTTTCACAGTGTTGAGTAGAGACCATCTTTCACATTTCTCCCCTGAAACTGACTCCATTACTGCCATTACTAGCAAAGCCAGACCCCCCCCCCCCATGGCTCATCAAAAGCAGAGTAGCAGAAACAACATCCCCTAATAGCCATTCTTTCTTTCCTCCTAGCAAGAAAAAACTAATTTTTTGCTGGGTACTTGGCCACCTGGGCAGAAAACAAAGAGACTATGTTTCCCAGCATCCCTTGCAGGTAGGTGTGGCCTCACGAAAGCACCACGGGCAAACTGCAGAAGAAAAGATTAGTAAACTTGAAGACTTAGCAATGGATATGATCCAAAATGATACCGGGGCATGGTGGGGGTCCCAGCCCGATAATATGCCCAAGATCAGACTGCTATAGCAGAGGACAGAGCTAGAACTTTCTGAGCCAGAACCCATGGCCTAGGTCTCCTTGCTATAAGGTTTGCCAGTACCCACTGCATAATGAATTGTGCCCTGTTTTCCTCTGGAGGAGGCGAGGACAGAGACAAGACAGCAGTAGCCAGCTTGCGTGCCCATCCAACCCTGCTTTCTGTCATCCCAGGCACATGAGCAACTGCTTGCTGATGGGGGCCTGACATTATTTACACTCACTGTACCATCGCCTGATTTTGCTACTAAAATCTCTACCAATGATTGCATTTTGTGCCATCAGCTTTCCTCTTAGCCTGTAAAATGTCCATGTGTCAAGTAAGAGGAGGGGGGTTGCTAAGCCCTTCAGGCAGGGTGTGTGATCTCAGGAGTGTGTATAAGAGCAAAGCGCCACACCTGTCTGAAAGGCTATGTCCCCAAACACTAATAATGCCTCAGAGTTTATATATGATTTCTATTTTCTCCTTTTACACTTGTCTCTATCTTTTTATTAATTCTTTACAATAATTATGATTTTGTGTTGTTGTTTGTTTGTTTTTTTAACAAGGAGAGAAAACATGAATTGTTTTCCAACAATAAAGTTGTAAAAGAACAATTATACGGCAGGCCGTTATGCGTCCAGCAGGCTGCTTTTGGCCCACGGGTGTGCGCTTGCTTGCAGTCTGTTCCAAATCCCTAATTTCCCCGGAAGGCAGTCAAGACCACAAAAGCAAGGCCCCACCACTGCGCATGCACCACTCCCGACTGCCCCGCGATGGGGCCGCACTCTGCTAATGGCAGGATGATGAGGCAAACCAGATGCAAAGGAAGCAAGAGTAATTAAAGGTAGAGCTGTGCTAGGCCTAATTGGCTCCACCTGTGTGAAGGAGTTTTTTTTTGGGTTTTGAGGTTTTTTGGGGGGGAGTGGGAACTGGTTCCCCCAAATGGTAAATTATGAGGAAAGAATCAGAGAAGAATGAAAGGGTGATGAAGAACCTGGCAAATGAGAGACTCTGGGCACAGCACATACCAAGGACACCCCCCAGCAGCTCTGGTCAAGTGCACCCAGGAGGGCATCGCATGGCTCCACATCCACATGGCTGCCTGTTCTGCCCACAGGCCTGGCTGCCTGGCAGAAATTCTGGAAAGGCCAGGCGCTCCTCTGCAGAGCCCAGGTTGCTGCACCCAGTCCCCCCAGCTGTGCACTACAGGGGGGATACTGTGCATTGTCCACTCGTGTCAGACATCAAAGATCCAGGCCCTGCCACGGCCCGGGTGTGCATCAGAGCAGACTGCTTAACAGTGACGGTAACAATCTAACACTTACGGAGAGCGCCTGGCAGAGATTTAGCCCAGATAGTCTGGCCCCACTGTACACACTCGCTTGTGATCTTTCTAAGCATCAGTTTTCCCACCTGTAAAATGGGGATCATTGTGTTAACCTCACAAGAAGGTTCTTTTTAAGCAGTTAGCACAGGGCCGAGCATATGGTGCTTAACACATGTTAGCTATTATCATAAGATGCTCAGTAAATTCATTCATGCTTTCACTCATTCATTCACTAAATACCTTACGGATCACCCACCAGATGCCAGGCACTGTTTTAGAAACTGGGTGCACAACGGTATCAAAACTAAGTCAATCCCTACTCTCATGAGCTTATATCCTGGCTAATGTTTCTAGAATATGTCACCAAAATTAAAATTTTAAAGTGTGAGATAGGCAGCAATACTATGATAGCAGGGAAATCACAAAGGGCTTCCTGGAGCAGTGCTATCTGACTGGGGAACAGGGGATGTGCCAGGCATCGGGAAGATTCCAGACAGAATGAACCGAAGGCATGCTAGCCACAGGGAGGGACGAGGAGGGACTGTATTTCTACTGATGTGCGAAGAATCCAAGTAAAACCATAAACCTAAGAAATAACCCCAGACCAGGAGATGGGCTTGATCTCTTTAAAGGGCGTCTATTTTTCCATTCAGCCCAAGAAAAAGCAAGCAAGTCGCTCTCAGCCAAGGTACATGGCGTCATTACCCACTCAAGCAAAGCAAAATGTCCAGTTGCCTTATGAAAGCTATAATTAGAAACGTTAAACAGCAGTTTTCAAAATCAAAGTGGCATTTAACAAAACAAGCCACCTGTCAGCCTCCAGGAAGGAGAGGAGTTGAAAACCAAAGGAGACGATGATTGACAAACTACGCTATGACAGTCACAATGCCAAGACAGTCCTTAAAAATAAGGATGACAATAATAAATATATGTCTGGCCCCAGCCTCTGAGGAGGGCGCTGAGACACTGCAATTGCTCTGGTTTTGTTTCTGGGCCTTTGTTTCCTACCAAACAATAAAAAGGAAATGAACAAAAATCATGAATCAATACTTGGTATTTCCAGGCAATTGCTTTTGCAACCACGTGGGAACAGAAACATCCTGCCAGGGATAAAATCAGGTTGAGCAAATAAAACATCACCCTTTATGGAGGCTGCCAGAGACACACGGGCCACTTCTAGAGCCAGGGACTGGATCTCCTTGCAACCATGGCCCTGTATCTTTGATGAAGCTTTTCCCCATAGGGATAGCACAAAGAGGTGGCTTGGGAGGACTTTAGCACCTCCTACCCCTCCCTCCAGAACTTCCATCAGCCTCCCCCTCCCCAAAGCCACCAGAAGCAGGGACTGCTGGCTGCCTACCCAATATCCACTGGAACCTCCTTCCCTGCGTGCCAATGAAGCAACCTCATTTCCCAGCCTTCCTTGCAACTGGGGTGGCCAAAGAGCCAGGTCCTGGGGCTACCTGTTAAGGGTTTTGTTTAAAGGTCAGGAAACTAGCTAATCACACAAATCCTGTTTCCTCAGGATAATGGATCGCAAAGCTCTCAAAAAGGTTTACTCTAGAATTATCACCATAATTATTCACCTACTTTCAGAAACTAATTTACAGGTGCTTGCAAATGTGCCTTGACCTTCTGCAGCCTGGACACTGTCCAAAATGCATCTCCCACCCAAAAGAACATCAACAATTGCCTGGCACTTCACATGTGTCATCACTTTTAAGAGTCTCATGCTCTACCGACTGAGCTACCGGGCCCCATGTGCCCTCACTTTTAAACTTCAAATAATTCTATGAAGTTAGTATCGTTATCTTTACTCTTCAAATGAAAATACCGAAGCTCAGGGGTAACAACTTATTCCATATTCCAAGAACACAGAGCGAGTGAATGACAGGGTGGAGATTCGACCCAGGTCCCCAGACCAGAACCCCGGCGCCTGCCTTGCCCTCGTGCTCTACTCACACCTCCCCGCGCTCCCTCTCCAAGCAATGGCTTCTCTTTCGCCACCGGAGGAAGAGACCCCAGGGACAGAGGAAGAACTGCCAAGGGCGTGCCATGTCCATGTCCACACACGCCACAGCTACTGAGAAGGGGTAAGTCAACAGCTCTGTCTCTCCGCGTCTGATGTCTGGTTCTGAGCCCCTTCCACCCTCACCTGGCTCCTCATGTGACAGATGGCACATCATGAGCTGTCAGTCATCCAAGGAGAAGAGGCAAATGGGGTGGATCTTTCTCAGTAAAGCAGCTGATCGGGCAGAGGCTGCCCACACGGGCAGGCACGTCTGGGTCAGATTGTCACACACCAGCACGGAGCCCCACAGGCATGTCAGGGACATGTCTGGGAGAGTGAACTTAGGAAGGGAGAAGGGGAAGCGCTAGGGACAGCACGGACCTAGCAGACACGTCCCGGTAGGTATCCGGGCTCCGCTACTTCCTAGGTGGATGACAGTAACGATTAACGTCACGCGTCAATGTGGCTGGGCCACCATACCCAGATATTTTGGTCAAACGCCACTCTAAACGTCACTGTGAAGGTATTTTTAAAGATTAACAATTAAATCAGTAAACTTTGGGTAAAGCAGATGATCCTTCCATGATATGGGCAGGCCCCATCCAATCAACTGAAGGCCTTAAGGAGGGAGGAAAAAAGAGAGAACGCACAAGGAAGAGGGAACTCTGCCCCAAGACAGCCTTCAGACTTGAGCTGCAACATCAGCTCCTCCCTGGGTCTCCAGCCTAGAGGCTAACCCTGCAGATTCTGGAGTTGACAGATTCCACAATCGCATGGGCCAGTGCCTTCAAGTGTGAATCAACCTCGACCTCTCTCAATCTTTCTTTCTCTCTCTCTCTCTCTCTCTATACACACACACCCATTGGTCCATATCCCTGGAGAACCCTCACTAATACAGCGACCTTGAGCACATCTAGCTCTCAGAGCCCTGGTTTCCTAGAGCTGCCAGAAGGAACAGAAATGCTGGCAGTGGAAAACCTGGCACATGACAGGTACCCAATGAACGGGAGCTCTTGTCATCACTGCCAACCAAGGATTTCTCCAGGTGATTACGAGGCCTTGTGGGAAAAGGTTGAGCACCAGGACTTTAACCCAAAGCGATCCAACCCCAGAGCCCGTGCTGTGCCCGCCCGCCGGTGCTACTTTCCCAGCCATGCAGAGTCAGAGCGGCAGCGCTTACCAAGCAAGTCTTCGTGCTCAGCAAAGACGACAGAGGGCCAGCTTCCCAGAGGCACGCTACCTCATCGAGGACAACACACAAACAAGAACTGCCCAGCTTTAAAGATGCAGAGCAGCAGACAGCAAGGTCTCACTAATGTGACTAACCAGAAAGGGGAGACCAGGGAAGGCTGGGCAGCAAATAAGTCAGAGCCACCACTTGTCTCACTGCTCCTGAGTTGTCCTGATGAGACCACAGGGGAGTCAGACACATGGTGGGTGGCCCACCAGGCATCCCTGGACCACCCACAGGGCCTCTAAGCCCTGCCAGGGTCTGGTCCCAAGCGAGAGAGTGAGAGGACAACGGGTAGTCATTCCAACTCTTTAACGCTGACAGGGGCTTGATTGTGTTTGGCTTTGAAAAGGATCAGAACACACCTCTGAAGGTCCAGCACCAAAGGCCAAGACAATCAACGGATCTTAACAGTCAGAGGGACAAGATGAGCACAGAACCTGACCCTGCCCACCAGGGTGCCTGCAGCTCCCCTTGTTTCTGTTCACACTCCCTTCTTTCCAGACTTGGAATCCTGCAGCTGTGTCCACACCCTGCCTTTCATCTCTTTGGGATCCAAACTGTCACTGAGTCCTGGTACTGCACCCCACCTGGGGCCTGTGAGTTTCACAGGGAATACATGTCTGACCCATTTGTTGATAAACAACCGAAGTCACCTAATGTCCCCTCCCCTACCATGGGTAAGTGACGTATTTACAGGAAAAGCCAGAGGCACCTTACAGAAAGGGGTCCCTATGACACAGTCTCTCCATCGCATGGCTACCTGCAATGTAAATGACACCAGGACAGACTTCTAACAGCCACTAACGAAGGTGAGTACATTTCTAAAGCACAACCTAGTAGCACAAGGATCTCCATGATCACAGAAATAAATGAGTGACAGGTGACTCAGTATTTTTGACAGAAGGTCTCTACCACATTCCTGGACACCCTTCCTATCACAGACCCTTACAGCCTCCCAGGCATCCCTCCCGAGACCCTGAAGGCACAAACCCTAGAGTAAGCATCCGGGGCACGAGGTCTCTCTAACGAGCTATACAAGCAGATTAAAAGGCGGAAACCACACACATGAAAATGAGTGCCCAGCAGGGACAGCAGAGATGGCCAGCTGGCCACCAGACCTCAGCGCTCCCCTTCCACAGATAGAGCTCTTGCTGGAAAGCAGCTGCCCAGCCAGAGAGAACACCTCCCAGAGCTCTCTGCATCCAGGCAGGACCAGCTAGAGCAGTCCTCGCCAACAGCATGCGAGCAGAGGGGTGTGGAACACCTCTGGAAGGAGGCAGAACGACAAAAATTTTACTCCTCCCCTTCAGTAGTGTGTACCATTGCTTCCCCAAGCTTCTTTCCCTTCCAGAGGATGCTGCTCCCATCCACACCAACTTCTGTTACTCTGCAGTCACTCCCAAGAGCAACTTGGATAAAGCCTGGTAACACCTATTCTGTACTAGGTCAATATGGGGGAGAAAAAAAACACAAGTTTTTAAGTCCCAGACCACCACCCCCTCTCCGTGTGGTCACACAGTCTAGCAAAGTAGACGGAGCACACGTAAGACATGATCATATAAGAACTCATAACAGCAAAAATCAAATGCCAGACTTTGGTGATTGCTCATAACCACTGCCATGGGAGGTTAGCAAATTGAAAGATCAGTGTAATTAGATTTCTTAAAGGTGACAGGAGAAGGGCCGGCTCTTCCAATAAATGCAACATCTGGCCTGCCCAAGGATGAGGGAAATGACGTGTCTAGGAGAAGAGACCGGAGGAGCCGAGAGTGGGGGCCGCAGAGTAGTCAGGATGGGGCACGTGAGGCAGGCGTGAATGCAAAGCTGCACGACGAGCGGCAAGAGAGAAAGACGCAATACAGGGGAGAAGGGCTTCATTCCAGCGGGTCACAAAGGCGCGAGAACGCAGATGAAGCCCCATTAACACCCACTGAGGGTCCTTGCAGGAGCCAGAGTTGGGGCCCCAGTAACAGCACTGCGTTAACCCTCACGGTGTGGACGGCGGCCTGCACTGAGCCTCCCTGGTCTTCTTAACGTCATGGCACCTATTTGGAGAGACAAAGTCTGAGACCAAGTCTGGAATCAAGAAGAGAAATGTGCCCATGATTAACTCACAGTGTCTACCGCTGGCCAAGAATCAGAGTGTCAGCAAATTTTTAGTGTATTTGCAGACCTTGAACTTCATTAATTGGAAAGTGACATCCTCCAAGGGCTTCTGACCACTGCGCCCCAAACTGCATGCTGGAACCCTCCTGCCCGGGTCCCACTGCTGAAGTAATGGGTCTGGGTGGGGATGGGCAGCGGGAGCTTTTAAAACTTGCCAGGTGACTCGATTAGAAGCCAGTGTGGAGAGCCACTGCTCTGTGGGGTGGAGGATGGTTCAGAGGGAAACCAGTAGAGGAGAGAAGCGCTCACTCCCGCTGGGGTTGCTGGGATGACTAAACCTACAACAGCTGGCGACCTCTGGCCGGCCCAAGGAGAACACCTGGCTGAAAACGGAGCCAGCACACAGTTGCACCCATCGTGACTCTCGGTGAAGGACCTCCACACAGAACAACGTTTTCATGAGGGGACTGCACCCATGATAATGCTCCCAGCCTCACTCCCCAACTCGTACCCGACTGGGGAGATTCTTGATTAGGTGTAGCTGATGTATCAAAACGTGAAATGCCCCCATGGACCCTGTTCCCCGTGGGTCCCCAAAGACTAAGAAGTAATTCCAAAGACCCAACAATGCTGCACAAGGGCGGTTCCTGGGTCTACAGACCCAGAAGTGTGACTCTGGATATAGGGCAAGCGCAGCTGACTCTCGGTAATAAAAATGTTATTTTGATCACTAATTGTCTGATTCCTGCAACTATTTCCTATAGAGAACTAGACGGAAAAAGAGAAGATCCATGATTAATTATAAACTGAAACAAAGTGCCATTTGCTGACCACTTGTTATGTGATAAGCACAAAGTAAGTATCTCACGTAGTATTTAATAGCTGCCCCCCACAACATCAATAAGATCCTACAGAACGAGCACTCCCCAGAATCCTCTGATAAACCATGAGCTAGAAGAAGGAAATGGGCTGTATAAAGAGCCAGAAGTTGACTCTTTAAGTGAGGGCTTGTCCAGGCCTGGTGACCTTTGCCTCTCCAAGGGACGGACAACGTTTCTATCAGGTCTGATGCCACTGAACATAGGAACCGCCCAGCTAGCTCCTTTTCTGATTCACCAAGCAGCCAACAGGTGAGACTCCAGCTTCCCAAGTTGGTCAGCCCAGCAAAGGAGAGGCCAGAGCACCAAACGTGGGCCTTCTGGTCTACCCGCCAGCTCTGTGTGTCACTACTGTTGTTGTACATCACTGTGTACTTGGCTAATGTGAGTCTGCTCCTAAGAGAATGAGCCAGTCTTGTCAACATGACCCATCCGGTGTCTGCAGCTCAGGTGATTCACCTGCTCTGCAGACCCCTCAGCAAGCTGCCAGGAGGCCTCTACAAGCAGGAAGCCAACATGCCACCCATCTTGTTTCAAACTTCAGCAGCAAGCCTCAGATGAAAACACCAATTTGAGAAGTGATCTCCTGCTCCCCCGCCAGAGTGAAACTGCCCTACACTGGCTCCCTGGAGAGGACAGAGGATGTCCAAGTTCATTAACAACAGAACTGACCAAACGTCCAATGAGAGTTACAATGGACGTTGGATTGCCAAGCTAGTTCCTCATGAACGTGGTGGACCTTATGCCCCAGCTCTGATGCTGGAGGAAGAACACAAAGACAACTTGTTCCAAGAGGAGGGATTCAAAAACACAAATGCAGGCTTTCACCACATCTGACCCGACCATGGAAAAACAGTGCTTTGGTGTCAAAGAACCCAACCTCACCTCTGAACCACATTAAGAAATAAAAAATCTTTCCATGACATAATGGAGCCACCCAAAATTCTACTCCCCATTTTTCTGGTTAAGTCATGATTTTCTTAGCATGAGTAGATCACCCTTTGAATTAAAAAAAATAAAAAAATTAAAAAAAAAGGAGGGTGGGAATCTGAAATTCGATTCCTGTAAAATTAAAGGTTGTCAATAATCTATTCTAAAACTTTGTTTTAAGTTGTTTTTTTAAATCCTTGAGGCATTTTTCCACAAGAATGTAATAACAAATGTTAGGGTCCCAGGTTAGCCCTCAGGAATCTATTCAACCCTGAAGGCATTTGAGGATTAAATTATTTTTTTCACTCTTTCCCCTATCGATGAGCTCACGACTTCATAAGTAATTTCTCGGTAAAGAATCTTTATATATTCCTGGTGACAGATTTAAATAAAAAAAATAAAAAAAAAAAAGAATCTTTATATCCTCAAACTAAAAAGCTTAAGTTGTGGGAAATGCATTCTAAGCTCCCACCTAGAATTTAGTAAGTACAACGACATCTCTGTGTCCATCCCCCAACACCAGGAGCCGAGGAAATCAGATATCAAGAAAGGGTTCTTAGGCCACTCACGCCTGTAATCCCAGAACTTTGGGAAACCAATGCAGGAGGGTTGCTGAAGGCCAGGGGTTCAAGGCCAGCCTGGACAACATAGCAAGACCCTGTCTCTACAAAAAAAAATTGAAAAATTAGCCAGGCATGGTGGTGCACATACGTAGTCTCAGGTGCTTCCAACTCCCAGACACCCAGAGCCACCACAGCCTGGCCAACACATACACAATGGTTTTCCAAAGACTGAGGCAGCAACTAGCTGGGAGATGAGGAATGAGTCCCAATTTATTTGAGTAACAGATGAACCCACTTGAAATTAGATAAAAGCCATTGAAAGGAGGCCATTGTACAATTTCTGAATGAGTTGTCTTTTATTAAGGCTATTCAGGGTCCTTGGCACACAGTGAGTAGTGATTAATATTTGTGAAGTGAGAGAAGGAGTGAATTGCAGGACTTACACAGGCAATAACAGGACACCCGTACATGCCCACACTTGACAGTTTTCATAAAAATCTTCCTTCCACTGAAGGAGGATTCACAAGTAAGGTGACATGGTCTTAAGTCACACAGTAAGAGAATAGAGTAAGGGACTGCTGCTACGTGGAAGAGAAGAATATGCTTGATCATCTCCACTCCAATCCACGTAAGAGCTATCACAACGGCATCCTGAAAGGCTCACACCCAGCTCTGGTTCAGAGCACTCAGGCTGAGTCTTGGGAAATAGAACTTCAGCTGCCATAAGAAACCATTCTGTACACTGTAGGTTGTGTGTGCCCATTTGAGGAGAATCACTCCAAAAATCCTCCTAGTCGGAAATGCATTTTGGAGTGTTGGGGTTTTTGAATCAAAAGCAAGTCCAGTGGTGCTTATTTTCCTAGGTTTAATTTTCTTATTGCATCAAATCAAAGTTCTGTGTAGGTAAAGTGTAGCATTCAAACAGGTGGCAGCACAGTCCATAGTCATTCGAGTCACATATCTAGACCTGCAAATCTAGACCCTTATCCTAAATCCACTGCAACAACTCCCAGAGACAGGGTCCTGGGAAGAGGCATACTTAATAGGCTCCCCAGATAATTCCTCTGCACACTAAAGTTTAAGAATTTTATAATGCAAAGAACCAGGGATTGGGAAGAAAATGCCCAAGATCATTTCCACCCTAGATACATGAACCAGCCCCTTAAGCTCTAAGTCTCCAATAATAATTTTTTTAATGTAGAGAAAAAAACTACCTACTCATCACAGAGCTACTGAGTCCAATCAGAATACATTTGAACTTGCATGGAAAGGGTAAAGGGCTAGACAAATACTATTCATTCAAAACGCATAATGAATGTAATGAGTGACTACCAAAGCCAGTTGCTGGGGAAACAGAGATGAGAAGTGAAAAGTCGCAAGACCAACATATACATAACTCTGCATAATGAAATTAATTCAGGGCCATAATAGCATTATGTGTATGGAAAGGGCAATGAGCCCACAGAAGAAGATATGATTAATTCTGCACTGACAGCCCCTGGATGGATCCTGGCTACAGACCAAATATGAATAAAGCAAGGCATGTTATTGGAAAAAAAATATCACCAACATGCTGATCCTGATCAAATGGAGACCATAATGAAACACACGAGCTTCCATAAAAATCCACATCTTCATGATGTTGCTACATCAGCCATATCCAGATTCCAACCCTGTCTCCATCACCCAGACAAATAACAACCATTTATTAGAAGCCATGTGCCATGCTGGAAACTTTGTGTTCATTATTTTGGTTAATTCCCCACAAGGACCTCATGACATTAGAATGATGCTTCCTTGTACACATGGCAAAATAACTCCAAGGGTGCTTGGAGTTGGGGCGGGCGAGCCTGAATTCAAATGCAAGTCTGGCTGACCGCCAAGGCCTGGGAGAGTGGAGTGTCCACCTTGCTTAAAATGTCCACACTCCAAGAGCTCATCTTTCTTTAACAGAGTTTTGTTACACTCAGTCAGTTGAGGGCTGTAAAAGTTAAGCCTCCTTTCTTCAGGCTGACCTGAGAAACATTTCAGGAGATTCATGACAGGTAAACTGTAGCTAAAGTGCAAGAGAGGAAGCATGTGGCACCACCTCGTTTAATGAGACCCTCATGAAGTGATCACTTTTCTGTTTATGTGTATTTCTGATAAATGATATCAACAATAGTAATAGCTAAAATTTATCCAGTACTTACTACTCTATGGGAGGCATCATGCAAAGATGTCTACATCGATTGCTTCATGAGGTAGGTCAACTGATCCCATTTTACAGAAGGGAAAACCAAGACACACAGAGGATAAGAAACTCAACCAGAGCTGGGGATTGGAACCTGATCAGCCTAAGTCCAGAGCTCTGATTGTCCATCATTTTGGCATTCTGCTGCTTGCACGCCCAGCCTGACACACAAGCAATGCACCACAAGGTCCTCTGCATTGCAAGTGTCTCAAGACTCTGGACATAAAAGTCCTTAAGTACACAAGCTGATACGACTATTGCTGATAGTCTCGCAAGTGAGTCTTACGATATTATTAATAGTTACACATTTAGCAAGAATACACGGCAGGGTTTTCCTCCTGTTTTTCCAGGATCCTGACCTGCACCATTTTTCTCATTCATCTGTGTATGTATTCATGACATGAGGAATGTCTATATGTACCAAGCACAGGGATACTCAAAAAACTCAGCCCCTCCCCACCCGGACTCAGTGTCCCCCTCACCTTCAGCTGTTTGACCTTCTCTTTTCAGCATCTGGACAGCTCCTACATATTTCTTCAGCTGGACTTTGAGCACCTCGTTTTCTCTGCAGGTACAAGAATGTTAAAAAATATATTTAAAAATTGGCAATTCAGACCCAAGGTGGGGAGGAATCTGTGTAAATAAAAGCACATACTTTGCATCTTATAAACATTAGTATATTCTCATGTTTTAGAGATCATCACTGGAATAGACTATGTTACCAAGGACACGTTTGCAGAGTAACTTCAAGAACTGTTCTTGCATGATGGAGATAAGCATGAACTGGTTCTAGTGCCCCAAAATTCAGAATATTGACACATGCTATGCTCAGGCCATTTGAATCCATCAATCTTTTAGGTGCCCAATGCAGTGTCAGGCACACTCTGTAATATTCTTTCCATTTACAGAAGCACATACCAAGTAGATAAGGAAAGTGAGGCATAAAGAAAAGCAGCAGTTGACCAAGTCCACATCCACCCCCACGTAAGATCATATACCACAGAACACAGAACCCGGGCTACCACAGGACCCCACCTACTGAATTCACCCTCTACATACAGTGGCTGAGCATGGAACCTGAGGACCAGGGGGAGGAAACTGCTCCTTGTTGAGTATTTAGACTTTACATATGTCTCACTGAATCAAGCATGCATTCATTCATCCATCCATTCTTCATTCAGTGGAAAAATGCACAATGACTCAAGGAGAGGAGTTGGATAGATAAGGTCTCACCACATGGACACCAATGAGACATAATACCAAGATCCAAAGCCAGGTCTTCCTGGCCCCAATGCCCACAAGAGCTTTTCTCCACCTCCTTCAGGATTCAGACTCGGTTTCTCACCAGCTATGCCAGACAGAAGAGCCTCTTCCACATTTTCTGCCTGTGCCCCTACTCTCTACCCCTAGGACTTGAGCCTGAGTGCCTTTAAATATGATAAAAAAAATTTTCTTTCCTAGCTTAAGACTGGGTTGCTTCTAAAATGATAAAATTAAAAATGATCACTGCAAAATACACAATCAGAACACATTTAAGAAGGAACGCAAAAGTGAGATGAAACTACCCCAACACCTTGAAATAAACCCTATTAACATTTTATATCCATCTTAACCTACTTCCCCCGGGAATGTACACACACCCTAAATATAACTTCTCAAGGATAAAACATCTTCCATGCACCATTAATTTGTTTGTTTGAAGTCTTCTCTCCCTTGTTCACTGCTCCGCTCATCCCTTCCCCGTGGTAACCAACGGTAAAAACCTGGTATGTACATTCATGCCTTCCTCCATGCTTGGATAATCGCTACCACCCCAGTACGCTCACATGGCTTGCTTTATAAAACAGGATCCTATTATCAATTTTTCTGCAAGTGGGTTGTCCCATTTAACAATTCACTGCAGTCAGCCTCCAGCTCAGCCTATTTACGGATGGAGATGCTACTGCTTGGTATGGACGTGCCACACACTTACTGAGCTAAAGAACACGGCACAGCTCGTTACTGGGTCTGCGTCTGTTTCCAGCGTGTCTGACTATACCTCAGCCCACGAAGGCAGCACTTTCTTTACATTTTGCTTTTCAGCACTATACTGTGGCAGAAAGGAACGTCGGGGTCAAAAGCAGAAACTACCACCTACTTAGGTATCCCCTGAGAACTCTACATTCATCTCGGAAGCTTTAGAGAAAGTAAACCACGAAGGGGTCGGTTAAGCATCCCCTAATCCTAGACAAAGCCAGCCACAGGCGTTTCCATAGGCTCTGTACTCTCCCCATCTGTTATAGGAACAGCAAATATCTCAAACTAAACAACTAACAAGTCCTGAAAAGGTCTCCGAGAGGGAAAAGATTCCCTGATGTGGGCTGTACGATTCACTCAAGCCTCTCCAAGTCCATGTCCTTTCTCCTCTCTGTCACATACTTGGTCTCATTAGAGCATCAACAACACATCATGAGGTTAGTTGTACTGTGCCCATCTTGCAGATGGGAAAGTTGAGGCCCAGAGAGTCAAACACACATTCAAACCTGGGATTTAAACCCATACCTTTAACTCCAAAGCCTCACATTATGTCATATAAGTTTAGGGAATTAAGTAAACGGGTTAAAGTTAAACACTTAAAGCCTTCAAAGATTCCATCAGAAAATGTGGGCTGGTCAACACAGGTCTTCAGAATATCTTGGTTGGTGAGACTCTTGTGCAAATGTGAGTAAGACTCTCCTGATCAGCTGGCTCTGCTAAAAGAGGTTAAGGAGCATTCCAAGGGTTATACAGCTGGAGCCTCTGCTACCAACCCCCTCACACATCTCGTAACTGTAAGTAGTTGGTCACAGGTGAGGTTCAGGTAATACGAATCAACAGCCTCAAGAACTAAATACCTTCCGACCCAGTAACTCCACTTCCAGGAAACTGTATACAGAAAAGGAAGGGGAGAAGTCTTAAAGACATATACATGAGGAAGTTGTGAATATAGCAGGAAAAAACTGGCTAAAAATTAAATGTTTGATATGGTAGGAGTGAGTAAAATGACACTACATCCTCCTGTAACAGGACACTATACAACTGTCAAAGTTATGATAGCTATGTTTATTACCATAGCTGAACATTTACAATACACCGATAAGTGAATGCAGCAGAGAGCAAAGTATATTTACTACAACCCCTTATGCATATTTGCAGGTATATATTTGTGTGTTAACAGTGCTCACTTCTGGATAATGAAATTAGAAGAAAAATTCTTTAGTTTTCCAACAATATACTTTACTAGAATACTTTAAAAATGTATTAAGAATAAGATTAGATATACCAAAAAATCCTACATCACACTTAATGGTGAAATAATGTTTTCCCCCCAAAGCTGTGAACAAGGCAAAGGAAGGCTTCCTCTGCCACTCACATTCAGCACAGCAGGCTCCAGCCAGTGACACACGCCCCTCCAACCCCTGTGCCAAAAATAAGCATACAGGTTGGAAAGAAGAACTAAAACTGTCCCTATTCACAAATGACATGAATGTCTGCATATAAAATTTCAAGAATCTACAAAAAAGGTCCTAGAATGAGTTTTTCAAGGTCAGAGGATACAAGGTCAAAAACAAACAGTAACTATATTTCTATACACTACCAATGGACAATTAGAAAGTAAAATTATAAAAAGAATCATGTATAATACCTCCAAAAGATGAAATAGCTATAAATATAACAAAATGTGTCCAAGATCTGTATGCTGAGCACTACAAAAATACTGATGAAAGAAGTCAAAGACTCCAAAAGCATATACAACTATGACATATCAATAAAAATATGAAAAATTAAAAAATAAATAAATAAATAAATAAAAAGAAAAGAAGTCAAAGAATAACTAAATAGATGGAGACACCAGGTTCGTGGCTTAGAAGACTCAAAATAATTAAGATGTCAATTATTCCTAAACTGATCTACAGATTTAATGCAAGCCCAACCAAAATCCCAGCAAGACTTTTTGAAGATACAGACTAGCTGATTGTGAAATTCACATAGAATGAAAAAGAAACTAAAATAGCCAAAATCATTTTGAAAAAGGAGGATGAAATTGGAGGACTCTCACTACCCCAATTTTAAAACTCGCCATAAAGCTACAGCAATTAAGGCGATGGAAGATAGACATAGACCAATAGAACAGAATAAAAGGTCAAGGAATAAACACACAAACATGGTTAAGTGATTCTTGACAAAGGCAGAAAAGCCATTCAGGAGAAAGACCAGTCTTTTCAACACATGGTTTTGGACCAACTGGATATTTATATGCAACAAGATAAACTTCAACCAACACCTCTTACCTTATGGAAATGTTAAATCAGATAACAAGCAAATGTAAAACAAAACTACAAAACATTTAGAAGAAGAAAATCATGTCTAACCTGGGGTTACTCAGAGTTCTTAGTTATAAATACCAAAACCATGATCCGTAACAGAAATGTTAAATTGGATATTGTTAAGAGCATGAAAAGACAAGCTACAGACTAGAATATTTTCAAATTATATAGACAATAAAGGACTTGTTCCAAAATATATGAAGAACTCGTAAACTTAACAAAATTGCCCAATAAAAAAGAGAGGGGGGAAAAGATTTGAACAGACATATAAACAAAGAAAATGGACAGTAAATAAGCACATGAAAAAGATGTTCAACATCATTAGCCAAATGCAAACCAAAATCACAGGGCGATACCACTACTAATGTATTAAAATGGTTAGAAAAAAATTTTAATGCCAACACTAAGTGCTGTGGAGAATGTGGAAGAGCTGAAACTCTCATACACATCACTGGTGGAAACAAAAATAGTCCAGCCACTCTAGAAATAGTATGGCAGGGATTTTTTTGGCTTTTTTGTTTCTTTGTTTTGAGACAGAATCATGCTCTGTTGCCCTGGGGAGATTGCAGTGGCGTCATCATAGCTCATAGCAAGCTCGAACTCCTGGGCTCAAGTGATTCTCCTGCCTCAGCCCCAAGTAGCTGGGACCACAGGTGTCTACCACCATACCTAACTAATTTTTCTATTTTTTAGAAGAGACAGGGGTCTTGCTCAGGCTGGCCTCGGCCTCCAAGAAAGCTAGGATTACAGGTGTGAGCCACTGCACCCGGCCTCTGTTTTGTTTTGTTTTTTTAATTGTGGTAAATACACACACAAAAATCCACCATCTTAACCATTTTTAAGTGTCCAGTTCAGCAGCATTAAGCCCATTCACATTGTTGTACAGCCATCACCACCATCCATCTCTAGAACTCTTTTCATCTGGCAAAACTGAAACTCTATACCCGTTAAACAATCCCCTATTCCCCACCTCCCCCAGCCCCTGCAACTACCATTCTACTTTCTATCTCTGTGATTAACACACGCCTCTAGGTTTAAGACAGACGATTAGGCAAATGTTACTATGAACAGTGGTGCAGCTTTGAACATAGCTTCAGGGGAAAGAGGAGGCCTGTCACCAACTCAAAATTCAGTTTGAAATGTGGCCTCAAAGACTCAGTGAGCCATCAACAGAATCATTTTAGGACATCCCAACTAAAAAATCCAAGTCAAGCCTGGCTTGCTCAGTCTCCTGACACACAGAAATCTCCATTTTGCAGCATTCCTGTGCAAACCCGGCACAACGATAACTGACGGATTCTAGGGAAGCCCTAAGGATTCCTTCCTGAGACCTGACTTAACTTCAGAATCAAAGACCAGCTTATATTCAAGCCTAGGTTCAACTATTTTATTACATTTTAATTCTTTGAAAATTGACTGCTCACATCTAGAGCATAAGATGACTTAAGATTCATATGCAACAGAGCAGGGAATGAACATAGCCATACGATTGGATTTACTCTCTCCACTAAACACTGCATTTGGTTGCCCACAACATGGGCTTATTCCAAAACCGGTGTCACACCTAAAACATTAACCAAACATCAAATATCCAGTCACTGCTCCCAGCTATCTTAATTTGTTTGCAGTGTGTTCAAGTCGGTATTGGAGCTTGCCTCTTGGTGGGCTTTCACTTTAAAATGCCATATTCTTTATACATATAATGCCAAAAGAGAAAACAAGATGTGTGGCTCCAAGTTACACAGGGCTGGGTTCAAATACCAATCCTGCCCCACCCCGCTGGGCCGTGGGCCAACCGTTCTGTGGGTTCTTTGGGAAGTCTTAACTCCAAATGGAGAGAAAAGGACCCTCGCGGCGCTAGATGGTTAGACATAGTGAGTGTAAAGTGCCCTGGTCGGTGCTCAACACCAAGAAGCATGCAATCAATGATATAATTCCTCGTTAGGAATAACATGTAGGACTCAAGTCACACAAGACTTGGGTTCATGACATGGGCTTTGTCTTTTAAGTGGTTTGCTTTTCCCAGAATGCTCAAAAGCGAATCGTGCCTTTACAACCAGGATGTGTTCCTCTGATGCTGGTTCTGTTAACAGGTTATAAAAAAGCATCTGCTGAACAAGGGCTGGGCACAGAAGGCAGGAGGGTGCCTGAGATGGCCACGGACCTGCCTTTCTGGGGTTCAGTGTCTGGTGGGAGACAGAAGATCAGCCCTGGTGACTGTGATGCAGAGAACTCACCTGGAAGGGGAAACACAGAAAACCAGACTCGAGCACGGCGCTCACTGGGTGTCAAGGACAGTGCTATTCTAAATGCTTCTGTGGTGCCCCAGTGATCCTGGTACCAACAGGCACACGTAATACTCACTTCCTGAATGTGAACTGGACTTGCTCACCTCTAATGGCAGAAGCGGTGGGCTGTCACTTCTGAGATCAGTTATAAGAAGACTATGACACCCATCTTGGATGCCCTCTGGCCTGTGCTCTGTCTCTGTGTCTCTTGGAGTACCAGCTGCCCCACTGTGAGGACACTGGTAGCCTGTGGAGAGGCCTACATGGCAGAGAATAAGCCATTCCAGCAACCACGCGCGAGCACGGAAGCAGATGCCCCAGGCCCAGTCACGCCTTGAAATGACTGTAGCTCCTTCCAGCACCTGACAGCAACCTCGTGAGACCTGAGTCAGAGGCAGCCAGCTCAGCCATGTCCAGACTCCTGACCCACAGCAACTGTGAAATAATGCAAGTGTTGTTTAGCACATTAGCCGCCATGTGAGTTGTATTTAACTCACGCTAGAGTTTTGAGCCCAGGGCCTCGTGAAGCAAAACCCTGGCAAAACCCTGCAGTTGGTTTGTGAAAATTGTACCTTGTTGATGTTCTTATTGTTACACTTAACATTGGCAATTTAATTCTAAAACTGTGGATTAAATGAATACAAGTCAATGAATTTTGTTTTTCTATTTATATTTGCCTTTGAATGACACTTAAGTCTGACAAGTCAAGAAAAACACTCTACCCTTATGAACTATTTTTCAAGTTTTCACGCTATTTTTTACATTAAGTTTTTATATTAATTTTTTATTGGAAAAAAATAACACAGAAAACAACATAACAAATTTTTCATTACATTAGAAAGGATTGCTTTGGTTTCAAAGTTTTTATTTTGTTTTCGTAATAAAACACCATGACCCCAAAGGAAAAAAATTTTTCTAGTGTGGCAGTCAATGTGATAATCTGCTAAATTTGAGGGTAACTTGTTGCAGCGACTGATTATGCACAGCTTTACGTGTGTAGTTTGTTTAATCCTCACAACCACCCTACAAGGTAATTTTATCCCTAATTTTGAGCCTAGGAGCAGAGAGGTAAGAGTTACAGAGTAGTCACTAGTTTGACCAAAGTAAACTAACTTTCTCCAACCCTCCAATCCCCTATTTGACAAAGTGAAAATCTAGCAGCCTGAGTAATTTCCCATCTAGCTGAATGTGCGCAAGGTCAATGTCACTCTCTGTACCTCGGTTTTTTCACCTAAATAACAGGAGATGCTAAGGACCTCACGAGATTGTTGCAGAACACACAGAACTCACCCAACCAATGCTCTTCTGAAACCTACCATGCACCAGCCCCCATTTAGACAACAGAATGGAGGGGAAGCAAGACAGACTCGGTCCCCACCCTCACAGAGGAGACCTTCACAAAGGGGAGGTGGTCCAGCCAGTCAACGAATAAGTAACGTGGCTTCGGATAAAAGCACGAGATACAGAGTGAGGGAGCGTTTGACAAAGCGGAGTCTGAGAGGGCCTTTCTGGACAGTGACAGACGACACAGGACCTGAAGGGGGTGAAGCAGAGCACCCTGTGAAAGTGGGGGGCTGTGCTGGGTGCACACAAACCACTGTGGGTCTTGTTAACATGCAGGTTCTGACCCAGGATTCTGACTCAGGGCGTCTGGAGCAGGGCCTGAGACTCAGCATTTCCAACAAGCTCTTGGTGCCGGCGACACTTCCAGTATGAGGTTCTAGGTAGAAGAAAGAGGCAGGAAGAAGCCAAGGCCTGCCTGGGCCCTGGCACTTGGGGATGCCAGGAAGGCCGGAACAGGCCATGAATCATGAAGGCCCCGAGGCCACGACAAGCAGTGTGGCTGTCTTTCTTAGCATGAAGGGCAGCCAGGGAAAGGTGTTAAGCTAAGGAACACAGACATGCTGTGCCGGAAAAGCAAAACAAGCCGGGGGTGGAAATAGGAGAAGCTGGTAGATCAGAAGGCCACTGTGGTCAATCCAGGCAAGAAATGCTGACAGCCAGGACTGGGAGGACTGAGGTGGTGCCTATGGAGACGGACAGAAGTATTCAGATATTCATCTGTCCGATTCCAGAAAGCCCTACTGACTCCCACTCCCAGCCCCAAAAATGCCTGCTGGCTGCCCTGCAGTTTTCTTTAAAAGCATCAGGAGAGAAAGCAAATCATCGAGTAGGTGGCAAGTACCTCTCAAACAGCTTGCAATGACTGCAATAATTAATGTTTGTAAGTCAAAGCAATTATGCTTGCCCCAATGTCAGAATAAACAACCAGCAACCTCAGACAACACCACTCAAAGGATAATTACTCAAAACAAAACCAGTGAACCTGTTAAATGCATTTGGTAATTCACAGGCATCAAAGCACCACACTAAGACACACCTACAGGAATTTTGCTTTCCCCGGCCATACAAAAGCACAAGGGTACCTCGGATCTACTATTTGGTGGGTACCAGGCACTAACCCTAACCACATCCAACTACTAGAAGAATGTGGCTAAGTGGCCAGGCTATGCCAAACCATGAGGACTGCCCCACAGCAGGCATCAACAAAAGGCAGGAAGGACAGCATAAATCACCTGGCTTTGTGGTATTTGCAACTCCTCCTAAGTATTCAAAAAGTCACGCTCACTGCAAAATAACACACAGTTACAGCTAAAAATCTATTTTTCCCAAATTCTGCATGTCCCTGTTAGTGTCCTCTGACCCCCAACTCCAACCCCACCACCTTTTTCTTTTTTTCAAGGCATTATAACCTCTCAGGCCTGTTGCTACATGAGCACAACACATGCTTTTGCCTCGTCCTTTTCTGCAGAACACTTCTGCATTCACTACTAGCTACCACTCGCTTAGCACTCCCACTGACTGGGAGAGAAGAGAAGGGAGGAGGGGCCCACAAGGCTTTTTGAATACCTACAAATTTAAATACCTACAGGAAAGCTGGGTAATTTTCCTTGCAAATGACAAGCCAAAAAGTGGAAGAGCTAGGATTCAGACCCAGACAGTGGGACTCTGGAGTGAGAACCGGACCAGTCTCCCACACGGCCTTTGCAATACAATAAACCATCATAAGGTCGGGCGAATAAAACCCAGCCAGCCAAGCTCTCTTGGCAGTGAGGGCTAGGGGCTGGAGGGGGAAGGAAGGGTGCCTTCTAGAGTACTACCCTGCCCAGGGCCACCTTGGGAAGACTCCTCCCTATGGCCTACCCCAGCCAAACTCTTTCTGATATCTGTTTGCTGAGGTTGATCTGATTCTCTGTCTGCAACACCCCCATTTGCCCCAGCCCCCAGTAAGCAAACTTTGCAAGAATCTCCTCAAAGGCCATTTTCTCTCCGAAGCCCTTCCCACCAACCACACCTCTACCAAACAGGGCTGGTGGGAGCTCCCTCTTCTGCCCCCAGCATATGCTACACGAGTTTCTCTCTCAGCAAGTCTAACGGTAACCCCTGGCCTGTGCTCATCTCCCCGAATTTAGACCGTAAGATCCTTGAGGACAGTGGTTGTGGCCTATTTGCCTTGTTTCAGCCCTCCTAACCATGAAGTATTAACATTACCATTGTCCACATTTGACCAAATGAGGAAACTGAGGCTCAGCGGAGTTAGTGACCAGCCAAGGTAACTAGGAATGGAAGTAGGATTGATATCTGAGCAACTCCGTGGTCCATACCCTCCAACACCAGGCCAGGGTCCTTCCAGAGGTGGTCAGAGGAGGGAGGACCTCCATAATGGAACCAGCAGCGCATTTTATCCAGAACGTGGATCTCCCCACAGCCCTGCTCTTCCCCTTCCTGAGCAATTCACTCCAAGCCGTAAGAGATTAGTTAACTTAGAGATGGGTCAAATACCTAAATATATTACAGACAACTGGAGCCTGGTTTCTCACTGTTGGAGAAGGGAGCAGTAAATATGTGAAGAAAACAAGTCATAGTGTTGTTGGATTGGAATTCAAGGTATCGGTGTGAATCCATGTGAACATTTCAAAAGGACACAGAAGCCTGCTTGTAAGTGTTCCCACTGGACAAATCTGATACAATCTGAGCATCAAATTAGTGATGGTAAGAGTTTATAAGCTACCAAAAGAAATAAAAACCCATGAATCCAAACTGTATAAATGGAAAGTTTAATGCATAATAGGATACTTATGGCTTCAAAAACCTCCCCACAAAATAGTTATTAATTGCAAAGGGGAAAACAGTGACTTTACAGTCGAGAAGGGTGGCAGACACCCCCTCAATCAGGGGATCAGGGTTAACATCATTGCAGAATGGAACTGAAGCCACACACCACCCGCTAGGATGCACTGAGAACATGCATTGCCTCTGTGATACTCCTACCGAAGATGCATGAATTGAGTCAAACCATAAGGAAACTGAAACCAAATGGAAGGAAATTCTGCAAAATTAACTGGCCTGTAATATTCAGAAATGTCAGAGTCATGAGAGTCAAGTAAAGAGAGAGAAATAAACAGTTCCAGTATGAAGAGACATGACAATTACATGCAAGGCATCATTCTGGACTAAATTGTTTTGTAAGAAAGGACGTTATCGGGGCAACTGGTGGGGATTAGATGGTAGAAATGGGTTCACGTTATTTTTCTAATAGGATACTTGATTGATTTGCTGTCCTGCCGACGCAAAGGAGAATGTTTTGATCGTAGGAAACATATGCGAACATATTTAGGAATGAAAGAAATTTAAAAATCAAAAGCAGATTCGTAGGCCACCTCTATGATCACACATCCTGAGGTGGGGCCTGGAATCTGCATTTCAACATGCCTCCAGGACACTTCTGGGCCGCACTGAAGTCCGGGAGCCACTCACTGCCCTGTGCGCTCCTGCCATACCACTCTTCTAACAAAGACCCAAGCAAGAAAAATAATCTTCCTTACGATCCTGTTCAGAAAACAAGTAGTCTCAGTACTCTTCCTTTCTTTCCAGTAGTTTTCTCTAACAAGACAGGCCAAGGGCTGCTGGGAGCCTCAAATTCCAGGAAGTCTGCATTTCTCCTTGGCTGTTCTCTGGCTTGAGCTGTGTGGCATCTTATCTCTGCCAGCTGGGGGGGGATGGGGAGGAGGTATTATGGTTGCAAAAAGCTTGTTTGATTTTTAGTGTTATCTCTCCCCCAAGCCCAGTCACCATCATTTCACTATTTTATAAACCCCCATCTCATTAGCCACCTGGCCAATTCTGCCCAGAACGGCACTCTGGCCCCTACACTTCATACCCAGAGCCAGGGAAATAGCCCAGTAACTCATGAAGGTAATTAACTGCAGATGACACAGACTTAAAATATACTGAGTGCCACGGGAAAATCTCAGGGTTCCAAATTCAATTGCCAGAATCATACTTGACTCAAAACTTACATAAGTTACTTCTCAGGGCACTTATTTATCAAGGAGGCAGCTCACTGCAGTCCTTTGTGCTGTTAGAAAATGTTTGCTTTGAGGTCAGACAGGCCTGGGGTGAATGCTCGCTCTGCCTCTATGTGACCTTGGGCAAATCACTTAACCAGTCTATCACCTATCAAGTGGGATGACAAAAGTACCCACTTCAGAAACTACAGAGAGAATTAAAATAAGAGTGTGTATATAAATATATGTCAAGTGTCTGGCATAAGGTAGGTGCTCAATGTTAGATGCTGTTAGATTATCATCATAATTATTCATAAATTATGAATCAGGGCTCCACTGTCATAATTTTCTAAAACAAAAAGATCTACTTTCTCCTGGGGAATGAGGGATAGGGCAGAGCTTGGAATGATGTTCAAATCCTCGCCTGGAAGTATTTCCACATCAGGAACGTCTCTGTCTCATCTCCTCCAGGGCCAGGCCCTCTAGGGATGAGGCATTTCCTATGTTAACTGGGCTGAATTGGGCTTCCATGGAAGCCGGTTTGGGACACTATAAGGTACCCCACATGACAGCTTACCTGCTGGAGGAGCGAACGCCAACAGTGCCCCTGCAGGGGAGGGAAGTAAACAGAAGAATGGGCACCCAAATAAACCCCCTCCAGACAAACAGACAACAGGGACAAATAGGCAGGAGGAGCAGATACAAGCTGGCAAACTGCTTCCCGATGGGCTCCGGAAGAATACAGAGCAGAACACAGAGCGAGCACAACCAACAGGGAACCCAGGCCGTGCGCGGTGGCTCACGCCTGTAATCCTAGCACTCTGGGAGGCCAAGGCGGGTGGACTGCTCAATGTCAGGAGTTCAAAACCAGCCTGAGCAAGAGCGAGACCCCGTCTCTACTATAAATAGAAAGAAATTAATTGGCCAACTTATAGAGAAAAAATTAGCCGGGCATGGTGGCGCATGCCTGTAGTCCCAGCTACTTGGGAAGCTGAGGCAGGAGGATCGCTTGAGCCCAGGAGTTTTTGAGGTTGCTGTGAGCTAGGCTGACGCCATGGCACTCACTCTAGACTGGGCAACAAAGCAAGACTGTGTCTCAAAAAAAAAAAAAAAAAAAAAAAAAACAAGGAGCCCAGCCCAGAGCTGTCACAGAGCCCAGGCCTGGAGGAGCCCGGCAGGTAACAAAGGCAGCAACAGGCCGGTAACATGCACAGCAGGCGTCCTGTAAGTGGTGCGGGTCGAGGGGAAGCAGAGAGGACACGTGCATGAAAAGGGGTGCCCACGACTCCCCACCAGGCACAGGGAGTATGGCCCCATGTCGCCAGGCCTTCTAGCCTTTCAAGAACAGCGGGGAGTCAAAGACCATTGAACACTGATCCACAGTTTGTTACAACGTCTCACGTGCCAAACACAACACATCTGTGTGCCACAGTCTGCCTGGGCCACCAAGTGCTGCGGCTGCTCTTGACTCTGACCTCTTGGCACCAAGTTGGCCATCGGTGAGACCAGACGTCTGCTTGCTCGATAGTGTCCTTCTATGAGGCCAAGAGGAAATGGATTAAAAGGCTTTGAGATCCTATCAAACACACACAACCTCAATGTCGTCGTGAGGAAACAGCAGACAAATCCAAACCGAGGGATGTCCTAACAAGCAATTGGCCAGAAGAGGAATGCAAAAAAATCAAGGTCATGAAAGAACAGAGCTGTACGGCATTCCAGATCAAAGGAAATTACGAGGCCAGATCCTGGATCAGGCAACGAGAATTAGCCATAAGAGGCTTAATTGGCCCAACTGGTAAAATATGAATACAGACTATATATTACATGATAATACTGCATCAGTATTAAATTTCCTGCATTTTATTATCACACTGTAGTCATGTAAGAAAGTATCCTTGCTCTTCGAAAATTACATAGTTGAGGCTGGGCGCGGTGGCTCACGCCTGTAATCCTAGCACTATGGGAGGCCAAGACAGGCGGATTGCTCAAGGTCAGGAGTTCAAAACCAGCCAGAGCAAGAGCAAGACCCCGTCTCTACTATAAATAGAAAAAAATTAATTGGCCAACTAATATATATAGAAAAAATCAGCCGGGCATGGTGGCGCATGCCTGTAGTCCCAGCTACTTGGGAGGCTGAGGCATGAGGATTGCTTGAGCCCAGGAATTTGAGGTTGCTGTGAGCTAGGCTGATGCCACGGCACTCACTCTAGCCTGGGCAACAAAGAAGGAGGGAAGGAAGGAAGGAAGGAAGGAAGGAGGGAAGGAGGGAGGGAGGGAGGGAGGGAGGGAGGGAGGGAGGGAGGGAGGGAGGGAGGGAGGGAGGGAGGAAGGAAGGAAGGAAGGAAGGAAGGAAGGAAGGAAGGAAGGAAGGAAGGAAGGAAGGAAGGAAGGAAGGAAGGAAGGAAGGAAGGAAGGAAGGAAGGAAGGAAGGAAGGAAGGAAGGAAGGAAGGAAGGAAGGAAGGAAGGAAGGAAATTACATAGTTGAGTATCCAGGGGTAAACAGTCATGACGTTTGCAACTACATCTGAGGAGGGGCGAAAGACCTAGAACGGGCCCCTCTCTCGCAGTGAAGGGGCATGGTGTCCGGGGCTTTGACGTGCTGCAGTCATTACTGACACAGCGTTTGGCGAGGGAGACAGCCCACGTCTGAATAACAAGCTGAAAACTCAATTTGGCTCTTGAACAAGTCACAATAGTTTCATCAAATCTCAGCCTCTTGAGACCACAGGCAGGAAACGTGGACTGTGAATGAAGAAGCAAGAATAAAAAGATGACAACAGAATACAACAGTGGAGACCAAGGAGAAAAAGAGAGAAAAAGAGCAAGGTTACCAAAGGGGGTGTATTATTATCACCATGCATCTGAGCTAAAGAACCACGGCCCCCATGGCCTGTCGGGCTTGTAGACATGCTTTGGGAAGAGATGGAGATAGAGACACAGAAAGGGACAGAGACACAGAGAAAGACAGAGATGATTTTTTAACTAGGTGCAAATAATTAAAAATCAGGACATTTCCCTTAAAGACCTAGGTTTCTCCTGAAAAAGCCAAGTGTCTGCCCACAAGGAGCCCCGGCAAGGCAGGGCTGGTGCTGAGGACTGGCCAACCCCTTAGACAGGGCAGCACTGCCCAGTTCCCCCCAGACTCCCCACTCCTTCGTCTCCCAGGGCTGCTTTATTCACCTCCACTGTCCACCCAGCCCCTGCAGGAACTCCAGTTCAAGATCCCTACTGCACATGAACTCTGGGCGTCTGGCAAATTCCACAGACAGATGTGGGCTGGGAATTTCAGGGCCAAATCAAGGATATCAGGTCACCACAGAATTGTAACTCCAGGTTCATATGAATTGCGTTTCCTATGCAGATGGCATATAGTCCTTGTGGTTCAGCATCCACGGCAAGACTGTTGCCGGCTTGCTCAGACATGCACATTGCCCCAGTATTAAATCTGTCCCAAAAGGATTGAAATAAACTACATTTCTGAGCAAAAACAATTATTTTCCCCTTGACAGCTAATGACTGCAAGAGTTGACAAAGCAAAAAGAAAACAAGGCTCCTTCAAGCTCTGTCACTGTTGTTGGTCTACACTTGATTAAAATACTTTTCTGCTATGTTCCATTCCGCCACACGCTTTGGGGATGAATTACTGAAAAACCATGGAAGACGTTTCTACATGAAAGGAGGGTGTTCTCGGGCCTCCAGGCTCCCAGCAGAAAACTCAGGAGGGCCAGCAGTCTCTTAGGATGGCTGGGCTGCAGGTCGGTGCCCAAGCGTGAATGGATTCCTGTGGGTTCCAGAAAGCTCACTAGGCACAGTGAGCTTGCAGACCAGGAGGGAACTGGATGCCATTTGTTTAAAAGGGGAATTGAAATTCTGAAAAAAGGCCACCAGCAGGAAGCTCTAGAATGTTCTAATCTTTACTGCTTTTATTTGTAACAAGGCTGCTTCTTGACTATAACCTCCTTAAAAGCAAGAACTTGGGCCTGCCCAATCTCTGTATCCACCACACCCAGCACAGGGCACAGCAGCACAGAATTCAGCCTCAGGGACTGTCTGATGACATCCAGCCCCAGTAATGCATGAACCTTAACTGGATCCTGAATCTAGCAGGGGAAAGGCTATAAAAGACACTTTAGGAACAATTAGGAGATTGTGAATGTGAATTCTGTGTTAGATATTGTGGAATTATTGTCCATTTTCTCAAAAAAGGTAATAATACTGTGGTAATGTAGGAGAATGTCCTTGTTCTTGGGAGATAAATGCAGAAGAATTTAGGGGAAAAAAATCAAAATGTCTGAAACAACTTTCAAAGAGTTCAGAAAAATATATACATATACACACATATATACCTATATATAGTATTATCTGTGTTTATTCATTTATTTATTTAGAAAAAGAAAATAAAGACAAATGTACAAAATATTAATAACTGATTAATCTAGGTAGAGGGCATATGGACCCAAGTTTATTGTACTAGTTTTGTACTTTGCAGCAGGTTTGAAATTTTTCAAAATAGAAAATTTTTGCAAAGTAAAAAATGTTTGATCGGCTAGGCGCGGTGACTCACACCTATAATTCTAGCACTCTGGGAGGCCAAGGCGGGAGGACTGCTTAAGCTCAGGAGTTGGAGAGACCAGCCTGAGCAAGAGTAAGACACAGTCTCTACCAAAAAGAACGGAAAAAAAAACCAGCTGGGCATTGCAGCACAGGCCTGTAGTCCTAACTACTTGAGAGGCTGAGGCAGGAGGATCACTTGAGCCCAGAGTTGGAGGTTGCAGTGAGCTACAACGACACCACTGCACTCTACCCAGGGCAATGGAGTAAGACTCTATCTCAACAA
This sequence comes from Microcebus murinus, assembly GCF_040939455.1. Lineage (NCBI taxonomy): Eukaryota > Metazoa > Chordata > Mammalia > Primates > Cheirogaleidae > Microcebus > Microcebus murinus. The sequence continues at coordinate 9,654,321 of NC_134122.1, read as the reverse complement.
CAACAACAACAAAAAGGCAACTAAGCACTCCGCCTCACAACTCACCCCCCAATTCCTTACAAAGAAACGAGAGAGAGAGAGAGAGAGAGAGAGAGAGAGAGAGAGAGAGAGACAGACAGAGAGAGAGAGAGAGAGAGAGAGAGAGAGATGCTTGATGAATGAATAAATCCATATGCAAGGCTCAAAATGCCATTTCTGTGTCCCAATGAGGTTGAACATATAAAGCCACTCAGACTGGAGGTGAGCAGTGGGGCCTCCAGCCTCTTGGTCCTACCCTAAAGGCTGAAGGAATCACCACTTTAGCACCCCCACCACCACCACGAAGATCTGCAGCCCCTGCCTGAGCAGCTATGCTCTGAACCAAGGCTAGGAGCCATCAGAGTAATTACTTTTGTGAAGCAAAAGGAGCTCTAATCCACAGTAATCAACTGGCCTATTACCAACCATCTGTTTCCCTTCAATTTTGCCCTCACTGGCAGCTTCCTTCATTGTGCTTTGTCTAGTGGGATTATTATTAAGGGGGGATTTATTAGTATTTAAAATGCCTATTTAGAAAGGGATTCTGGAAAGACAGCAGTGACAGCAGCATAATTTTTTAATCTCTCTAAATCCCCACATAAAAAATAGTAACTAGAGAGTAAAACCAAAAGCCCATGGGTGGAATAACAAAGCCAGGTGACAAGGTACCCCCATGAGCCCCAATATAAGCAGACGAGGATAAGCCAACCCAACCTCAAGGACTATATGGCATCTGCATAGGGAACTGCAGAAGGAAGCAACAGGGCATCCGATGAAAGCCCTGAGAAAAGAATTCCAAGTCACCAGCAGTATTCCCTGGAATGACAGCACACTGGGCCAAGTTGAGAATGGCAGGAAAATGGGGAGAGTTTTTCCTCTGCCTCTCCCCGGCAGACGAGCGCAAGGGACCTGCAGGAAATCTGAATGGGCTAACCCAGGTAGCCTCCATGAACTCTCAACACTGGTCCACTGGGACAACCTTCCAGGAGGGCCACCACAGTGAGGGTGAAAACTACTACAGTGGAGTCACAGTTGAGACGCAGAGAGAAGAGAGAGCCGGATAGAAGTAGGGGAGGAAACCTAAGAAAATGAGTTGCCAGATACCGGAACACTACACAGAAACAACCAAAGAGGGAATCAACCATACCTCACTCAAAGTTTCATTTCCTAACTACACATAAAGGGGGGAAAAAGTTTACGGGAAAAGAGGATAAAAAGTAGAATATCTCTATAGATAATAAAGATATGCCAGAAATACTCATGTAACTGTAACCTTCTATTTCAAAACAAGTTTAAAAAACAATACAAAAACGATACAAGACATAAAAGAACATACACCAGAATTAGAAAAACCTCAGTGGAGGTGACAAAATTTGTGGAATTAAAGAAAACATTTCAGAAATGAAGACCAACCTAGAAGGAACACCTAGAAGGTGAAAAGAACGAGCTTTTTGAAAAACCTAAAAGGAAATGAAGAAAGACACTAAAAAGATTTGAGAGAAAGTGACAAATATTGAAGACAGGCAAATGATCTAACATACAGAAAATACACACCCTTGGAGAGGAAAATCAATGGTAGAGATACTCAGAATTGGATTCAAAAAAAACCTTTGCTGAAATAAAGAGATTTGAAATTATGTATTTAAAGAGCCCATCATGTACCTGAGAATACTGACTTGGAATGACTAACACATATATATTCTGGTAAAATTATGGAACTTTGGAGAAAAAGAACCCCTTTGGACAAGTGCTTTCTAAGGGAAAGAAAATTACCACCCAACTTTGACAGCAATGCTTTGAGAAAAAAAAAATATTTAAGATACTCAAGAAAATGTGATCTAAGGATTTTTAGGTCCACAAAATTGATTTTCAAGAGCACAAACTAGTAACAACATGTAAGAACTCTGGGAATAACTGTTCTCATAAACCCTCCCTGCAGAAATCTATCACAGATTAAGCTTGAGATAAGCAAAATGACTAGCAATATAACCACAGAGGGCTGGTGGAAAGCGTTAAACAAACTTGCAGAACCAAGACTAGATCAGGATTAAAAGGGAAAGAGTGAAGTGTGTATTGGCTATATGCTCAGTTAATTTAGATTCAGAAAGAAGATCTTTCAAGAATGGAGGAAAACAGGGAAAGTATTTGCAAACATTTTTACTTGTTCTCAGTAGTTATACTGTACTAGTAGTAGTCATCTCAAGGACACAAGGGATGATAGAATTAAAATGAGCCATAATAACTCATTTGCTTTACACCACAATATAGACCCAACAGTCTCAAAATAATACCATTATTACTATTAGAGCAGGAACTCAAGAGAAGTCAGTCCATGTGTCATCTAGCCAAACCTGTTCCATCCAAGTTACACATAGACAAGGGTACAAAGAAAAGAAGACACCAATCAAGTCAGACTGAACTTCACAAACTGTCAGAAAACTTGGATACTATTATAGGGTCCGTGGGCAGGTGACCACCATTAAAGGCATTGCCTCTGTGTGGTAAAGGAGAGGGCCCACACCATACATTAGAAGGTCCTGTTTTGACTCATCTCTGGTCTTCAAAACAAAAAGACAAAAGGTTTACCCAAACGAGCTTCCTGAAAATGTGGGGTTTTATGTTGTCTCTAGGACCAGAACACCTTTTTCTTCTGGATGTTTGGCCCTTTGTGTCCTGGGTAGACTTACCAGGTAGTGCCAGTCAGGCTGTTTTGTGGAATCTTGGGAGATTTGGTTGCAATCCTGGCTGAGGCTTGCATTCCCTGGGACCAAGAGCAATGGCTTTCTCTAGTGTCAATCTCAAACAGGCATGACTCAAGCCTCCCAGCTCTTTCTGCTAACAGCTTGCAGGCCTCTCCCAGCACCAGAGCCCTCCCAATACCAACCCACAGATCTCAACTTACCCAAGGAAACTTAACCAAGAGAGACCAGAGGAAACCGCAGCCCCTCCCCCGTGCCCTGCACCCATCCCATCTCATCCTCTAGAGCTCGCAGCATCTGTGACCTCCAGCCTGGCAGTTCCTACCCTTGGTTCCCTCCCCCATGTGTAACAAATGTTCATCAGATGAAAACTAAAGTAACATCAAGCCTTCATCAGCAACTTCTGAAATGATGAGGCTAAGAGTCTCAGACAAAGTGGACTGTGGGTTATCGCTAGGTAGGTAACCATCTCTCTTCAGGTAGATGAGAAAGAGAATGCCAAAACACTGCCACTTCTGGGGATATGGTGTTCTCCCACAAGAATGTAAGCTCCATGGGGGCCGAGAACTTCATCTGACTGTGATACTGCTGTCCCCGTTGAAGCTGGCACCCTGTTGACAGTAGACACTCAGCAAATATTGACTAAATGTATGACTGTTACGGATAAAGCACCAGATAAAGAATTGATTCAAAAAATAATTGAGCACTGTTGAAGTAAAAGAAACACTGAATTGCATACTTGAGGTAGATGAACTACAAGATAACATAAAATCCCATCTCAACATAGCTGTTTAAAAAAAAAAAAAAAAAAATTGAAGCACCTAAGTGGACACATAGGTACTACAGTAATAGGGTATTGGGCAGGTGGGAGGGGGGAGGGGGCGGGTATATACATACATAATGAGTGAGATGTGCACCATCTGGGGGATGGTCATGATGGAGACTCAGACTTTTGGGGGGAGGGGGGGAAATGGGCATTTATTGAAACCTTAAAATCTGTACCCCCACAATATGCCGAAATAAAAAATAAATAAATAAATAAATAAAAATTGAGCATCTACTACATAGCAGGCACTGAGACCAGCATTGGGGGCATGAGAGAATATGACCAACAAGGTCTGCTTCTGAAGATGACATAGCCTTTGTTACGGCCCTACGCAAATAAATACCCACATCAGGGGAGAAAGACCATGAAGGAAGTCATGAGGACCTTGTCACATTTAGATTATCAAAATCAGCCAGGTGCAGTGGCTTATGCCTATAATCCTAGCACTCTGGGAGGCCGAGGTGGGCGGATCATTCAAGGTCAGGAGTTCAAAACCAGCCTGAATGAGACTCCGTCTCTACTAAAAATAGAAAGAAACTAATTGACCAACTAAAAATATATATACAAAAATTTAGCCGGGCATGGTGGCGCATGCCTGTAGTCCCAGCTACTTACTCAGGAGGCTGAGGCAGTAGGATCGCTTGAGCCTAGGAGACTGAGGTTGCTGTGAGCTAGGCTGATGCCACGGCACTCACTCTAGCCTGAGCAACAAAGTGAGACTCTGTCTCAAAAACAAACAAAAAAGGAGCCATGAAATCGTACAATTGGGATGACACAGAAGAATGCCAGTGATCCGGCCCAACTCCACCCCCACTCCTACTTCACAGCTACGCAGAAGGAGGCTGTGAGTAGAAAGCAGCTAGCTAACCACAGTCAGAGGCAACACTGAGATACGAACCTGAACAGCCGGACCTCAGAACCAGCAAACCATCCCCCATACCACACAGCCTCAGCCATAAACTCGGGTGGAACACGAGCCTCCAGCCTGACACAGCCAAGCTGCTGGGAACACACGAGGATCAGCATTTGATAACGAGACTCAGGAGTCATCGATCTCGTTCATGATTCACACTAAAACAACACATGGACACATGATACAGTCGTCATTTGGTATCCGTGGGGGATTTATTCCAAGACCCCCCCATACCAAAGTCCAAGGATGCCCAAGGCCCTTATATAACATAGCATAGTATTTTCACACAACATATGCACATCCTCCCACAGACTTTAAATAATCTCTAGATTACTTACAATACCTAATACAATGTAAATGTTACATAAATAGTTGGTATACTCTATTAGTTTTTCTAGTCATATTATTTTTTGTTTTATTGTAATTTTATATTTTTTTTAATATTTTCCATCTGCAGTTGGTTGAATTCATGGATGCAGAACTCACATATATGGAGGGCTGACTGTACATAATTTGTGGGACATACGCTATCCCCATTTTACATAAAAGGAAACTGGGGCACAGAAAGGTTATCAGCTTGTCCAAAGACTGAAGCTGGTATGTGGTAGAGCAAGGATTTGACCCTGCACCTGTCAATGGCTGGGAGAAGAGACATCACTAATGGCATATTGGTCCTCTAGGGTTGCCGTAATAAGACACCACAGACTGGGGGGCTGAAATGACAAAGTTATTTCTCACAGTTCCGGAGGCTGGAGGCCAGGACCCAGTTGTTAGCAGGGCTGGCTTCTCCAGTTCTCTTTCCTTGACTTGCTCACAGCCACCTTCTCCCTCGGTCTTCACGTGACCTTTTCTCTACAGCTTGTACACCTGGTGTCTCTCTTCTTAGAAAGAAGAAGTCCTATCGGACTAGAACCCACCCGTATGACATCATTTACCTTTAATTACCTCTCTAAAATCCCTATCTCCAAATACAATCACAGTGGGAGTTAAGGCTTAACATATACATTTTGAGGAGATGTAATCAGTCCAGTGACCCGCTTCTGGCAGAAGACCGAAATTTTAAATAGAGGAAGTAAAACACAACCTAGTAACAGATTAGTAACAATTTAGATAATCCTTGAACATCAACCCTAAAAATAGAATAATCCCCACATAATGATTCCCAAACCAATCTCCCTTTAGAAGTCACCTAAATGGTAAACGAAATATAATTAACATTTCTTGTGAGACCTCTCAGGAGAGGACGCTAAGCTATTTACTAACCCTCCTACCTCATGGACAAGAGAATTGGGGTTTTAAAAATATGCACAGTACTTTCTTTATAGAACCATTTTCCTCCCCCCCAAAAAACCCAAAGTGCCAAACACAAAATCTCCTTCAACATGCTAAGAGGGGGTGAGAGCTTAGCAACTTTCCAACGAGCCACACAGCACAGATTGCAAGTCGTTTTGTAACCTTCCTAATCTTTTCATTACTCGTCTTTTATAAAGCACCAACAGCATTATCACATGGAAAATAAACCTATTCCTTCAGTTTTTAAATGAGCTTTGAGAATCCCATAGTGCTGGTTCAAATGCTGCCTTGAACGTTGGTGAATGCCACCGGAAGTGGTTTGTCATCGTTAATTCCTCTTCCAGCCCAGCTTGGGTCAACGGAGATGCTAATGCTGCTGCAGAGTTGGCCAAAATCCAGTGATAAACCTCCCTGCTTTCCATCTGCCAGAGCTCACACGGCAGCAACGACTGGACTCTTTCGCCCTTTCCTTTGGGCAGAGGTCAAGGCTGAATATCTCGAGTGACTTATCTTGCAAAGATGGGACTCCCTCCTTGCCCTAACTTTCTGCAGAGTTGCCACAAGGCTAACTGTGGACCACTTGCTCTCTTGACAGGCTTCACTCCACCATCCCTCTCATACCATAATTCCTGCAGCTGAGAAGCACCAAGGAGATGCTCGAGTTACCTCCCAGGAGGCCCACCAGCAGCTACTCTGTAGTACCAGGCGAGGCTGGCAGTCTGCTCTCTGGAGTCTGAGATGGGAGCTAACAGGAGGCTGAAGTTCTCAATAATGACTCTGTTACTCACATTTGCTTTGGCTGAACCACTAGTAAATAGCAGAGGGGCAGCAACACCCACCCAAGAGAGAAGGGAATCAAAACAATTTATAAGAAAGGAAACAGGCATCTGAGAGGTTGGGAAATGAAGCCTTTCCTTCTTCCCAATGCTTGAATTGGCTCCAGAAGCAGCTCCTGGGTGGCAAATGAGCTTCTCCTGATTTGGAGGTAGAGGAAGCTGCATGACAGAATGGGGCAGGGCTAGAATTTGGAGCCAGAAGACACATTCAAGACCTAACTCCCCACTTAACAGCTATGTCGGGGGTTGGCAAACTACCACCCACAGGCCAAGTCTGACCATCACCTGTTTTTGTAAATAAAGTCTCACTGAAACACAGGCACACCATTAGTTCATACATCAACTGTGTACAAGTTGTGTAAGTTGATCCTATGAATTGGGTCATTCTTGTTACACCCAACTAAAACAGAATCGGGAGGGGGTGGGAGTACTCAAGGCCAGTGACATTGCTCCAAGAAAGTAATTCTCTGCAAGCCTGGCTGCTGTAACCTGAAATCAGTCTTACCTAATAGCTGCTGAAACCACCTGCTGCAACTCTAAGACTAGTTTTAGCCACCACTGTCACTCACCAATCAGAGCTTGCCAGCTCCCCAAAACTTTGCTTGTGCCAATGAACTTCCTTACAAAACAATGTGAAACACTTCTCTTGCTTTATAAATCCCCCAACCTTCTTTTTGTTCTTCAGACATACCCAAGAGCAACTGGTCTGGTGAGTATGACCTGAACTGCAATTCTTGCTTCACGAATAAAATGTATTAAATTTAGAGATTTGTCTCTGTGTTTTATGTGATTCCAACACTGCTTTCACACTGTAATGGCAGAGTTGAGTGGTTGCAACAGAGACCATACGGCCCGCAAAGCTGAAAGTATTCACTATCTGGCCCTTTACACAAAACACTTTCTGACTCCTACACTATGTGATATTTCATATAAATTACTTTACATCTTTCAATCTCAGTATCCACGTTTCTTAAAATGAGAACTGTATAACCATCTGTCCTTCCCATCTCAAAGGGTTTTAAAAATCAAATTTCATTATAACATCATATTAATGACAATGACAATTCTTTGAGCCTTTAATATCTACCAGGCAGGGTTTCTAAGCACTTTGCCTGAATTATTTCATTTAATCCTTACAATAACTCAATGAGGGAGGCAATACTATAAACCCACCTTGTAGATGAGGACACTGAGACTCAAATGTGAAGGATGGTGGCCAAGATGGTAGACGGCGGAGCTGGGTTCAATCCAAGTGCCTAACCCATCCACGAACTCTCTCATCCATGCCCTGTGAACATGGAGGCACTGGAGGTGTTGCCCAACACAGGAGTGAAATGACAGACCTTAGCCCTGGCAAAGGCATCTTGCCACCCTCTAGGCCTGTCTCCATGTTTTCCCTCCAGCCTCACCCCTCCTCTCCCCTCTTTCCTTCCATTCCCTCCCCCACTGAAATTCCCAAGAAGAATCCACATCTTTCATTTAAGAAACATACAGGGCCTACTCTCTCAACTGGTTGGCAAAACCAAATGAGAGCCACCAGGTACCAGTTCACACTTCATTCTTATGCAACATTTTATGTTAAGTAGGTAAAAAAAAAAAAACAACAAAAAAACCACCACTCTTCAAAAACAGAGAGAGTAATACTTCCAAAATAAAGATTCAAAGTTTTTGGTGTGAATTTAGAAAAATGTGTGTGGAACCCAGAGCAACAACAAGAGTAAGAAGCAGGAATGCCTGCTGGGAACTTCACAGTTTACCAAGTCAGGGTTCTCACTGGATCCTAATAAAAGCCCTATGAGGCTTTACAGTCCCTGGAAACGAGGGCCCAGAGAGGTCAGGGACTAGCCTGAAGATGCACAGCCAGTAAGGAGCAGAGCTGCGAATCAAAATTAGGTCCTCTACCAAATCTATCAATAGGGCCACACCATCATGTCTCGAGGTATGAACATATTTGACAACAGAGGCTGGGTAAGCACCTATGACAAATATTAGACAAGCAGGCATCTGACCCAAATGCTGTATTATGCCTAAACTGAAAGCTCCTTGCCCTTTTGGTCAGGAGAATCCCTCTACTCTTCAGTTCCGAGCCCTAAATCTGGGATGCCAGTGGCTGTTGGCACTTACCAAGGTTCCCTAGGAAGGGAATTCTAATACTTTTTGGTCACCCCTTATCTCCTCCTTCTGGAAATTGCCCTCCATGAGGTTCTTGCGGTCCTGTCAATCACACAAGTAGGCATCTTCCCCCGACTGGGCCATCCCTGTGGAACTGATGACTGAGCCAGAAAAGCCCCTCTGACCCACACAGAGCTTCAGTCCTTCCAGGGAGGAAGGGTGGGCCTTGTCCTGCTGAGACCCTGACCTGCAAGAAGAACCTAAGCCTGGCTGTGTTTGCCAGCCCAGGGGAAGCTGGCCTGAGTGTGACGTTGACCCAGAAAGCAAGGGCAGGGCAAAGACTCAGAAGCCAGATAAAATCGTCATTGTTCTGGATCCTGATCTATCTGAAGCCTACTCCATCTTATCCCTTTGGAATTCCCAGTTACATGAACTAACAGGCTCCTTGTTTTGTGGATTTGTTCCTTGGGTTTAACATAAACTAATGTGAATCAGGAATCTTTCATCTGCACCCCCAAAAATCCTCAGGCACCTGTTTCCCCTCCAGGCCCAACTCCCAGAGAGAGTACCAGGGACGAGGAGGGTGACAGCCCCGAACCAGGCTCTCCTCTGCGAGAGCAGAACACTAGCGAGGCCTCCAGAACATAACTACAGCCAGAGCTGGGCAGTCAGGGACCCACCCGCCCTTGGCAGCCTGTTTTAAGCAACACAGGCTCAAAATGAGAGACTCTTCCACCAAAAACTCATGCTCTGAAAAGACATCCAAACCAGACATTGGCTGCTATCTAACCTGGGATGAGCACAAGGTAAGAACAATGATGAGTGTTTTTTCCCTCCCTTTTAGAGTTTCAGCCTTTACAGAAAGGCTTAGAGATGCAATAGCAGACCCCAGAGCTGGCTCAATTTGATGCTCTTAGTCATGTGAAGATGACGGGGGCAGCTTTTTGATACCCTCAATTAGCGGCAAGAATAATACAATTCTTCAGGAACCCCCAAGCCTGTCAAAGAGCCCGTGTCAACCGTGGAGAATAGTTAGGGCTGTCCCTTGGGGTCCACTGGGAGCTAGAGAAGAGAATTACAGACCAGGAACAGGCATCCTGGACCCAGTGAAAGGTCCTTCCCTACTCTCCTCCAAGCAGCCAAAGTGATCTAAGACTGCAGTCCCCAACAGTTAGGAACGGGGCCACAGAGCAGGAGGTAAGTGGCAGGCTAGCTAGGGAAGCTTCACCTGCATTTACAGCTGCTCCCCATCACTCACATCCCTGCATAAGCTCCGCCTCCTGGCAGATCAGCAGCGGCTTTAGATTCTCACAGGAGCATGAACCCTACTGTGAACTGCGAACACCGGGGATGTAGGTTGCAGCTCCTTGTGAGAATCTAACGCCTGATGATCTGAGGGGGAGCTGAGGCAGTGATGCTAGCACTGGGGAGCGGCTGCAGATACGGGTTATCATTTGCAGAGAGGTTTGACTGCACACTAAACATAATGGGCTTGAATCATCCCCGAACCATCACCACCCCTCACTGGTCTGTGGAAAAACTGTCTTCCATGAAACTGGTCTCTGGTGCCAAAAAAAAAAAAGGTGGGGGATTGCTGATCTAAGGTATAAAAATCATATCACTTCCCCAAGACCCTAAAAACCCCAGCCATGATTCTTCTCTATGATCCTTCTCCTCTCTAAAACCAGGACTCAATCACAGCCACCTGCAAACTAGCATCCCTGAAACCCTGGCATGCTTCCAGTTTTTAAAATAACAGCTTTGAGATAAAATTCACATACTGAATAATTCACCCATTTCAAGTATACAATGTAATGGTTTTTAGTACAGTCAGAGTTGTGCAGCCATTGCTACGATCAATTTTAGAACCTTTTCGTCACCTCAAAAAGAAACCCTGTACCTTTAAGCAGTAAGCCCAGGTTCTGAGACCACGTCCACAGCCAGCCTTCAGCTATGCCTGTGCTGTGCAGGAGGGAAACCCTTTCTTGTGAACGTTCCCAACAACAGGGGCTTTTCAGGAAGAGAACACCACCCTTCCTCACCCAGCCCTACGGCGCCAACCTTCAGCCCTTTCTCAGGATGATTTGGGGCAAGAAGAAACCAGCATTCAAATAACTAACTCGTTCACGGTCTTCTATGAGTATCTTTTGTCCTCCTAAAGGAGCTCTCCAGAGGGCAATCTAGCAAAATGCACTGATATGAATTTACGTGACAATCTAATGATAACTCCGTATGTTATCGTTAAAAGAGTTCCAGCAGCGATGGTGAACCGGGAATGTGGCGTAATGGTCCCTGTGATGAGGGACAAAGAGCAGCCTGGGAGGCCACCCCCAGGAGGAAACCAGGAACAGAAAGCGGGCAGAGCTCAAAAGGCACCAGTGACCAGGCTCCATGGCAGGGTCACAGGGAACCGTCAGCCTGCCCAATTATGGGCAGATGGTGCAACTGGGATACAGCATGGAAGGAGGTGGAGACCTTGGAGCAGAGGAACCAAGCACAGGAGGAACCACCTGGGGTTTGGAATCAAGCTGGGTTCCATTCTCCACATGACCTTTTACCTTGCTACATGACCCTGGATAAAGGTTACTTATGTAACAGAGTTCTGAAAAAGGGCAACGAAATTTTTTTTTTTTTAAACAAGTTCTCTCTTTAAAACCCTCACCCTTTTTGAGAATTAAAATCTGTATTCCTTCCCCAAGCCCAGTAATCAAAGGGGCAGAAAAATGTTCTTTGCTGTTTGTTTTCTAGTATTTTAAACCACAGGAGATGTGCAAGGGTCACAAGGTCAACCCAAACCACCAATAATGGTTAAACAATAGCCTGAAGACACAACATGTGACACCGGTGGTCAAGTAGACCCAGCCCAAATGCCCCAAACTCCACCTTCTAAAAAGCCCTTTCTTTCTGCTTAAAGACAGGATGGTGGTCTTTGAGATGCTAGTCCACTACCCTCCTCACCTGCCAGCAAATTACTAAACTTCTCTTTCCTTTTCCTTGAACCACTTGTCCTCGATCTTCCTTTCGATTTGGCCTTGGGGTCAAGTACTGAACTTTCAGTAACACTTAATGCTTTCTGAGCCTCAGTTTCCCCATATGAAAAGAAGAACTGGCTGGGCGCGGTGGCTCAGGCCTGTAATCCTAGCACTCTGGGAGGCTGAGGCGGGCGGATTGCTCAAGGTCAGGAGTTCGAAACCAGCCTGAGCAAGAGCGAGACCCCGTCTCCACTATAAATAGATAGAAATTAATTGGCCAACTAATATATAGAGGAAAAATTAGCTGGGCATGGTGGCATATGCCTGTAGTCCCAGCTACTCGGGAGGCTGAGGCAGGAGGATTGCTTGAGCCCAGGAGTTTGAGGTTGCTGTGAGCTAGGCTGACGCCACGGCACTCATTCTAGCCTGGGCAACAAAGCGAGACTCTGTCTCAAAAAAAAAAGAAGAACAACTGTCCTTTCCTTGATAGCCCATTGCTCACCTGTGGGCTTCTGCATATACTCCTGCTCCCCCACCCACCTTCAGCTGCTCAAATGTCACTTCCACAGGAGAATCTGCCTAGATCCCCGCCCCTCACCGTATACATACAAGCACTAACTGCCTCTGTTTTCTGCTTCCTTGACAGCCCACACTTTTCCTTCAGAGCAATTCTGTTTGTACTAAAATGAGTATATCATTACCGTCTGCCTCCTCGCCAGAACACGTCACTGCGTTACTATCTCCCAGCGCCTGGCACGCTGTAGGAACTCAGCAATTGTATTTTTCCTTGAGAGGCAGTGCAGTGTGCTCGCTAAGAGCATGTGCTCCAGAACAGGGGGTCAGCAAGCTTTCAGTAAAAGGCCAAATGGTAAATATTTTAGGCTCTATGAGCCATGAAGTCTCAGTAGCAACTACTCAACTCTGCTACCGTAGTGTGCCAGCCGCCAAAGACAATTCCTAAACAAAGGGAATGGCTGTATTACAATAACACCTTACATACAAAACAAATGAGCGGCCCTGCAGGTCACAGTTTGCTAACCCCTGACCTAGAATCACACTGTGGAGTTGAATCCTGGCTCATCTGTAACTTGTTACCTCCAGCAAGTGACTTAACTTCTCTGTGCCACAGTTCTCTCATACGTAAGAAGTCAGTGATGCTCAGATCTACCTGGTGGGGCTTTGGGAGATTAAATGAACATCTGAAACACAGTAAGCACTCAATAAATGTGGACTGCCATAATCATCAGAGCCATTACTTAATGGTGGTGTTGATGAAGGGATCAATAATTGCACCTACCAGCCCTAGGAGGGTGACTGCCATGATGGTGAGCATACTGATGATGATGATGATGATGATGATGATGATGATTGAGCCAAACTTGACAAGAAGTAAAGCAACCAAGGTGAGCCCAGGCAAGGAATGAAAGGGAAGAAAAACTCCCCCTGGGCCCACAGAGGCTCCGTGACATCTGACAACTGGACAGTCTGGATTACAACGCAGGTTCCCCCCACCCCCCGGAGCCACCTCTCTGCAACCTCATGTACAACTGCAACAGAGCTCAGACAAGGACCATCAGGTGATGCCAGCTCTGGGCCAGACAACCAGTTGGTGCAGTCACAGGCCACTGAAATCAGATTTCTCATGATGCGGGGAGACAAGGAAAAACCACACGGCATGTCAATTTCCAAATGGAGACAATGACCTTGCCAGCTGGGAGCTATCCAGGAAGGTAGTTTTCCTGGTTCAGCCAGTGAAGCTGAGACTTTATCACAGGGTCCCCCTAAAAGGTCAAATACTCCTCTGGATACAAAAGAGACATGCATCGAGCTAATGAGCCACTTGGGGGTTGTAACAGAATGTCCCTGGTTTACCACCATCCTTAACCACTGACTGATCCCACATATGGAGGGCTCCACACAGCAACCTGCAGCAAGGACGGAAGCATTTTCACTTTCAGAGTAGGGCTTGAGTTTTGTTTTGCAAAGTAAACATATAAATAAATAGCACAAACCATTAATTAGTCATAGTTATTAAATTGACAATATTAAGATGGACACAGGATTCTCCAGAATCACTTGATGTGTATCATGTCCTCCTGATTTTAAGTACATCCATATGCACTAAGCTAATGCCTGAAGCTACTGGTGGCAGTTATCAAATAATCACAGGCCTGCCAAGGAAGGAGGGCACTCAGGATTCAGATTTTCCAGGAATTGTGTCTATTGTAAAATTTGTCCCCTTCTGAGAGAGCAGGCACCTGAGAAGTAGGTAGGGAAAGGCTTTGACAATGAAATGACTATTGACTCAGTCAACTCCAACCAAACTGACTGCCACGCTCCCCTGCCCGACACTGGAGTCTTGTCTGCACCCCACGAGACCTGGCTGTCTGTGCGCCCCACCTTCGCATCCGCCAGCTCCTCTGCGTGGAAGGGCATCCCCTCACCACCTCCACCTGCCTGGCCCTTCGGTCTCAAGGCTCAGCCCATTCCACAGGGAGGTTCCTCCCTCTGTGCTCCCAGAACTTGCTGCCGGCGCCGGCCACTGCAGCCCCACCACAGCTCCCTTGTGTGTCTCTCCCACTAGGCCCTTTCTTAGAGCACCTTGTCTTAAGTAATAAAATCTTAAAAGTCACACGTTTGGTAAAACTGAATTGATAAATAAAATTTTAAAAAATTAAACTCAGTCAAAAACAAACTATGGAAATGAAAAACGTTCATCTGTACAGCCAGAGAAATGATCTTGTTTCCCAAACATGGGACCTGCAGCCAGCACCACAGCGCCCCCTCTGGCCAGCCTGTGTGCAGGCCAACTTGCAGATTCTTACTGAAACTGATCAGGGCACCTGGGAGGAGGGAGGCATAGGTGAGTAGGGTGAATCCTGGGGAGCAGCTAGTGTTTCTGCTCTGGGCAAGAACACACCTCCACATATATTTTCCTCCGGAATGCTCACCTGGGATTTGATCTGCCCACCCAACTCGCCACCAGGGATGGGCTTATAATTTGGAGCTGGCCGATCAGGACAAGAGGAAGTGAGTGGGCACACATTCGGGCCCAATCTGAGCCAATGAGAGTCAAGGCTGAGACCTGACTGCTGGGAGCCCAGAAGTTTTGTCTTGCCTACTGGGCACAAAACAGAAGAATGGGAGGTCTTCAGTGCCTACCAGTGACAGTGGCTCTGGGAACAAGGCCCACACACAGAGAGGAACGGAGATGGACCCTGGATTGAGCCATGCCTGAAGTGAAACCTACCTGGATCATGTGAGCCCTTCTACTTCAGCCAAGTCATGCTGGATTTTCAGAAGCCTACCACCGAAAGCCCTAGATGATACACAGCCACTCCAGAAGAAAATCAAAGTTTATATTCAATATTTGAATGACAAAAATTGACTATAAAAGCGGGCTTATAAAAAACATCTAGCTGAGTATGCATTCAGAGACTAAAGGATCGACTATTTTGCTGACATAATATCACTCTTCCTCTTTATGCAGGCATAAGTGAGTTGACCTGACACAAAAGATGACAAGCAAGTTATCTTTTCACGCCACCAAGTCACTGAACAACTGACAAGCTGTGCATGTATCACTTAATAGCTAGAAAGCACATTGCAGTGAGGAAAAAGGTGCTCGCAGCTGGGGTGTCACTCAAGCTCCCCTCTGCTTCAGGCCCATTACCTAGGAAAAGCAAGAGCCACAGCGACTCCAAAGCAAAAACACGAGCCTGCTCTATTTATGCTCACTTTCGTGTGAAGCCACGTAACTCCCACTTAAGAAGTTTACGTGTCTCCAAAAGTTCTGATAAGTCTTCCTTATCTGTTCCTCAAAAGGCTGAACACGACAAGCCCTTGATTCACTCCTGTGACGGCGGCGCTGCAAACTCAAGAACAGCCGTGGGAGAAGTGAGTCAAAAAAGCATGAATAGACACGCCATATGAATTTCACCGCCCGAAATAAGAAAGTCCCATGATTAAAAACAAGCCAAATGCTCAGACTGCTTGTACAGCTTTCGAATGCCAGCCCGTTTCAAAGTGAGAAATTCAAAAAAATATTATCAACCAAAAAGGAACACACTCGTAAACAGTACTAAATCTTGTCAAGGTTGTAACGCTAGGCCACAGGCAAAAACGGAGTGGCTTAAGCTTCTAAAGGCCTCAAACCTACAGCATCGAGGATGCCAAAGCACATCTTATCAATCCCTATTAGATAACAAGTCGTTGTTGCATGGGTTTTCTTAAACTGCCATACCTAGTAATGTCTGACTAACCAGAAATCTTGCTCAGCTGGAAATTCTGTTTTCCAGACTCCTGGAGGCCTCAGCAGCCGAATTCTGTAGCTCATTCCCTTCACACATTCTGCTCTAGTCACACTGGCCTTTCTTTACTTTTCTTACACACCCACGCTCATCCCCACCTCAGATGAAGACCCACTCTTGGGCAAGAAGTTTCAAAACACTGTCCCTGCCTCCTGTTGCTCCCAGCACCGGCCCACACCCTCCACACTGCTCTCGACGAAAACGCTCCTCTAACTACGTGTGTTTGTCAACTCGGCATCCTCAGTGGCGCTCCGCCGCCCACAGGGGAACGGCCGCACCACCACGCAGGCAAGCAGACTCCGAGGTCTGCCTCAGACACACTGTGCCCTTTCACGCCTCTCAAAAAGCCCTCCTCACTGCCAGCCCACCTTACCCACCTGCCGAACCTTGATCAGCCTTCCAGACGGAGCTCAGGTGCTCCTCCCCAGGGAGGCCGGTCTCCCACTTTCCCGGCAGAGTGAGCCAACTCACCATGGGCCATTCCATCTACCATCAGAACAAGCGTGCTGTGCAACAAACCCATGCCTGCCTGCCCTCCAGGGCCCTCCAGGGCAAGGACTTGGTCTTATTTTGCCATTGCTGCCACTGCCCAGCACCATGACCTACACAGAGCAGGCACTCACAGTTTGCATTCAGGGGACATTAACTACACGCCTTCTATGTGTCAGGCCCTGTTCAAAGCACGGGGCTCAAAGTGAACAAGACAAAAAGGGCCTAGTGCTCATGTGATTTCAGGCTAGCTCAGGGTCACAAAATAAGGCCAAATCCAGCCCACTGCATATTGTTCGTTGCTTTTAAACAGCTTGAGATATAATTTATCTTCCATGAATTTCTGCTCTGTTTTTGTAAGTAAAGTTTAGTGGAACACAGACACGCCTGTTCGTTTAGGTACTGTGCGTGGCTGCTTTCTTGCTTTAAACAGCAGACTTCAGTGGCTGCGGCAGAGACCATATGGCCTGCAAAGCCAAAAATATTTACTCCCTGACCCCTAACAGAAAACATTTGCCAGCCCCTGGTCTACTTAGGAGGATGGGGGAAGCCCCAGAGGAGCCCAGCCAGCCAGCCAAGTAAAAGGCCATTTCAGAGGGCCAAGTGCCATAAAGAAAATAACACACAGCGCAAGGACAGAATGACGAGAAGGTGGACAGCCGAGGGCCCTCGGAGGCATTGACATCTGTGCTGAGTCTGAGTGTTCTGAGAAGGAGCCAACCACGCCAAGATCTGAGGGAAGAATGTTCAGGAAGGGATCAAGTGCAAAGCCATGAAGCTGGACCAAGCCTGGCATCCCAGCCACAGCCTGGCAGCAAACAGATGGCACAGTCAAAGGGGGTGACGGTGGGTTTAATAAAGAGACTGCTCACAGAGGGACAAGGTGAGGAGCAACCAACAGGCGGTGGTGAAGGATTCAGAGGCCCCACCCACACTCGTCAGGCCTGTCGGGTAAGGGAGCCAGTGGTCACTGGAACCCAGGGTCACTCGGGCAGTGATGCCCTGCTGCCGACAGGAGCTGCAGCCTCCAGTTCAGCACAGCCTCTGCCAACCCGAGGCCCAGCAGGAAGGGAGCCAGGAGAACAAATGCCCTGACCTCGACTTCCTCCTGCCAGGGCCTCCTAGTGACCCAATGGGACAAAGTCAAGTTGGGGGAACCCACTGATCGAGGAGTCCATCAAGGTGGGCCCCCCGGGGCACAGAGCAGGGTGGGAAGAAAACCAGAGAGGAAAACACATTGCATGTGGCATCCCTTGCCCATCTGAAGGTCAGGAAGGAGGTTAACATGGCTTCAAGGCCTGTCGGTTAAGATAATAATATCAACCTTAGAATGTTATGAGCTATCAGATATTGGATCTCTTGATTATGCAAATGAAAGATGAAATGATCAATGTGTCTGTCAAAATGTAATTGGTGTGCTCTTTGATCAGTTACAGCGTGTCAGCATTCCTGAGAGGAATTATGAAAGCAAGAAGAGAGTGATTTACATATCTCAAAATCACATAGACTACTCCCGGCACACGCCAGAAGCGAAAGCAGTTAAGATCCAACCCTTCAGACCCCAAAGAGAAAGCTCCCATAGCCCAGACATCGATGTCATAAAGCCATCAAGAAACAGCAAGCGGCAGCAACACTTCTGCCATGAAGTTATGGTTTTTGGTGCTCAATAAATGGTAGTTGTTATAATACTCGATTTTGTTTTGTGCAAAATCCTCATGTACTGTTTTCCCACATTCTTTAAGTTATAATTTATAATTCCCCCTTTCAAAGGGTACGATCCGACAGGTTTTAGAATGTGTGTGAGATTGTATGACTACCACCACCACTAATTCTAGATCACTTTCATCACCCAAGATGACACCCCCGGTATCCGCTAACAGGCACTCCCAACTTCCCAGTACCCCACCCACAGCCACCGACAACCACTAATCTCCTTCCTGTCTCTACGGATTTACTTATTCTGGATGTTTCATATAAATGGAATCACAACAGCACCAAGTTGTTTTTAAACGCTGAGCTCAAGACGTTTATTCCGGCCGTGACCTTTCCAGGTTGGCTGGCTCGTAAGCAGAGCGCATAAGCCCCTCTGCTACATAACCAAGGAGGTGGTCTCAGAGGGCTGGAAGATCCTAAATCCAAACTAAAACTAAGGCCCAGGCAATAGGCTCTTGATGTTAAAACCTAACATTTATTCTTGCCACGGTCCCCGCAGCAGTGAACACAGTAGGAAAGTGCAGTGGGGTGGAGGCGGCTCCTGGGGCCAGCAGAACCGGCCATGGGGCAAGCCGTAGCCTCCAGCCTGCCAGCCCAGGCCTAGCGGGCAGCGTTTCCACAGTTGGCCGCCACCAGAGTTATGGTGCTCTTCCTGACCCGTGGCAGAGCTCCTCATTCCCTCTTAGCCTTAGGACCATTTGTTCCAGATGTCTGACTCATCTACTTTCGTGGAAAGGGACTTTCTTAGGGTTCACAGAGACAGGAAAGGTAAACAATAGATTTTCACTGAAGAACCATCTATGACCAAAAGTGGCTGTAGACACACTGGACTGTAGGATTCTGGGGCTGTATCAGAGAGTGTGGTGACCGATCGATTAACAATGTCTGCCGTGGGCATGGCGTGGAGAGTAGCCGCAAATGACCTCGTCCTTTCCATTCCTCCCTTAGGTGCTCATCAAGGGCAGTGAGCCCAGCACCCAGCTTGTGTGAGTCCTCCCGGTTCCAGTGGGAGGATCTCCATTCTCCCCCTGCTGACGAAATTAATACACAGCGCTGTCTGAGCAGAGGTGGCCCATGGGACCAAGAGTCTCATCAACTCCTTTGGTGACACTTCAGCAAAATCTCTAGGGAGAAAAGTTTAGTCCAAGGCATCTGAAGCCGAAGCCTAGCCAACGAAATGGCGCTGGTTCTCCAAATCCTCTTGTATCTGCTCAGTAACGGGATCTCTGATTACTGGGAATTAGTTCTTGCCTCCGTTGGGAGAAGCTGCCAAACGCACAGTGCGCTGAGCCACCGTGTCCGAGAGAACGTGTGCTGGGGAGTGGCCAACTCCCTGCAGCGCTCCCTAGGCCAGGCCTGGAGCTGGGATTAGGCAGCGGGATTGAGCTGGCTGGGCGCAGCCACACACCTGTAGAGGCGCCAGCCGCTGCTGGCAGCCAAAGCAGCCCTTTGTTAGGCTGCCTGGTGGCCTCGGCAAGGGGCACTTGGAACCTTTATTCAGGCTAATTGCTAAGATAATCAACAAGATGTGCTTTCTACCAACACCTACACCATATCAAGAGCTTCCCTCGCAGGAGGGCTGATCTAAAACCCACACGCAGGTGTGTCGTACATCTCATTCTCCATCCATCCCCATGATAAGAGAAACAGCTCAACCCCACAAAGACTCCTGTTCTCAGCTGGGATTAAGTGACCTGGACAAAGTGGGACAGAAGTCAACATTTAACGGCCAGGCATTGAGCTGAGGGCTCAGTTTCATTGAACCCCCATATACCCATTTTACAAATGAGGAAACAAAGATGCCCAAGGTCACGCAGCAGGAAATGATGGAACAGGATTCCACCCGGCCACTCTGACTGGTGAGTCCACGTTGCACATTCTGTTCATTGTGCCACCTGCCCTCTCAGCCCACAGCTGAGGCACAAAGTCGACATTTGAGGAAAGGAACTAATCAATGTGAGCCTGGCCTGCAAGGCGCTTGTGAACTCACTGGGAAAACAGGCCACAAGGATAGGATGTGGGAATGTTCAAACAGGACTACCGATGCACACGTCTGTTCCAACTCTGGTGCATGCATGGACAGCTGGAGTTGGTTACTGTTCCTTCCATCTGAGAACTTATAATCAACACAATCAGACACTGCAAATAGGAATCACAACCCAGGTCCAGGATACTGGGAAAACATAGAGGATGGAGTGCCAGAGGGAATCATGGAAACTTCACAGAGGAGGTGACATTGCAGCTGGCTCTTGAAAAGTGGACAGAAGCCTGCCCTCAGGCAGCTGTAGAAAAGAAGCACATGCACGGCTCAGAGGCACAGAGAGCTTTCAGAGAACAGCCCTGTACGATGTCCTGACTTCACTGCTAAAGCCCTCATGGCAAGGAACGTGGGGTCAGAGACAGGGGTTAAATGCCTGGATCTTCACTTACTAGCTCACCTAAACTTGAGCAGGAAAGGAACCCTGAGTCTATTTTTTCCATATGAAAAACACAGAAAAATACAGCCTGCTTCATAACCATGTTACAAAGATCTCATGCCATCGTGTCAACGTAAACGTGGTACAGAGAACCCACACACAGTAGACAACACCGCATCCCTCGGAGGCCTGAGGTAGGAGGATATTATCACAGACTCCTGGGAGAGCAGGGCACCCAGGAAATAGTTGCTGTGAAACCTCCTGCCCTGGCAGCTAGAGTAGTCATGTGAAGGGACTTCTGACCCACGTGACCCACCCCTGGCTCACCTCTGGCTTCACACAGCTGTGGGAACCACCACGTGCACTGCACCTACTCCCCACCCCGAGTTCTCCTGCAGCAGAGAAGAGGACCAGCCTCCCGGGCAGGACAGTCTGGAAGCAAGGCCAAGGCTGGCAGAAAGTCAGGGGACCATCATCAGCCAGCGGGTGAATGAAGCCAGTGGGTAAATGCCTCCGAGAGGGCTCAGAACCACCTCCTCCACGCTCCTCGGGGCCCCTCCAGGTGCCCTCTGTTAACCATCTCAAGAGCACCTACAGTCTCGGGCTGTGCTATAGGACAACCATGGCTAGGACAGAGTCTCCCTGCCCAGCCCACAGGACTCAAAAGGCCACTCCTGGTCTCTGGCCACACACCCTCACACAGCCTATCTCTGGGGATGAGGGAGGCACAGGGGAACCTCAGCACCCAGAGGGACCCCAGCACAGGTTCAAGCACTCTCCACTGTCTTAGATACAGAGGCAGCCCTGAGAAGCACTTCGCTCACTGCCAGTCAGCTGCGGCCATTCGCTATGGACCCGGGGGGCCTGCCTCGCAGATGAGGCCGCAGGGAAGGAGAAACAAAAAGGGGCTCCAGTTCTGGTACCTACGGTCAGCATGGAAGAGACACGGAGCCACCATCCCACACACCGGAATCCCAGCTAGCACGTGCCCTGTGTCTGCCTTCGCTGGCCTTCTTGATCCTCCCTGGCGGCATGAAGCAGCAGGGAGGGAAATCAAGGCAGAGATGAGCCACAACTGTCAGAAGCCCAGGCCCTTCATGATGGTCCCGTGGGAATGAACTGGTCCTACCTCTCGGCACAGGGCCCTTCCTTGCAGCAGTGTCACCAGAAAGTAGGGGGAGGGGGCAAGACTCAAGATCACTTGATATTCATGCTAGTTGTGGACACTCCAGCAGGGTGAACTAGAGAAAGTTCTGGGCCCAAGAAGCTCTCAGATGCCCAGTTCTATCTACTCCTTTTATTTTCCAAGTAAGCACAGCACTAACCTCTGCTTAAATGCCTCTCAAACTCCATGCCTCGCTCCCCAAGCAGCAGCTAGCAAGGTAGGGCGACCTTTCCTTTGGCCCTTAGTTATAGTCTGCCTGGTTTGTCTGTGGCTTCATGATGATGACATCATTACCGTGAGAACAGGGCCTGTACCCCAAGCACCTGGAAGAACCTGGGGTCCTTCAGCCAAGCCACTCCCCTCCTCCACTTGTCACTGACTGTGTCCTTGGCTCACCTCCTCCTTGTGCTCTCAGACCATAAACATTCTGTAGCTCATAATGAGAGCTGCTGCTCCCAGTGGCTTGCTAAATTGTGCGTGCTCTTCTGAATTCACTGACTTAATACAATATTTTTCTACCAACATAATGCATGGAATATTTCCAAGCACACATAGTTAGACTGTTACAAACCTGCTAGTCAAATACATTCCTTCCTCCTGGGATGGAGTCTTCTGATCAGCACGGTGGCAACAAGCCCCAGAACTACCTAGGGCAGGGGTGGCCACACTTAGCACCAGCAGGTTTTGGACAAGGGAGAAACCCAGAATGGGGCACCCAGCAGAGGGAAGTAGTGGAGAGCAAGAAAGCAAGTCTCGTTAACACTACGTTCATTCATTTCTCAAACACTTGCCACTATGGTCTGAAAGTCTGGGTCCCCCCTACAAACTCAGATGTTAAAATCCCAACCCCCAAGATGATGGTATTAGGTGAAGTTCTGGGGAGATCATAAGGTCACAAGGGTAGAGCCCTCATGAATGGGATTAGTGCCTCTAAAAGAGGCCCCAGAGCTCCCCGTCCCCCTTCCACCTTGTGCGGACGCAACAAGGAGGCACCGTCTCTGAACCAGGAAACAGGCCCTCACCAGACACACAATCTGCCACCACCTTGACATGGATGTCCAGAATCCAGAACTGTGAGAAGTAAATTTCTGTTGTTTACAAGCCACCCTGTTGATGGTACTGCATTTTGTTATAGCAGCACAAATGGACTAAGGCACTTGCCAGTCATCTGCTCCAGGTCAGGCACTAGATCCAGGCCTGAGGATGAAGAGACAGAAGGAGGGACACAGCCAGGATCCCTTGTCCCGGGACTCCAGGTCTAGCAGAGGAGAGAGACCCTAATCATAGACACACACCGGTATATAATTACAAACCTGAGTGAGTGCCCTGAAGGAAAGAAAACCCTGCCAGGATCTACCAAAGAACAGCCTCCGCCCACCGCCCAACACCCACTGCCCAACACCCACCGCCCACCGCCCACCTCCCACCGCCTGCCCAATCTCCCACCTCCCACCTCTGGGATCTCAGGGCAGAGGGAACCCTGCTGCTCTAGCCAAGTTACTCAGGTCTGGAGGATCTGTTCTCACCTCCAAAAAAGTATGTAAATATGTTTCATCTCTCTCTCTGGGCAATGACAGAAAGCCTGCAGCCAAATTCTCTCCAAAACACACTTTATCCCAGTGGTTTTAGAATTCCTTTAAGGAATAAAAGGGAAAGAGGAAAGGAGACAGGAAGGAAAGAAAAATAAAAACAAAAGAAAGAAATGGGGAAGGGGAAGGAGCAAAGCCAAACTTCCAATTATTTGTTAAAATTTACAACAATAAAAAAGGATTTTACATCTAATTGTTCTCAATGCTCTAATGGAACATTCTCCCAACGAGACACATCCCAACAGTTTAACCTTCAGAGTGAGAAGAAATCATCTCCGTAATTCAAGCTCGAAGGTAGAAGAACAGAACTGGAACACATCAGACAAATTGCCTTCTGTTTTTCTTCAATTTAAAGCTCAACAATTTGTCTTCCTGTCACACTGCCTTGCTACATAAGACTTCCTGAAAAAGCTGCATTCGGAAGCTCACTATAAAGATTCAGGGAAGATTCAGAGAAAAGCCAAACGTAGGGGAATCTCAGCCGGGCCTTCCAGACCACGTTGTAGGATGGCATGAGACTGGCCTGAAGCTTCAGAGGGGGAGCAGGACGGAAGGTTCAGGATTAGATGGTGTCTTGAAAGACAAAATATCCCTCTCCACAGCTGAAAATAAAGGATGTAGCCCCTTCTTAAACTATCATTATCCTTGACTAGAAACAGCCAAGGCTGCCCCTGCTAACACTGTAATTATTAAAAAAAAAAAAAAAGAAAGAAAAGAGAAAAGAAGAGGAGAGAGTGGAGAGAAAAAAGAAAGGGAAGGAAAAAGAAAGAAAACGAAAGAAAGAAAAAAGAAAAACTCCCTTTACCACCACTTTTTTCCAAAAGACGTGAGAGCGCGGTGATTCCAGGGATTCCAGGCCACCCTCACACTGCGAAGGGAACTGTGTCACCACAGAACACTGGCTGCACCGCTGCTGCGTGTCAGGAACCGTGAGCGCAGCGTTGCCAAGCAGGCCTGGCCTCAGTTCTCACTGAACTGACATGCAGGAGTGGACAAAGGTCTGCGTACAAAAAGACCATAAACAGATGTCCAAGAGCAGCAGTGGAGGAGATTTAAAACAAGAACGAGGAAGGAGAACATGACTGGGGCAGAGGACATACCTGCTTCAGACAACGACGCCCTCTCTTCAGAGATTATCAGAAGAAACAGCCACATAAAGATCTGGGGGGACGAGTTCCAGGCAGAAGAAACGACAAACATGCTCAGCAGGAAGCAGGCAGGCACTGGTCAGATCATGCAGAGCGTACAAGCCATGCAAAGAAGTGTGGATATTTTTTTTTTTAGTGCAATGTAGAGTTTTAAGCATAAGAATGGCATAAGCTGATGGACACCTTAAAAAGTGAAATCAAAACTGACCCGACCCAAACAAAGCCATTGTAAAAATTTGAGACAATCAAGAAACTGAGAACTTAGAAACTAGATGACACCAAGGGATTGTTGCTAATCTTTTTGTGTGATACGAGTGCTGTGTGGGGTCATGTTTTTTTTAAGTCCGTACCTGTTAGAGATTCGCATATAACTGAGTATTTACAGGTGATACAGTAGTATCTAGGACTTGCTTTACATGCTTGTTAAGCAAAAAACAGTAGACTAGGCTAGGCAAAGCATGGTAACAGGTTAATAACTGCTAAGGCTGGGTGATGGGTACACATGAGTTTGTTATATTAAATACTATTCCACCTACTTTCCTATGTGTTTGGAAAACTAACGAAAAAAGTCAAATAAGAAGCATAAACAGCTATTAAAAATTTGACTCTGTGGCCATGGAGCAGAGGAGGGACAGGCTTTGCTGGTTAAGGTCCTCTGAAGGCCAAGGTCACATCCCCGTTAGCAACGGACTTGGAAGAAAACACAGGTCCAGGTCGTGTCCAGCCGGACGCGCTCCACCCAAGTGCCTCTGTCTGTTAAATGACCGTATCTCTCGCCTGGCTGAGCAATTTCCACTTCAGATAAAGGAGCCAAAACAAATTAGCCCCAATCTGCACAAATGAACCAAAATTACAGGCTGTGACCCTGCTGGTGACCCAGGGACAACCTTCCTCCTCATGGGCTTAGGGCCGCCTGACACCGTGACCATGGTAATCACAAACGGATGCAGCTCGCACTCACCATCTCGAGATGTGATCACTGGGCAAAAATTAGCTCATTAGCTGCCATTCCCGGCCGGCCGCGATAACCTGCCTCAGGGCTCGGGTTTTTGAAGTCGAGATGCTGGCTCACTCTTCAAAAGACCTGCCGCTTAATGACTCAGGTCAACACAGCCTGCACAGGCTCGGGAAGGAAGTAAACGTCCTCATGAAAGCACTGGTGCCGGCCAGGACCTGGGTTGGATCTGGTCTTCTACTTCAAGGAACTATGCAAATAACTCATTTACCTCTTGTTTATCCATCCTTAACCCCAGGTAACAGCACCTACTGGGAAGACAGACTCTAATCCAAGAACCAGACCACTAGAATCACACCTACCATTGTGGATTCTACCCTGTCTCTCTGGAAGCCTTTGCCCTGCTTTGGAGCTGACCATCCTCCTCTCTCCTCTGAATGGCTCAAAGAACCTCCAGCCCAAACCGCCCCCTCCAAGACTGTCCTTCACCCAGCCACTTCTCCACAATGCCCGGGAGGGGGAAGAGACCACAGAAGAGATCTGATCAGTTACTCCCTCTCCTCCATAGTCCTCACTAGTTCCCCACCATCCACACGACCAAGGCCAAACTCCTCAGTGGGATGGCTGGAATCTGTGCCCTACCAAAAACCAGAAATCACATTTCTCAGCATCCCTAGCAGAGTAAGTCCAGGCCACTGAGAAGTAAGAGGAAGCCATTTTGAGTGACTTTCAGGTAACCTCCATAAAAGGAATAACCACACATTTTTTTCCCATTTCCCTGCTTCATCCTTCCTGCTGCTAAGAATGCAGATGTAACGGCTGGGGCTCCAGCAGCCACTTTAGACCATGAAATGACCTCGGAAACATAAGCCAAGCACAGGATAACAACAAATAGAAGTAACTGGGAAACATTCCTTTGTTCATTCATTTAACAAATTTCTTCTGAGCTCTATTATGTCCTTCTGAGCTCTATCTGTCCCCCTTGGGACAGATCTATCAGTGAACTAATGAGACAAAGATCCCTACCCTCATGAGGTTTACAACATAAGACAAAAAGGCAGTATTGAATAGTCAATGTAAGAAGTAACATTAGAAGATAAGAAATGCTGTGGGGAAAAAATAAAAAGTCAAGCAAAATAAGGGGGACTAATAATGTGAGGCGGCAGAGACTGCACTAAAAAATTTGAGGGACAAATGAGTAAATAATGAGTGAAGGGAAAAAAAAGAAGATCTTACTAAGACATAGTTAACTTTGCTCCCAAACAATCCTGGGAAAGGGAACAGCCTCATGACAGAAAAGAGATGCACAGACCGTCTGTGGTTTCGTTCAGCCCTAACAGCTCCTTATTCCAACATTACCAAAACCGAGAGAGAACTGCACTCAAAGGCAAACCTGTCCTGCACTAGGTTGTCATTTTTAAATGGCCTTTTTGGCACGGTCCACAAGGGCATTTTGTAGCTCAGTAGGGGGCATTCCAGGACCCCCACCTCTGCACTTTAACCTATGCAGCTCAGCTCCCATGGAGGTTACATTGGTAGCTTTTAGGTAAGAATGTATTTGAAGAAAGAGCTCTTCTGCATAAAATAAGCCGTTTTTGTGACGGTTGTTTGGTGGCAGGAGCTGAGCAGCTGCAGGTACGAGTCTCATGTCTCATACGTCTTTGCATCGTCTGCGTTTGGCACCCGGTATGAACTCAGCGAACTTTTGTTTGCTCAGTGAACAAATAAATTTTGCAAACTTCCAGAATCACCAGACTTGACAGTTGTCTCTCTTTAAACTGCAATGCTGCTGCTGCTGCTGCTGCTGCCAAGAATATCTCCCCTCCGCTGAGCTTCCTGTTGCTCCCCTCCCAGGCTCCAAAATAACAAGAAGTTGCTTGGCAGTGATGTCACCTCGCTACTGTCACCGCCTGCAGGGCATTCACATGCTGGCTATATTTAAGACCCAGGCTTCATGTTCAGTGACATGGAAATTGCCACCTTGTGAACCATACCGGAAAGGCAAGATTTGAAAAATTATTTCCACGAATAACCGGGTTGCAAATTCTGCCTCTCGCCAAGGCACCAGGGAAAAACCAGGGGATTAAACCGAGCAACGGGGGCTCCAGCTCCTCGGGTCAGCTAGGTCTGGCTGTTTCATTCCAACCATTTCTCTAAAGTGACTCAAACATTAGCATTTCCTTAGCAGCAGCATATCGAAGTTGTTCACCTTCCCCGTGCTCTTTTGGTATCTCTCAAAACCATTGTTATTTTTCTCTACCTATTTCTCATTAGAAAAGACAGCAAATGAAGCGTTAACAAATGGTGGATGCATTTCCCTCCCCAGTGGATGATTGCCA
The DNA here is from genome assembly GCF_040939455.1 of Microcebus murinus. Classification (NCBI taxonomy): domain Eukaryota; kingdom Metazoa; phylum Chordata; class Mammalia; order Primates; family Cheirogaleidae; genus Microcebus; species Microcebus murinus. Next base: position 9,626,527 of record NC_134122.1, on the reverse strand, counting down.
TAACCTTTTAATGAGAGTTCTATCATATTTATTAGTTCAGGTAATTTTTTATCTCCTCCTCTTTCTGTGCCTTGATGGGGAAAAGTGATGGGCGAAAGAGACATTTCAGACACAGCCTTCTCCCTTTTCCCTTAACAGCTGCATATTTTTCGCGTCTTGATGAACCGCCCAAGTCCGTGTTTGGTGCAGATTTTTCGGGGAACATCTGGCATCGGGTACTAATGGCTCTGATGCTTAACCATTCAACGTGGGCACATGCTTCAAAACGCAGATGTTCGTGCAAATATACCTTGCTGCTTACTCCCTAAAAATTTCAGTTCATCAACAAAACCTGAGTCTTTGATTGGATTCTAGAAGTGTTGCAGAAAATAAACAACCACATGGCTTTCTCCCTTGCACGTGATTGCTTTGAGATACTACCAAGCTCCTGTTCCTCCCCCGTTATGCTGCTATCATTTTCATACCAAAGAAAATCTAGGAAACCTACGATGGTTATAAAATTCTGAAAGAATTATGAAAGAATTTATATGGCTCTTCACTATTCGTAATGCTTGAGAAGGTGCTTCCATAATTCAAAGTTTCGACACTGATGCATTTGGCGACTCCAGTCTCCTACCTTTGGGGGAGTCCCACGTCACTACGCCCAAAAGAAAAATCAGCCGGGAAGTCTTTCATGCCAAGGATACCTTCACCTTCCACAGTCACAAAAGCAGGAGCCCAGTAGTGACGAATGGTGACAGAACCAGCTCAAGCTCCAGCAGGGAGGTCTTCCTGCCTCACCCTGGAGCCACTAAAACATTCGTGTCCTTTGCCCCACGATGCCACTTGTAGAAATACATACTAAGGAAAGAAATCGATGGAGAAATAGTCACAGACACAGGATATTCGTTGCAGCCTTTAGGTACGCTCTTAGAAGAGTAGGGGCAGCCTCAACATGAGCCTGCTATGCACGCTGTGGCATGTCACATAGCCACTAAAAATGACAGTGAGTCAGGCCCTCTCACACACCGCCGTGGGGGTATACAAGTGAGACCTCTTTCTTGCAAAGGATTTTGGTAATACCAATCAAGAGCCTTTACAAACATGCTCACCTTCAAATGTGGGAATCCCACGTTTTGGAATCTAGCTGAAGGAAGTGATTTTTCTTAATTGGAATAGCTTTATGAAAACATATGTTCATGGAAACACTACTCCTAAAAGGGAAAGAAATTCGTTAAGAAAAAGGAGTGATGTGAGAAACAAGGACATATCCAAACACAGAACTACACGTGGACATCAAAAGTGATATCCATATAAGGGAATAACATGAGGAAATGTTATTTATTGTATTATTAAAAAATGGTTTTCAAAGCAGACCATCAACTTATAGATTCAGAATAACCTGAATTATGTGAAATGAATATAGACATAAAATAAACTGCAATAAAATGTCACATAATAAAACATTAATGGTAATTGTGTCCAGGTGATTTTCTTCCTTAAACTTTTCTGTTACTCTAACTTAAGGATTGTCACTCGTGTGGTTTATATGCAGGGAAAAAAGCTCCTATTTAAACATGATTTGAAATCTACATAGAAACAGTAAAATAAACAGAATATAAATTGCATGTATACAACTAATGGTGGCATAACTACGTAAAAAGTACTTAGATGAACTAAGAATGGAAATAATTATCATGCTAGGGTTGTGGGATTTGGGACTCTTTTCCCCACTTTGGGTTGTTATGCTGCTTTTACAACTTAAAGATAATTTTTTAAAGCACAGGAACAAAAGCTTTCTCAAGAAATTTAAGCTGGCAAGTCACGGCAGGATTAAGGAGACTTCCACTTGCACATACCCTAACCTGAAAGCACTCAACTCGATGCTCAGTGAGCAAAGCAAGTTGCAAAATGCTGGGCAGCTGTTGACAGCTCCTTTAAAAAGCCCCGAAGCAAGCTGCTCCAGTCCATGTGTGGTGCTGTAATAGGACACCTGCGACTGGGTAATTTTTAGTGAACTGAAAATTCACTCAGAGTTGTGGAGGCTGGGCAGTCCAAGACCAAGGCACTAGCACCCTGTGAGAGGCTTCTCACCACCTCATCACACGTCAGAAAGCTCAAGGGGGCAACAGGGGCGACCAGAACTGGCCCTTCTATGGCAGCATTAATGCCCCGCCCCCAGGAGGGTGGAGTCCTCATGGCCTAATCACCTCTCAAAGGTCACCACCTCTTAATCCTGTTACAACGGTAAATAAGATTCAACGTGAGTTTTTGGAGGGGACAAACATTCAAACCATGGCACAAGCCTACACGTTGTTTATAGTTTACGTAAAAATAAAATCTCAGGCAAACATGACAAATGTTAATAGTGCTAATTGTGGCAGCGGGTATTCTTTGTATTTTTCAAACAAACCAACAAACAGAAAATTAGATCACACTTTGGTTCTGAGAAAAAAAAATCCCAAGTGCCTTCACCTTTCCAAACCTGCTTTCAATCAGCGTAGCCTTTCAGATCATTTCTAGCACTCTCTCCAAGCCCTTGCTACTTCAAGTGCGGTCCAGGAACCAGCAGCAGCAGCCTCACCTGGGAGCTTATTAGAACTGTGGTATCAGGCCCCACTCCAGCCCTGCTAGCTCGGAATTTAAATTCTAACATGCCCCCAGGTAGCTTGGTGGGGACATTAAGGTCTGAGGAACACTGCTCTAAGCCACCGGTTGTCAACCCTGGCTGCACACTGGAATTGCCTGAGCAGTCTGGGTCTCCCCTCCAGAGATTCTGACTTAATTGGTCTGGAGGGCAGCCTGGACATAAACGTTTTAAAAGCTCCCCAGGTGACGGTCATGCACAGCAAAGTTTAAGCAACATATTTAGCTCTCCAACCCAGAGAATTCGCGATTAGAAAGCAACAGCAGGCTAGATTAACTCCAGAAAATGACTTTTTGCACCTTGGAATTGGAAGGATAACTTACTTCCATGAAATGGATAATAATCATTGTGGCCGGCTTTTAGCCAGTGCTTACGCACAATGCTCACTGTGCTTAGCATTTTCCATAGAGTCTCTCTTACATAATCTAAAGGAGAGACTTTCATCCTGGTTTTCCAGATGAGAACCATGCGGGGTAAAATGACCACCTGAGATCACGCAGGCAGAAGCAGCGGAAGCTCTCACCTGGCCCTGAGCACGACCACCTCCTTACACGGTGCCCTCCAGGTGCCCCACTCTCCTCTCCCCAGTCCTGGCCCTGAGAAACACTCACGTCCCGGCCTGCCCCATGCAGTGACACTGCGCTCCTGCTGAGAATGGCTAACTGAACTGCAACGTAGGGAACTGTCAGCCAAAGGTTGCACTCTTTGCTTACACACCCCTCCCCTCAATTTTCAGCACCTACAAGTTAGAATCAGCCATGTCTTGTTCATCTCTGACTGCCTAAGCTTAACACAGAACGGTAACTGTTTGATGAGTGAATAAATGAACAATATTAACTAACTGTTCATCCTTCACTGAATTTTGCCACTACCATCAAACTGCAGGAAAACAGCTCCTCCTAAGCCATCCCGTCTCCTGCCCTGACACGTATGTCCTATACTCATCCCTGTTCCCACGCCCCTGTCATCCCACCCCACACACTCGGCTCTCCATGGCTGCTCTGGGGTATGTCATTAAAGACCTGCCAGCTGCTGATGCGCATGTGCCTGAGAATGAGGAACACAACTCACTGGGCTCATCAGACTCAGAAGCGGAAGAGCCTGCAACCTCAGGGGAGCAAACTTCATGCCCAAAGAAAGAGAAGTGAGGGACAGGAGAGCCAGGGTGGGCCAGACACACAGCAGGAGTCCGATGGGTAGTTCAGCATGCTCTGGGTGCAGTCCCTGAAGAGGGACTCAAAAAGAGTGGGGTGACCAGAAAGCCCAAACGCAAAATTCTGCTGCAATTTCACTGGGTCCTGAAAAAGAGACGCTGGGTGAAAGGACTAAAGCAGGGATTCTCACTGGAGACAGTGCTGCCCTCTAGAGGCGTAACAAAAATGCGTAGGGACAGTTTCAGTCTTCACAGGGATGAGGGGGCTGAGGGGGCTGAGGACACCAGCTGTCCTGAAAGGCCAGGGCAATCCCACGCAGCCAAGGTCAGCCGACCTCCTGCAATGCTTACAACTGTCCTGCAGCCACTCCTGCAGGTGAAACACTTGTTTATAATCTGAGCCTAGAATGGACTCCTTTAAAATACACTCTCTACGCTAGTTTACTCTAGGGTCCACCCACACTGTGCTCTTTTGTTTTCTGTACTTCTTATAAAGAATGACTTCTGATCTTCTGACCTTCTTTAAATCCAAACTCATGCATTAGCATGAGATGCGAGCACTTAACTGCATCATGTTTTCTAGCAGAGTTGTGCCCAGCCAATATATTTTAAAATCTATTTTTTATTACAGATTACTTTCCTTTTATTTCTCTTTCATATTAGAGGTAGGGTGTTGCACCGATATTTTAAAATTACTTGTGTAGGCAGGTTGTATCAGCTATGAATTTCACTTCTGGATAGTGAAGGGGGCACTGCCATATGTTTTTATTAAAAAGGGATACTGAGACTGCTAAGATCGAGCCCAGACATGCCACAGTGGCTGAACTAGGTGCTTGCTAATGAGGTCAAATTCTATCAGACATAAACATCTAACCAAGGGAAAACACAAAAGACAACGCAGCACAGAGACATTCCAACTACCGCTTAGCATGGCAAAAGCCCAGATTTCATTGACCACTCATAGGACAGATGGTACAAGAGTGATAAAGCAAATGTTAATTTTTTCAAAGATACAGCAAAATCGGGCCTTATTTCTGGTCTTTACTACGCCTGAGAGCAAAATTTTGTTTGGTTTCACATAATGGGTTTAAGATATTCCTCCATAGCATGTTTCTTTTACCAAATAGAACAGAATAATGGGAGCTATAAAAGAATGGTGGATTCTCTCCTCTTTTCAGTCTCACGTGCGATGCTGCCAGCTTGGCCTGCGGACTTTATCTCAAGTTGTTTCTACTACTCCACGAGTGCTACCATAGGGATGGGAAACTGGCATGCTTGCCACCCCTTCCCTTTCCCACGTCCATGGCAGACAGTGCTAATCAATAACAGCACTCTCTCCTGCTGAGCCCAGATGAGATCGCAGGATCCTTCTCAACCGGAATCCCAGATAGCCACTACTGGAGTTGGCAACAGGATGACACCTATTGCCTTCTGTCAGAGCATGCATGCCCCCGGGGAAATGGCACCAAAAAGGCCCAGACCCTTGGTTCCAAAGGACATCCCTAACCCTGGACAGGCTCAGAACTCAAGCCAGTATCCCTCGTGTCCGACCTTCTCAACTCTGACCATTTGCCTCGTGTGATACAATGCCTTTGGAAGGACGCTGAAAAAATTTATCCCTTTTCACAAAGGGCATGGTCTTTGTATTTCTACGATAACTTAAAAATTTAAAAAGGCAGAGACTGCACCTTAGGCCAGAACTGAGATTTAGAGTCCTCATAGAAAGCCATTAAAGGTCTCCCCAGGGGCTGGACACCATGATCTGCGCGGGGCTCCCACGGCCCTTGGCCCACTGCTCCCTTACGGCTGTGCAGGACACTGTCATAGCAGCTCTCATTGCTCAGCAGCCCAGCGGGGACAAATAAACAAAGGGACACATGCTGGGCAGGCAGGGCTGGAAAAATAACTACCAGGAGGAGCTGAAGGTCAAATGAAGGCCAGTGGCCACAGGCTCCAAGATTCTCACTGCAGGCGGAGCCTGGACAGCGAAGGAACTGCGAGATCCCAGCCCAGCCTCTGCACCCTGAGCCGCCCCAGCCAGGGAGCCAGCCAAGGAGAAGGAATGAGGTGACATTCACCAAGCACTTACAAAGGGCCTGGAGCTGCGTTGAGTGCTTTAGGAGCATTAGCTCATGTAATCTTCCCAGCAATCCTTGGAGAAAATGTAATAGACATGCTTTTGTCTGCCCGGTGCCTGCCTTGGGGACTGGCAAGGCTGTCAATCACAGCCCCGTGCTCACTCCCGGCTGCCACAAGCCAAAAAGAGTCTTTCCTAAGATGTTACCCATGAACATCGGGACAAAGAGTCTCTTTCCTTGAGATCCTGCGTGGGGCTTGGCACTACCAGAGGTCATTTCCGCTGCTGTGTGCAGACAGCGTGTGCTGAAGAATGACACCAGTACACAGAGGACACAGAGCCAAGGGAGGAGGAGGAAAAGTGTGCTTGGCATCACCAGCACACCTGGGTCCAACGGCACTGAAGAAAGTGACCTGTCCTTGGCTTTCCCAGCTACAGCAAGAAAAAATTCCCTGTTGGCTAATTTGAGCTAATTTGGTTTGGCTTTCTGCCACCAAAAACATGTTAGCATTAGTTGGGGAAACTGAGACTGGAGAAGTTACTAAGTGGCAGAGCCAGACTAGAGTCACTGTGTTGTGCTGCTTCCCTAGCAAAGCGCTGACACAGCCCTCCCAAGCCAGCAGTGCACACGACACAGCGGCACGGCACCCTGCGTGATGCCACCTCGCAGGAGGTAGGAAGGAGCCTGCTCCACGCCACCCCCCCTTCAAATTTCAAACACAGAACCAGATGCTCAGAAGGGCTAAGTGCTCCAGCCACACAACTAATAACATCACTTTATTAATACACTAGAACTGCCCAGCAGGAGAGAAAAGTCATGACGAAAGAGTAATAGCAAGGCTGGTCCAACAAGACAGGCAGGAAGGAAGGCCTCATGTGGTGCTTCGTGACACAATCCAGTGGGCTTCTCCTCCAGAACACTTTCTCCACCACCCTGGTGAATCTCAGCCAACTGGAGGCCCCTTCATGGGCCTAGCAGGTTGGCTACTGAGAAGGTGAGTCTACTTAGGTACAGAGAAAACACGACACACTCCAATCCCCTAATATCCAAACAAGGACACCTGGTTAGTCATGACTCTTACGAGAGAAAACCAATCACAAACTGGCTCAAGTAACAAAAGCAACTTATTAGCTCACATACTTGAGAAGTCCAGAGGAAAAACAGCTTCAGGAAAGACTGGATCCAGGAGCTCAAATGATACTATCAGGAACTACTGATTTCTCTCTCTCTCTCCATTTCTCCACTGTGCGGTCACCACATGGGGTTAGGATCTTTTCAAAGAGTAGCAAAGACAGCTGCCAACAACTCCTGGCTTAGATCATCCTCTCAAGAATGCTGTAACTGGCTCTTACCAGATCAGCTTGGCCCTGTGCCCTTCTGTGACACAGTCATGGTGGCCAACGGATGGAGCCAGCTGACTATCCAGGCCTGGACTGTCTGCCCTTCTCTGGAGCCCTGTAGGGGCAGGACAGGGTCAGCCCCATCAAACCACATGGTCAGAATGGGAGGAGAAAGTGTCCACCAAGGAAAATGGGGTAGTGTGATGGCTAATTTTGTGTGTCAACTTGACTGGGCCACAGGATGCCCAGGATAGCTTGTCACACATTATTTCTTGGACTGGGGACATAAAATGGATGGCCCTCACCAACATGGGTGGGCATCTGTCACTCACTCAGGGCTCAAGAGGAACAGACAGACAGCACAAGGGAGTTCCCTGTCACCCTGACTACTGGAGCAGGGACGTTAATCTTCTCCTGCCCCGGGACTCCGGGTTCTCAGCCCGCAGACTCACTGATAACCACACACAGGCGCTCTGGCTCCCAGGTCCCCAAACTACACACTCGCTTTCCTGGGTCTCCAGCTTTCAGGTGGCAGTGTGTGGGACTTCTCAACCCCCATCATCATGTGAGCCACTATCTTACAATAAATCTCTTTCTAGAGACAGACATACAGCCTGTTCCTCTGTTTCTCTGGATAACCGTGAGTAGTGCAGGTCGTGCCTGCCCCAGGGGGTGGCAGAGGCCTGGCGGGTGCAGCAGGCAGACTTCAAGATGGCCTTCAGGGCCCTGCCTCCTGCCATCCACACTATTATATAGTCCCCTCTGTCACTGGACCAGGGTTGATCTGTGTGACTGTGGAGTACAGCAGAAGTGGCCGTATGTCACCTCCAAGATGTGGTCGTAAAGAATGTGGTGGCTCCCATCTTGAGTGTGCTCTCTCTTACGCTTGGGTTACTCTCGCTGGGAAGCCAGTTGCTGTGCGTGAGCAGCCCCGTGCAGAGGCCCACGTGGCAAGGACCTGAAGCCTCCTGCCGACAGCCACACGAGCAAGCTTGGAAGTGGACCCTCCGTCCCCAGGCAAGCCTTCAGGTGACGGCAGCCCTGACAGACACCATGACTGCAACCTCGTGAGAGACTTTGATGTCCCCGCTAAGCCAGTCCCCGATTCCTAATTCACAGCAATGGTGGAGGATCATAAACATTTGTTGTTCTAAGTGACCAAGTTTGGGGATAATTTGTTACACAGCTAGGGATGACATTGCTACAACACAACAAGCAGAAACAGAAAATGCCCCGCAATAATCCAGCAACCCTTTCACTTGCTTCCCTCGAAGGCACTTCTCCTCATGTACGTTTGTGTCTTCTTTCTCATAACATCTGTCTCATAGCTTGAGTTTTCTTCATTCAACAGGAAACAAGGCAATCAATTATTCAGAGGAATGTGACTTACACAGCCTTAACTGCAGCTGAATATAACGCTTCCACATCAGGAACCAGCAGCTGCTGGGGCCACAAAAGCACTGGGCCAGTTATATGACTTTGTTCTACAAAAGACACTAATTTTGAGCAAAAGGAATGTGTAATCAAATGCTGAATTTACTCAGTGATGTTTCAGTTTTACAACCACACACTCAGAGCCAGTAAAACACACACACACACACACACACAAATGCACCCTTAGTATTAGAATACTTACAGAAAGAAAAAAATTTCACTTTTCTGAGTTGCAAAAAGCCTAGCTCCTAGTTCTTGCTACACCGCTGCTGTTAAAAATATAACTTTTGGTTAGAAAAGGATTCTTAGTGTCATAATCATTATGGTCAATAAAAATGATAATGACAGTTTAACATTTACTGAGCATTTATGAAGAACATTTATTGAACTGATACATGGTCTCTCATTTCATCCATATAACAACTCTATGAGATAGACAGTTTTCGTATCCTCATTGTATAACTAAGGAAACTGAAAGACAGAGAGGTTAAGTAACTCGTCCCAGGTCACACAACTGGTAAGCAGTGGAGCCGTGATCTGACCCTTGCAGTCTGATGATGCCAGAACCTGTACCATAAATCTCTGGGCTAAACCACATGCACCATGAAATCTGCCGCCTGAACGCACAGGTGGCTGAGAACAGGGTGGCCCCAACGCGCCCACACGGGCTTCCCCTTCCAGCCTGTGACGCTCCACTGCCCCACCCCCACTGTGCCCCGACCCCCAAGCAGTGGCACCTCAACCCCCAAGCAACCGCTGCTGCAGTGGGCCGCCGTCTGCCAACACTGACAGCTGCTCCTTCTGCCGCCAGACGCAAGAAGCAAGTTCTGACCACCAGCAGAGGACTCCGCCTGGAACATGTCAGCGATTGAATGTTTCAAAACTTACACATCCAGCTAATTGGTTTGCTTTCTTCTATTTTCTCTTTTTGAAATTTGCATCTGTTTTATAGATACTCCTTCTACCTGTGCAAACATTCAGACACCTTAAACTCTTAGCTACCCACTGTTTAAATGGAGAGACTTCGGATTATAAAATTGCCCGGATAAGACATCAGTTTTTCTCCTACCCCATTTATGGGACAGAATTTTCCCAACAATTACCATAGCTCAAACACCCTGACTGTAAAATCCACTCACAGCAGCTCACTCACGCCCGGCGCCTCACACGCTGTCACGCAGTTCCCGCCTCATTCGGCCCTCTCGGGGGGATGAGGTCACCCTCTCCACTTCACAGGCGAGGAAACACACTTGCAGGAGTGGAACGATTCGCCCAGAAACACACAGCTGGCAAGTAATGAAGCAGGGACTCGAGACCAAGCTGACTCCTAATACAGCCATGACAGTGACAGAGAATATAATTCTTTCTTCGATAATTCAGAACCAGAGTCTCTAAAGACTTCAGTCTTCACTGTGAACATTAAATGCAGTTATGCCACACAGCTCTGGCATGGCCAGGTAAAATGGTGGAGCAGCTGAGAAAAGAACAAATTAGGCACATATGACTCTATTTATAAGAGTCACTTAACTGTCTCTGATGCTCTTGAGATATCAATTTAAAATGTGAAGAAGGGGGGTAAACTCAAAGAACAGGAATTAAATATGGGATCACAGTGCCAACATTCAATTAGTCCACAAAACAACCCCATCAGTGCCATTCACAACACCTAACAGCACCAAGATGGTGGATGCTGCTGCTATGAATCGACTTAACTCCGGAATCCCCTGCACGTCCACAGGACATATTTCTCTCCTGGTCTTATTTTTTGTTTGTTTGTTTGAGACAGAGTCTCGCTTTGTTGCGAGACTAGAGTGAGTGCTGTGGCGTCAGCCTAGCTCACAGCAACCTCAAACTCCTGGGCTCAAGTGATCCTCCTGCCTCAGCCTCCCGAGTAGCTGGGACTACAGGCATGTGCCACCATTCCCAGCTAATTTTTTCTATATATATTAGTTGGCCAATTGATTTCTTTCTATTTATAGTAGAGACAGAGTCTCACTACTGCTCAGGCTGGTTTCGAACTCCTGACCTTGAGCAATCCGCCCGCCTCGGCCTCCCAGGGTGCTAGGATTACAGGCGTGAGCCACAGCGCCCGGCCTCTCCTGGTCTTATTTAAAGTAGTTTAAAGAACAACCAATAAACTGCTTATCTTACCTAAAATGAGAAAAAACTGGAAGTCACCCAGATGTTAAATTGACCATACTAAATTGATCATTCCAATCCAGAATGGCCAATTTAGTATGGTATGTTAACTCAATCAAATACCAAAATCAGGTGCATAAAAACAGTTAACATGAAGCCTATATGGAAACAATAAAAAAACTGCTTTTGCAGAAGTAGTGGAAGCGGGGAGACTAAACCACGGTGGGCACAGATTATAAGTACAGCATATAAAAATATGCTCTCCTGTGAGCAAGCGCAGTACAGATGCATGCCTTTATGTGAGTTAGGATTTCTTTTTTTGTTGTTGTTCACTTTACAGTTTTCTTTAATAAAATATACACAAAGCCACAGAAAAGGAAATAAAATGGCTTTTAAATAAAAATAGGCTCAATCACACTCTTAATTAGAGAAATGGGAATGAAAAGCATTCTGCCAGCACTGTTTCTCCCCACGATAATATCAGAGACCCGGAGGCTGGATCCCACGCCTGCGAGCACGGCCTACGGCAGCGCGCGTTCTCGGTGGAACACTCAGGCTCGCCACCTAGGTGGGTCAAACTGACGCCCTCTGTCCCCTCGCAGATGCCCTGCACTTTGGCCCGACAATTCTGCTTCTGGGAATAGTTCCAACAAATACACCCATACAGAAACAAAAAGACAAACACATAGTTGATTCACTGTGACATTAGCAGTAATAGCAACAGACTAGAAATGACCTCAAAGCCCGGCTGTTGGTGGACTGGTCAAAAGAATTCTGGTACAGTTACACGATGAAATATCAGGAGTTCTTGAAAAGTAGATGGCAGCCCCGTGCGCACCATCACGGAGCGATCTCTGAGCTGTCACGTGAGGAGTGTATGGAACGTGCTACCATTCTTTTTTGTTTTTTTGAGACAGAGTCTCACGCTGTGGCCTCGGTTAGAGTGCGGTGGTGTCAGCCTCGCTCACAGCAACCTCAAACTCCTGGGCTCAAGTGATCCTCTTGCCTCAGCCTCCCAAGTGGCTGGGACTACAGACATGTGCCACCACTAATTTTTCTATTTTTGGTAGAGACGGGGGTCTTGCTCTTGCTCAGGCTGGTCTGGAACTCCTGAGCGCAAACGATCCACCCGCCTTGGCCTCCCAGAGTGCTGGGATTACAGGAGTGAGCCACCGCGACCGGCCTGGAATGTGCTACCATTTTGCATTAAGGGAGAAAAAGAGGAGAAGGGGAGAAAGAAGAGTAAAAAACAGTATGTGCACACGTGTCTCCCCATGCATATGTGGACTATCTCTGGTATCGATAACAATGACAGCATCCAGGGAACCAAATGAGTGCTGCGACAAGAGAGGGGACTTGCATAGCTAACCTTCTGTATTTTTAACCATGTCAGTACATATTATTTACTCAATGAAGTAAGTTCAACTAAAATGCATACATTTTACTTCCTTTGGTCACTGTTTCATAAAAAAAAAAAAAAAGTGCAGGTAAAAGGTGTGCTCTGGCTTTACCAAGCTTCCACACGCTTACCTCTCCGTCCCTCCCCGCCCTACCTTGCCAACGCCTGGACCTTCATGCCATGCCGCTCCTCCTGCTCGGCCACCTTCTTTTTCAAGCTGTCGACCTCTTGCCGGAGCGCCGCCGAGTGCTCCATCTCACCGTCGAGCAGGTTCCGCAGTGACCTGGGAAGAGGGGCCCCGTCTGTTCGGATGCCATCAACCCTGGGCCCACTGAGCCCAGAACATAGCTCCTGACCTCAGTCGAGTCCTGATGGTCTCATACAAACTGACTTAGGAGATGACAAAGTCTGGTCAAGAGCCTCAGACTAAGAATGAGGATGAGCCCCAGGGCAGTCACCTGCAGCCGGGCTCCATGTCCCTGATGGCCTGAGGGCAGGCCAGCCACCTGACAACTTACATCAGGGGAAAACATCAAGCTGAGCCAATCCCAGGCAAGTCCCCTTAAAGACACCCCACTCAAAGGTATAGCACATTATACTGGGGCCATTTTGTCACAGCCATGGTAGATAAGAAAAGAAAAGGGTGCCAAGAGAGGCTAAAAGAATAATCCGAGACATAAAAATAGGATACCCACTCAGATTATCCGACAAATGTCTGGTCTCATTTCCGCCTCCACCCACAAAGCACACTCTGAGCCTGCGTTTCACTGCCATCTCCAGGTGCAACAAGCTTCACGGGGCATCCAGTCTGATATGGTAGAGTAGTGCTGTATACTCCCAAGTTTGTTAGCCCTTCAAAACACGGTCACTTGTGCATCTATCATCCTTGATTTTATTTAAAAAAGGAGAGGACAGCAGGTCTTCTAGAAATCATCGTAAGTTACCATCTAAAAGAGAGCCAAACACGGTTCTGCTGACCCCTTTTTTAACAAGAGAAAGGGTCTGGCTCTGTTGCCCAGGCTGGAATGCAGTGGTACAACCATAGCTCACTGTAGCCTTGCACTCCTGAGCTTAATCCTCCTCCCTCAGCCTCCCCAGTAGCTGGGACCACAGGCACCACCATGACTGGCTATTTTTTTTTTTTGGTAGAGACAGGGTCTTGCTATGTTGCCCAGGCTGGTCTTGAACCCCTGGCCTCAAGCGATCCTCCTACAGTGCTGGGATTACAGTTGTGAGCCACAGCACACGGCCTCTGCTGACCATGTACTTCATCCTACCTGAATGGCTATTTTTGGAAAACAATTACCAACAGTGGTACATCTACATACTATATCTAGAGGACACTTGCCAAGTGACTTTAGAATATAAGCAAAATCATCTGACCCCCACCATCACTCCCATTGTTCTCTGAAATCTCTAAGACCTGTGTTCCTTGAAAGCTTTGAGAAAATTCCCCTCTTAGCGCCTGGGGCCCCCTGACACGAGGTATGATTTTTTCCTTTCTTTCTCTGGGAAAGAGAAAAAAATTAACAGACAGTGACTATTGTTCTTCACAAGGTAAGACAAAAATCTATGGCTTCTTCCAAGATAATAGCTCCAGCTGGAGCAAGGGAAAATAATCCTGCAATGGCTGTAAGCCTTTTGTTGAAAGCTTATTTTATTTGGAAAATGGTACAGTCTAGAGAGCCCTTTTAAAAGCAATCTCTTTTGTTTTAGAAATCATGCTTGTTTGCTTTTATATGTTTCCATGAAGGATGAGAGAGAAGCCTGTCAAGCAGGGCTCAAGAACAAGGTTGAAAAGAGAATCATGATTAGATGTCACCATGGACCCTTAATTTCTGCCCTGAGTAGAAGAATAGAGGCGACATGAACACACACACCCAGAAGCACACGTGCCGCCCCACTCCCCACGGAGGCAGCCGGATCGTGCTTGCAGAGGCTCAGCGGACAGCTGTACACGAGCCCTCTACTGACCACCACAGGCAAGGCAAGGCTCTAGCAGCTGAGCAGCTCACCTGCAGACATCAGGGGGTAGCGATGCCCCCAATGCCAGGTAGTATCTAGCATGGGTTTCAACCACGAAGAAAAGGTTAATAAAGCTCTCTCAAGTGTCTGCATGTGGGCTTCTGGCTAAGTCAAAAGAATCCGAATATCATCTTGCCCTGAGTATCCCTGGTTTGGGCAACATTGAAGACAAGTATTCGAATTGCTGGAACATGGTAGATAGGCCTTCAATTAAAGGTTATCAAAAGTCTGCTGTAAGGGAGGTGGGTAACATAGCCAAGGGGTACAGGGTTTCTTTGTGAGGTGATGAAAATGTTCTAAAAATTGACTGGGGTAGTGATTTCCCAAATCAGTGAAGATATTAAAAACCATTGAATTGTACACTTTAAATGAATAAATTGTAAGGCATGAGAATTAAATTTCAATAAAGGCTGTTGTTTAAAAAAGAGTTAAAGACGGCTCTACCAAATTCTTAGTCTGTTCTAAGGTGGTGCCATTATTGTGAGGTTCTCATTCCTTGCTTACACACAGGACACAAGAGATAAATATTAAATACTACAGTGGCACACCCCAGACAAAAAAATAAATAAATAGCCAGGCACAATTTTGCCAATAAAGCAAGATCTCCTTCATCTGTTATATTCTCTCTGTCCCAGAGGTAGAATGTCAAAGAAAGAGACTATTGCTCCTGCCTGACAGTCACGATACCTGTTCTCTTCTTCCATCTCATCCTTCCTATTCATCATGGCCACGATGGCTTGTCGCAGTTCATCTAAGAGAAGAAAGCAAAGTTGAAGTTAATTGGCAGATCTTGCCTGTTACACCGTCCCCTCATATCTCTGGATTATATGCTATTAAGGATGACTTGTCTAGATAAATTCCCTCTTCCCCTTCAAAAATAATTCCTATGTAGTCTAAGAGATCCAGTAGGCTTAGCCGATCACTCTTTCATCAGCCACAGAACAGAAGGGCAGGGCAGGATGAGGGTAAACGTGAAGGAGCTTCCTTGGTGAATACACTCGGACACCACAGAAAAATCAGGCTTGTAGGTTCAAGTGTTTTTCCAAGTAAATCAGGCTTGCAGGTTCAAGTGTTTTTCCAAGTCTCCACTACAGGACAAAAATGTATCTTGAACAATGATTTATTCCCAGTTACAGCTGTCTATCAACCTAGACAGCAGATTGAGTGACACTTGGCTCCACACTGGCATAGAAAGAATTATTCAAGTTTAATATGAGATCGGATTCTCCTACAGTGACTTCTACAGTTAGTATACAGGTGACAATGTAAGGGGAGAGAAGAGGTGTCTCCAATATACAATCCATAATTACTTGTAGCAGCTCCTCTTCTGGAAAGCTTCAACACAGAAAAGCATTCATGGATAGAGAGCCCCTTTGAAGTAAATCAGCACCCAAGTTTCCTATCTCCATCAAATTTAACCGTGGTCACTATCCACACTTTGAAGATACTGCCAAATCACTCAGTCAGATCTCAAGACAGACACTTTAGAATTTCCCCTGCAGAGCCTAATGGACCCTGTGAACTCCTTTCCCTCTTAGGATTGGCTGCTAGGAAGCTCAAAGCCAAAATCACACATCTAGTAAATGTATGTGGCTTTGTGCCAACCACTGTTTGTCCTAACTTTCCCTCTGGTCCTCTTTTCTAACCCATACTTCCACATTGTGCCAATTTTACTTGTTGTTATTTTTTATCTGCTTTAATGCGCTGCTTCAAATCCTTTTTTGGAAAGAGGTATGGTTGGTTGGCTTCTTCCTTTCAGCTAAAATTTAAATCCTTATACCTGCCTAACTCTATTCAAAGCCTTTACTGGCATAATCTCATCTAATCCTTTATTCACACTTAAGAAATGCATGTCACTATTCCCATTCTGTTGGGGTACAAATAAATCACAAAAAAGGAAAGGAGGAGTAGATGGTGGAGGGGGAGAAATGCATAAGTCGGCGGGTCCCTCCGTACCCTCACAGTCAGGATGTCCAGCGAGAAAGCAGCCGCCAAAGACACCAGGCAAGAAGTGGGGTCATGAGCCCAAAGATGTCCTGAGGCTTCAACATGCCAGGGAGGCGAGAACTGCTGTTCTGTGGCCACTCACAGTGAACGGCAATCAAGTGCACACACGAGGAACACGCGCAGAGAGGTCACTGAATAGGCTGCACAACCACACGGCTCATAAGCGTCAGAGCCAGGATGGCAACAGTCTCTGACTCAGTGTCGGTGCTGCTGACGGCTGCACCATGACGGTGCACAGCACCGACAGACGCAATAAGGACCGGGGAGCAGACAGGTGTCACGTGTGTGCTCCATCCACAAGCCGAAGCCCACTGAACAATACAGGTCCAGGTGATAAGGCTCAAATCCTGGTACTGTGTTAAAAGACCAGAGCCATATGTGATCCTTTCAACTTTGCTCAATGCTTGAAGATTTTCATAGTAGAAAACATGTTTCCAGAAAACATATTAATAAAGATTAGAAAGAGGGGGGAGGAGGGAGGGCTAAGGAAATAAAAATGTTAAGCCAATGGCAGAGTTAACCAGCCCCAAGAGACAGAAAGGAAGCTGGGTGCCACCCTGCAACCCCTAGGAGAATGGAAACAGGGCACAGCATAGGTAAAGCCGAACGCAGTGTGCCGCCGGCCCTGTCCCTGCTCTGCCTGGAGTTATGATGGGCCAGAGCTCACGCATTCACCCATTCATTCATTCAGTAAACATCTTTTGAGCACGTACTAGGTACAGGTACCTTCCCAAGGAGAGAGCCAGGCTCCCAACTCACCTAAGGAAGGAGTGCCCTTAAAGGAGGATTTATTAATGGAGAACAGTAATACCCATTCACATACGCCTACAATGAAACAGAGGCTGTATGACTTTTCCTTCCTAACTCGACCATAACTAGGATCTCAGCTCAGAGCCTTGGACCAGTGTCTCCAACCTCCTCCCCTCCTGGGGTGCTGCGGATCAGGAGAGATTAGATGGGATGATGCCATGTCAAGGCCGTGCCTCTTACAGACTGCAGCAGGGAGCATCAACAATTTAGAAGAACTCATCGTAATGCTATTATTAGTTAGAATTTTAACTTAAAACACTGATAAATCCATAGAAAAAAATGAGAAATTTATTCCTGTGACACCATAGCCCCCCCCCCCCCAAAAAAAAAAAAAACAGACTTAATATATTACTGAAGACAGGCAGGGTAATACCTCTTTGGCTCTTATCTTCAAGAAACCCAGAGCAGGTGGCAGCTGCGTGCTATGGACACAAAGGGGAACTGTTCCTCTACTCCAAGGCCTGTTTGAATTCTGAATTTTCTCACAGGGCCTCTTCCCCACTGGCGTTCTCGGCTGGCCCACACCTCATACAAGGGCACAGGAATAGGGCATCTGTATGACGACGGCAGGCTGGAGGAGATGAAATCTCCTCCCGATCAAAGAAACGCACTCTATTGGCAGTTTCCCCATCAGACGCCCATGTCTGCCAGTTGCCGCGTGGCACGCACACGTCTGGCTCACACTCCTGAGCAGCACACGCTGGCCTGAGCAAGATGGGAGTGCTCTATAGAACACATGCACAGTGCGGGCACCTCCGCCACCAGCACGCTCAGTAAGGGGTGTCCTGGACTGGGGGGCCGGAGAGTTGTGCTCCATGGGCCCTTGGTCCCCTGGCTCTGCCACGCCTCTCCTGGAGGGGACCGCTCACCACCGCGAACATGGTCCTTGTACTGAAACGTCTGCGTTTGTCATTTCTCGCAGGCCCTGAACACCGTCCAACCCCTTTCCATGGCCTCGACTGCACAGAGTCCGTCTGGCCCAGCAGCCTCTTAAGGGACCCTCCAGAGCAGGGGTCCTCAACCTTTTTAAACAGGGGGCCAGTTCACTGTCCCTCAGACCATTGAAGGGCCATTGGAGAGTGTGGCGCACATTCCACACATGCGCACTGTGGGCCCGGGACGAGTCGGCTGCTAAGCAGGACAGGCAGCGGTGGCAAAAACACCTGGCGGGCTGCATACATGTCCTCAGCAGGCCACATGTGGCCCTCGGGCCGTAGTTTGAGGACCCCTGCTCCGGAGTAATTCAGACTGTGCTGTTTTGACCCCACTCACAAATGTGAGAGCCTTTCCCCTAAGATATAGTCCAACAGATGTTTATTTCATGGGTTCCCTGGCCAGAATCCACTTTCCTAATGTCCGTTCCCTGCTTCCAATCTGACAAAACCCAACTAATCTATTTGGACCCAGATGAAAAGGCACCTATTCTGACCAGCATGTTGCAAGATGTGCAGTAAGGGCCAGGCCCGGTGGCTCACGCCTGTAATCCTAGCACTCTGGGAGGCCGAGGCAGGCGGATTGCTCGAGGTCAGGAGTTCAAAACCAGCCTGAGCAAGAGCGAGACTCTGTCTCTATTATAAATGGAAAGAAATCAACTGACCAACCAATATATATAGAAAAAATTAGCCAGGCATGGTGGTGCATGCCTGTAGTCCCAGCTACTCAGGAGGCTGAGGCAGAAGGATCGCTTGATCCCAGGAGTTTGAGGTTGCTGTGAGCTAGGCTGACACCACGGCACTCACTCTAGCCTGGGCAACAAAGCAAGACTCTGCCTCAAAAAATAAAAATTAAATTAAATAAATAAGTAAATAAATAAAAAAAGATGTGCAGTAAGTAGTCACCTATCTCCCCCATTGGCGCACAACACCTTAAAGGTGCATAGCACATCACGCATCACAATGTGTCCTGAGCTCCCACATGCTGAGTGCTTAGTTGGGATTTATTTAACTGAATTCTGTGAAATGAGTGGTCCAGCGAAGCCACTCCTCTCTAGCTACTATGCTTCTAACACTAATGGCCGAAATAGTGGCTGTCACGTAATGAGCGTTTTCTATGTGCCTAGCAATGAATCCAACCCTGACAAGCCCCATTTCCGTTCTCACTAGTATCTGATGCGAGTGTTCAGTAACACACAGCAAGAAATGGGAAATTGGGACACATTCCCTGTAGGGTCCCAAGTTGCCTTCAAACCCTCCACAAGGTCTAAGATTGCAGACATTGTCCCAGGCAGGCCCCAGAGCTGGAGAGGAAGAAGGCAGGCACTGAGGTCGGGAGACACAAGGGGCAAGAAGATCAGAAAGGGGTCCCAGTCGTTTCCATTCCAACGGCAGGAGTGGCATCCATGGCGTGTGGCTATCCCCAGGCTCCGAGGCCAGGCAGACCAGAGTTTGAGCCCCAGCTCAGCCACTTATCGAATGGGAACGTCAAGCAGACTACATGGTGGGATAATGCCACGTTCCCTGTAAGACAGGTAAAAGATTAAACCGAAGCTCTCGGCCTGGCACACATACTGCAGTGAATGCGGGGATGCGGTTCAAGGTCCTGGATTTCACAGCACAGTCTCTGGAACCAGGTCCCAGGTTCAAATCCTGACTCTGCAAGTAGATAACCTTGGGCAAGTTATAGACCTTCTCTGAGCACCAATTCCCTCATCTATAAAATGGGATCTTAACAGTCACCGGCTCACTGAGGTGCCATAAGGATTCAACAAGGCAATACGTAAGTGAGGTGCTTGGAACAGTGCCCAGCATGGCAGTATTTAGCAGGTACCACCGATCACTACAGTCATAGTCTTTCCAGAACTGCAACAGCGGGGACAGAAAGATGGAGACAAGGTAGCTGTGACAGCTCACGAGTACAAGTGAGTTAACTGGGCACACATTCAGGAGTTAGAAGACTTACTGAATTCCCGTGTACCTGAATCTTGGGAAATAAAAAGGAACTTTTTCAAGTGGTCTATGCCCTAGAGCAGCAGACTAGGTAACAGAATTTTCTGAAGCATCAAGCAAGATCGCCATGGGCTACGTGGGAAATCAGAACCAGCCAGTGACGTGTCATTTGCAAGAGACTGAGCAAGTGTCTGGGTTCCAGACTTTTTAGGCAAGGGATAAGGGGGTCCCACATACTGCCGCTCAGACTTGGCAGCTGAAAATCTCATACCCCGTGGAAAAAATCTTGGCGGAGGAACTGTTTCCCAGGAGATCCCGGAGACATATGAACACTCATCTGGCAAGAACAGCCTCGGATAGCACTGGAAGATCTCCGCCATGAGCCTGCCTTGCAGGGGCCCAGATCGCACTACACAGAAGCCACCTGTGGGACCATCAATGCTGGTCCCACCAGTGGGACCATCAATGCTGACCTGACCCGCACTGTCACCCTTAAATAACGCTCCCCTTCTCTGTCCCATAGGCTGCGCATTCCCAGCCTCTGAGAAGAAGCCCTTTGTAAGGATGGTAGCAGGCCCCCCTTCCCCTCCCTAGATCAAAAAGAAAAGGCTCATGAGACCAGACGCGCCAAGGACAAACTACCAGACCCCGCTGAGAAAAACCACACCCAGATGTCCACCTGGATAAGAACATTTTGGCTCCTGGATTCTGCAAATACTGCCAGCCCCTCCTATTTCTCACTGACCACCAAAGGTCTCCCCAGCTCTTCCCGCCAAAAGTCCCTAGCCTGGCCAAATGGTATAAAAAAAGGCGGCGCCCCCTTCAAACGGAGGCGACTTCTGGGGGCCCCCAGGAGCACTAAATAAAGCCACATGGTTTGGCCCCTCTCTCTCTCTCTCTCTGTCTGACTTTTCTTTTCGCCGACGCTGAAAAACCTTACACCCTTGTGTTTGCGTCAACATCAAAATGACTGGCAATACGAGCGCAGGAAAGCAGGACTCTGGCAGTGGGAATCTTTTTAAAAATCCATCACAGAAAGAAGGGCTGTCAGAGCTGTCCCTTCCACCTTCCCCATGCAGCTATGGCATGAGGTTCAAATTAATGGTGGAAAAGCAAGTGGACTGAGAGAGCTGGTATCCTCCCAAAAATGCTCTTTCGACAGGCTTTAACTTTAATATGCATTCGCTTTTGTTGCCACACTAGCTGTTTTGTGACTCTTTTGTGCAGGAGAGCCGGTAGGTAACGTCGGGGTGATTTCCATACATCACACAAATATTATACTCCGCCAAGAGCGAGTGACACACACGAGCAGAGGCGCTCCCGAACATGTAATTTTCTCTCCTCTCCCTGGCGCCGCGCAGCCCATTATTTGTTTAGTCTCTATCATTGTGATTTCCTTCCTCTTTATTACCTGCCACGGCACACAATTCAAGAGAAAACAGAGCAGCGTTTCTGCACTGCATCCTCCGCAGAGCCCAGCCAAGCCGGGGCTTCCCTCTCCTAACGCTGAGAGGCAAATGCCCATCCGTCTCAGAACCAGGTCCTTGCTTGGCTCCAGAGAACTAAAGCACAAATCCTGTCGAGTGCACGGGAGTACGTTAACATCAGCCACCAGAAATCGATCTGGGACAAAAAGCAGCGTTTCAGACCACTGTGGAAAGGACGGATTTGTCATAAATGTTGCCAGGCAAGGAACCATTTTGGAAGCAAGAAGTAAGACTTGAATCTCTGCTTCTGCGATGTGTTGAAATAAATTCCAGATACAATAATATTTAAATGTATGAAACGAAGCAATAGAAATGATAGATGAACAAACATTTATGCCACCTTTCTTAACATGAAACCAAAGACCAAGTTCACTAAGAAAATGAGAGTTGCTATAGTATCTGCACAGCCAAGGCCTGTCCAACAACATGGACCAAAAAAAAAAAAAACAACCAGTCCATTGTTTGTGGAACTTTAAGCCGCCCAGGGCATCAAACTGGCAGAGTAGAAAGAACACCGATTTCCTGATCAGATCTACACTGGAGGCCCTGATGCCCCACGGCTGAGCTCCAGGCCCCTGGCAAATGACAGCCTTTGCCTCTGCCTCCCTTGGAGAGCGAGCTGGAGAAACGCCCCCGCCCTCGCAGGACAAGGCGGAGGCCAGACAGACTCTACCAGACCACGTCTGCATGTTCCCCAAGTCTGCTTTCAAACCACAAAGGCAGAGATGCAACGTGACAGAGAGCATGGGGCCCGCACGGCCGGGAACATTTACCATCTGGCCCTTTTCAGAAAACACCGGCCAACCCCGTCTCAGGAGAACACCTGCGAGCTCTTCCCCCCGCTGCCCCCTCTCGGCCTTCCCTGGCTTGGGGCTAGAGGTGGCTGTGTGTGTGCATGAGCTCTCAGACGCTGCGCCAATGGGTGGGCCCGCTGGCCATGGCCAAGCCAGAGACGAGCTTTAATAGAAACGAAACAGCAGAAGAGCTGCTGCCTCAGACACGTGCACTGCTTCCTCCCTTGGCGAGGCCTCCTCCCATTTCCTCGGGTCCCTCTGGCTGACCCCACTCATCTTCCCGCCCTGGATCTTCTCCCTCAACCCTCCCTGGTCCCCTGTGGTGACCACATCTATGCCCAGGCTCCACCCCACATCCATCCCACGGACCCCAGAGCACCAGCCCAGGCCCTCTCCCGAGTGCCAGACCACGTGTACGACGGCCTCTGCCTGCCCCCTCCGCTCCTCCCTAGTTAGTCCCCAGCACATCGGACCTGCTCTCCTCTGTGCCTGTGTCTTGGCACCGGCTGTTTCCAGGGCCTGGGAGGCCTGGCCGCTCTCCTTCACGCCTCAGCTCGGGGATTACCTGTTCCGAGGCACCTCTGCCCACTGGCTCTAGCTGTCCTGCAAGTCTGTAGGCCTGCCCTGTCTTGCCCTACCCCTGCTCAGAGACTCTGCTCCCACAGGCCTCTGTCCCCACCCACCCCAACCCACAGTGGGTGAGACCGAGGGTCACTAGCCGACTCAAACTGAGCCGGTCACATACAGTCTTCCAGAAGTTTTGGGTGCGCCACAGTCTCTGACTAGAGAGACAAAGGAAGGTGGCAGCAGACAGATCTCGTCCAAGAGCAAATGGCTCTAAATCACTGTACCGGGTTCATTTGCTGAAAGCCAATTTGCCAAAAGACCAATTTAATGAACCCATCCTTAACCGAGAACTTACACTGAGCCAAGTACAGTTTGCTGGGGGCTCTTTCGCTGCCAGATGCGGAGACCTGAGCAGGATCAAATGCAGATGCAGGCACAAAGCAGAGGGCCGCCAAACAGAGGAGCCAGTAAAATCTCTCAGGGCAAGCGCGCCCAGCTGCAGAGAAAACACTGAGCTGGCAAAGCTGCAGGTGTCTGAAATGACAAGGTATACCACGGAGCCTTGGGGCAAACCCACACGGAACCAAAACCTTGAAAAGAATCTGTACGGATTCCGTGAACTCACTACTGCTGACTCAGTCTCTCACTGCACAAATGTAGCCCAGACGGCCACTGAAGGCGGCAGGAGCCAACAAGAGCCAGCCAACTGCAGTGACCATGTGGCCACAAGGAATAAAGCAGTCACACCAGATGGCCACCCCACTCCTGCGGGACTCCCACCCAGCTCCAGGCCCTGCCAGCCCTTGCAGGAACTCTCTGCCCCGTGTTCTAAACTTAAGGGGGTTCCATGTCCTCACAGCCAAACTACTCGAGTAGAGTTGATTGGACCCTTCTTTCCCTGAGCCCCCAGCACACCCCAAGCATATCTCCACGAAAGCACATCATCCGTCTGCTGGGCCAGAGCTGTTCGCCTGCAGGTCGGGCCACCAAAGAAAGCCCCGCCCCCAAGCCTGAGAGTCCCCTGAGCACTGTACACACGTGAGGCCTGTTGAATGAACCAAAGGTCGGGTGCATAAGTGCGTGGATTAATAAACGGGTGAATGACTGTCGCCCACTGCTAAAACCTGCCCCTGGGCTCCAGGAACTGAGCACAGGCTGGGCTGGGCAGAAATGTCAACTGCGTTTAATAATAAGTTCAAGGCCTCACCAGAGAACACTAACCACCAGGTTCACAGCTGTAATTTCCTGCCCCAGTGACAAGGATTCAGGCTCAAACTGAGCTTTTTCCATTACGTGTCTCGGGAATGTGATATGCATGGGCAGGACGAATTCTTACATATCATTACCGTGACCTAAAACAGGACCAGCCTGCCAAACCACTCCCCTCCATTCTCAGCACTGACCACATGAATCCTCAGTTTCAAAAAGCTCTGTAGAGCAGGGACCAGCCCCCTGTCCCCAGGGAACCGACATAAACACAGACACACAGCCGGATGACGAGCTGGCCCATTCACACGCATGACTGGGGGCCTCAGAGGTTACTATATAAAGCACTGGGACAGTGACGCCAAGGCAGGGGTGAGAGCCGCCTCATCTTTCGCCATTAAAGGCCTCCCAGGGGGGAAATTATCCTGAGACTAATTGATCTTCAACTCGCTTTCCAAAATTAAAAAGGGAAGAAATTGATGACTGCGAAGACTAGGCGCGGTGCATCTGGACACGTGGATGCATGTGTGCACACACACCCTCATATATAAATACATGCATAGATCTGGGTAATGATTCCCTGGCTTTATATAGCGTCTCTTCCCAAAGACCTCAAAGAGCCTTTACAAACTCTCCCCTGGGGCCCATACTCAGTTATATTTAAAGCGAGAGCTCACGAGGGCACACGCACAGAAATAAAAAATGTTCTTCTATGGGTATATACTTAACCTACATCGGCGGTTTTCAAACTTCACATCCTGCTTTTTATATCTTTGTCTGCCTACCCACTCCCTTTCCTTTTATCTCCAAAAGAAAGGATAAACTATATCGCGCTCCAAAATGCAACTTTTTAATCAATCTCAGGAATGTGTTAGGTTTTTATTCTGTTTCTTTCCAGCCTCCCCTTGGTCCCTGCCCACCAAGGGTTCCTACTTTCCAATCTGTTATGATGAAAAAGAAAAGAAATGCCCAAGACCCCCTTCCCAGTGCTCAGAGCACCATATTACCACGTGCTGACTGCTCTCTGCAAGCCCAGCAATGCGAAAGGCACTTGTCATACACGATCTCATTTCATTCTCACAAGGCCCCTGAGAAGCAAGTATTATTACACCTGCTGTATGAATGAGGAAACAGAGGCCCAGAGAAGGGAGATGACTTGCCCTAGGCCACACAGCCAGGAAGTGGCAGGGCAAGGACCCGCATTAGGCCAGGCTTCCTTGAAAGCCCGTCTCCCAGGTAGGCAGCGCGGGACACAGCCCGCCTCCTGGGATGGGGCACACCCCTCGGGACTCACACCTTTCCCCTGCATGTGGCCTCCAGCAACTCTGCCAACCTCACTCTGTCCTCTTGGGGAAATCAGGAATCTGATTACATTCTGGCCTTGCCAAACTTTAAACCTATTGTTTCCATATAACAATAATCTAGACAAGGAAAAGAAAGGTTTGAGGAACCCATGGGAACAGCATGAAAAATATAAAGAAATCATAAGGCACAGAAGAAAAATAACTAGCAACATCTTGATAAACTTCTGGATCTCCATTAACTTTTTTATATTGGTGATTTTTTGGTTCTCTCTCTCGTTCATGTACATGTGAGCACGCACACACACACACACACACACACACACACACACACACACAGTGTCTGTTATCCTCATGGCAGTCCTCACAGGGACGTGGGCACAGGGGAAGGGTTGGGGACATGCCCGGATGAGGCAGCAGCCCCCGCCCCTGGTCCACTCTCCACGTGGGGACATGGCCCAGGCTGCCACCAGTTCTGATTTGTCTGGAAAAGCAAGAACCCACATTTCTACACAGACTCGATTGTTAAATGCTATTCACTGAGGTACTGCCACACAGGCCCAATGGTCGTGCTGTAGGACACCACTCTGAAGCCTCCTGCCTTAAAGTTTGCGTTTCCAGCACCCGTCAGCTTGAAAGGCCCAGGTGACTAGCACACATCTGCACGGCCATGTTCACATGGCAGCATTCCACTCATGTCAGAGAACGTCAGAAGTATAGATTTGGAAGGGGCCTGAGACAGGCTCTGCCAGAGGCAGAGAATGGACAGTGACTGTCCCCCAGGAGCTTCCAAGTGACTAAATCAAGGACCATAGAAGGTCCAAGCATCCCTGCCCTGCCCCACTCTGAAAGGGCTGGGAAGCACAGCACTTCGATGCACGTGAACTTATTAGAAAATAATAACTCAGGCTAGGGTGGCGGGTGTCTCTTTACTTTTAATTTTATACATTTCCACACATATGTTCTTACTTCATTTCAAGGAGTCAATAGGTAGTCTCCATATTATCTAAATTTTTTTTAAAAGGCATGAGCCCTTTAGCTTTAGAGAAGTATCCACAAGAAGAACTAAAAGCAGAAAGCTTTAAAGGTTGCTTCAAGCTGTAGAAGAAACTGAACTGAGTGAAGGACTTAATTGACCAGTAAGAAGAGGGAAGGGGGTTCTAGAGTTGGATTTTTTACAAATAATGTACTGAGGTGAAATTCAGTAACATTTGAAAGTGAACAGTTCAGTGGCACTTAGTATATTTACAATGTTGTACAACCACTACTTCTATTTAGTTCCAGAACATTTCCACTGCTCCAAAGTAAAACCCCTTACCCATTAAGCAATTTCTTCCCATTTCATCCTCCACCCTGGCAACTACTAATCTGCATTGTCTCTATACATTTACCTATTCCAGATACTTCCTATAAATGGAATCATATAATATGTGGTCCAGGTTCTCTAAGCATGATGTTTTCAGGGTTGACCCATGTTGAAGCATGTATCAGTGCTTCATGTCTTGTAATAGCTGCACCATGTTCCATTGTACGGATATGCCACAATTTGTTTATCCACTCATCAGCTGATGGACGTTTAGGCTATTGCCCACAGTTGGGAGATAGAGTTTTTAAAATGACTACATCACAGCCGGGTGCGGTGGCTCATGCCTGTAACCCTAGCACTCTGGAAGGCCGAGGCGGGCGGATGGCTCGAGGTCAGGAGTTTGAAACCAGCCTGAGCAAGAGCGAGACCCTGTCTCTACCATAAATATAAATTAATTGCCCAACTATATATATAGAAAAAATTAGCCGGGCATGGTGGTGCATGCCTGTAGTCCCAGCTACTCGGGAGGCTGAGGCAGAAGGATCCCTTGAGCCCAGGAGTTTGAGGTTGCTGTGAGCCAGGCTGATGCCACGGCACTCACTCTAGCCTGGGCAACAAAGTGAGACTCTGTCTCAAAAAAAAAAAAAAAAAATGACTACATCACACTAACCGAAGAGTTTAGAAATTTGCACGGCAGACATCTATGTCACCACCCTGAGACGGTCATTTCTAATTATTTCACCATGATGACTCCAAATACTTTGCAACAATAACCCTTTCTAATATAGCTGCTATGGAGAGTTGGGGGTGGGGGGGAGAAGACAGCTGCTGGCCTGAGCGGAAGGCTACTGCAGGGTGGGGTGGAGCCCACTTATCAGTTAGACACCAAGTTTACCCCTTCTCATTCATCGCTGTGCAGAGAGCTGCCAGTGACATGCATGAGTATTTTACAAAGAAAGGCCTCGTGAAACACATCCAGCAGAGACTAGTGAAAGGCCTGGGTTAAGGCGACAAGTGGAGTTCAGGTGTCAATTAGATGGCGTCGGATAAGCATGAAGCTACGGAGGGCAGAGCCTACCTACTCTTCATTGCAAAGCAGCTAAATCAAGAGGCCCCATAAAGAGATGGCACATTCTACAAAGATATTTACGGGGCTCTTTTGAATAGCAGGCTGTCTTACTGCTGTACAGTGGGGTTCCACTTGGCACCCGTACGCCCCACACAAACAACCAAGCTACGTACACCTGGGTAGACAGGCTAGGCTGTGCAGTAGTCAGCAAAATGCATCTGAGCATCTTTGGACAGGGCATGTCTTACTCACTGGGTCCCACCGCTGCCTGAGGCCTAGAGGCCTGGCTCCTGGAGCTGTGTCGATCTGTAACCCCCAGGTAGACTGAGGAACCCACGGACTCCCGGCTGTGAGGAAGACAAAGCTGGCGGGAGTGTACATGGCAAGCTTGCCAAAAGGGGAAAGCAGACGGGAAGAGGAGCACAGGCCTCAGCTGCTGGCAGCCCCGACGCACCCGGCTATTCTTCACCCGCGGCCAACCTTGAAGGCCAGGTCTGGACTTGGCTGTATCAAAGGAACCAGTGAGCTCCTTACGTCATGGAACTGGTGGTGTCATCCCCCGTGTTACATGTGGAAAAACCAAGAGAAGTTAAGTGACTTTCCTACCAACTGCTAGCAGAGCACATGCCATGTGCCAGATAGTGGGTCAAGTATCTAATTAAACTCTCCATGACTACCATGTGACACTTAGTGTCTCCCAACACCCCAGTGGGATCTCGGAAAGACGAGGCCAGGGCTCCATGTTGGCTCTGTACAAATCAACATTCTCAACGTTGTCCCTGACGCCTCAGCAGGTTCTGGGCAGAGCCACCATGAACACAGGCTTCTCTGCACCAGCCTTCTCCTAACAGAGCCTTCGGGGGAAGACCTGAAGCTCACCCCGCTCTGGGATCCAGGGAGGCCTACGCACAACTGCACCCCTGGATGCTGGAGCTGGGGGAGCAATAACACTCCCTTATTTTACTTAGGCTGGTTGAACTGGTTTCTGTCGCTTACACCCCATGAGTCACACCTCATATGCCATAACTCCAAACCATCACTGAGATGACACTGGGGTCAGTGTGGCCAGCAAGGTGGGAGATAGGCAAGATGAGAAAAGTGTCTTTATAAGCAAAGATGTGTGATGTCATGACAAACAAGAAAACAGACAAGGATTCTGGGCTCAGCTGCTAAATGACAAGGTGCTTTAGGCATTTCACACCCACTTTGGGTCTCAGATGTTCAATCTATAAAATGTGGAGGTTACACATGCTGATCTTCTGGAATCCTTCCAGCTCTGGGACGCTGTGACTCATCAGGAATAGTAGATGAGCCTTTCCGGTTTCTGGCTCCCGCAAGCAAAGTGGCGCATTAGCTGCCCCTGTCATGTGCTCCTGTCCGCTGGCTGGACAACCAGCCAAATGCCACCAGCAGAGATAGGACCCTGACCTGCCTAAAGCCCTGAGTCTGCTGTGGCCTCCCGGGCTGCCATGCCAACATCTGTTGTGATTGGCCTCATGCACAGCGAAGTGGTGAGGTTAACTGATGGCAAGGAAGATTAATTGCATGTGAAATACTCATAAATAATTAGGACATAAAGCAGCACAGCTTCCTCCACCCTCAGGCTGTGGTATCATATGTATGGGCAATTCTCAAACAGATTCTCACACATCATCTGCAATTAATCAGAAGCACACAGCTACCGAGAGGGCACAGGCAGCTCTCATAACAGACTGATTCTCACCAACTCTGCACTGTCCACTGTCCACCTGCTATACAGTACATTACCTCCTGCACAGCCATGGCTGCGTGGCTTGCCTGCTCTGAATCTCAGTTTCCCCACCTCAGAAAAGGGCATGATGGGCCAGGTGCAGTGGCTCACACCTGTAATCCCAGCACTTTAGGAGGCCAAGGTGGGAGGATCACTTGAGGCCAAGAATTCAAGACCAGCCTAGGCAATATAGCAAGAACCCATCTCTACAAAAAATAATCTTAAAAATTAGCTGGGCATGGTGGCACCTGCCTATAGTCCCAGCTGCTCAGGAGGCTAAGGCAGGAGAATCACTTGAGCCCAGGAGTTTGAGGTTACAGTGAGCCATGATGATACTACTGCACTCTGGTCTGGGCAACAGAGCAAGACCCTGTCTCAAAAAAAAAAAAAATGTGGAAAGAACATGATGGCACTTATGCTATTTTTGCAACTGCTCATGAGGCTTAAATTCCTTCAAAACAAAGGGTTGTTTTTTTTTTTTAATATATTAAAGAAAAGGACATCTATGCCAAAAAAAAGTGCCATGCTCAGACTGGCCAGTGCTGTCTCCCACCAGGGCAGGGGCCGCACCCATGTTCTTCTTCTCCTGCAGTAAGAGAAGCTCCTTGGCTGGCCACGTGACCTCTTGGAATAAAAACATCTCTCACTTTCTCTTGCAGCTTTGCAGCAGCACCCATATAACTAATCCCAGCCAAGATGAGGTGAGTAGAAAGCGATGTAGGAAATTGGGGGTGCACTCTTAAAAGAAGGAGCTGTGTCTCCGCCTGGCAAGAAATGTGGACAAGGGTCACCATCTGAAAAATGACAGAGAAACCAGATAAAAGGGGACTGGCTCCCAAACTGTTAGGTGAGAAGAAATTACATTCTACCTCCTTTAAACCAGTGTTGCTTGGGGGTCTTTGTTCCAGCAGCCAGAGCAAGAGCTCCCCCCCCAAAACGCACCACCAAATGCACTCTTGGTAAAGCGACGACGCATCAGCAAAGCAGCTTTTCAGTCCCATCCTTCAGCCCACGCGGGCCAGGGATGAGCAAATGAAATTCACAGGAGCCGAGCTTCTCGGATCCCCAGTGAAAGCATCTCCTATCATAAACTGTGACGATCTTGCTTCATAATCTCTCCCGCCTCCCTCTCGTTATTTAGATGGAGATGTTCTCTCTGTCCCTCTGGAGGAGGCACGGCTGAGGCTTAGTGAAGATGGATGAGGGAGGGACTCCGCCAGGAAGCAATCGCTCTTCATCTCCTCCCACGCTGAGCCAGGCAGGACGCCCACCGCTGAGCTCTCTATTAAACACGGCTGGGGTCGCTCGCTCCCAGCGCCTCGACTCCATCACCTGAACCTCATATCAACAGGAAGAGGACGTGGCAGGACCCTTCTTTCCAGCGTGATCTCTCCACTTCAAGGAATGTGGCTCATCCATGTGACAGGACCACACGGATGAGCCTAGGCTTCTAGGAGGACAGAGGAGAAGGGCTGGGAGTCCCAGAAACACGGACGGCACTGTCTCCATGCTCTGAGGCCCCAGTCGCTAACACAGCACCTGAAAACAGACATCTTCTGCCATAAGTCACAGGTGCTACATAGAAGAGAAAAAGAATCTAAACTAAAGGGTCACACTTCAATAAAGATTTGTGGGTGGATTTTTTGGGTCCAAAATGCACTTTGGAAATTGGATTCGCAGTATAGTCTGGCTTCATATTCGGGTTAACTGTGGTCCTCACTGTGAAGAAAACTGCTCAAGTGTTGTCTCACACTCTGAAGACTGAGGCTGACTCTCTGGAATTCCAAAGCCTCAGCCTCCTTCCTGTGTGGCTGAGCAGGAACCCAGCAAAAAGCAGCATTAATAAAACGCAAGTAGATCTACACTCAGAGCCAACTCGCTGGATCATGCCGACATAACCAGCAGACATTCGAAGCAGCAATAGAAGGCAAGTCTTTGGCATTCATTCTAGTTCATTTTCCTCAGTACAATTTGTCCTTTGGCTCTATCTCTGGAAGGCAAAGAATGTTCCGCATACAATACACAGCAGTAAAGACGAGAGTCAACAACTATTTTTTAAGCCCCTTACGACATGGTAGACCAACTATTTTTAACAAAGATTTGCATGGAAAAACATGTTTCCAGTAGTCACAGTGATGGGTGCAGCAACTATTTCATGTGCTATAAAGAATATTCCAACTACAATGCACGCAAATGATGGCCCTGACCCTAAGCAAATCCTAGAGCAATCCTGGATAAAGTCACACCCTCCAGGCAACTCAGAAGTCAAGGAAAAAGCAGCAAGAAACTTTTTTAAGGCATCATCAGGCCAGGTGTGGTGGCTCATGCCTGTAATCCTAGCACTCTGGGAGGCTGAGGCGGGTGGACTGCTCCAGGTCAGGAGTTCGAAACCAGCCTGAGCAAGAGCGAGACCCCGTCTCTACTATAAACAGAAAGAAATTAATTGGCCAACTAATATATATAGAAAAAAATTAGCCGGGCATGGTGGCGCATGCCTGTAGTCCCAGCTACTCGGGAGGCTGAGGCAGGAGGACTGCTTGAGCCCGAGAGTTTGAGGTTGCTGTGAGCTAGGCTGACGCCATGGCACTCACTCTAGCCTGGGCAACAAAGTGAGACTCTGTCTCACACACACACAAAAAAAAATGCATCATCAGTCTCAGAAATCTGTAGCCAGGTGATCTCTGTGCCTGATTTTCCTTGAGAAGATTCTACTGGCAGTTAAGTGCTCACACAAATCAAACTACCTTAACTGTCAAACAAAGCACAGATGGCGTGGGACCAAGTAGTGGCCACAGTTTCAAAGAAACAAATCCTGACTTTTTTGCTGCCTCATCTGGAATCAGAACCGTAGATGCGGGTTTCCAATCCCAGGAAACTGAAGTGACTATAGGTCATTCTCTCAAGTATAGTTCTTCCTTTTAGCAGTAACTTCTAGAAAGGTTCTGATTACACACTTAAGGCTCCAGGAATGAATGAACTGATGATTACGAAAACATCATGGAAAGATGATAAACAGAAACGAGGAAACATAAAGACAACACTTTCCGTTTTCATTATTACCAAGAGACAGCTGTGACTAAAACGAAAACTGCCAATGTACACAATGATTAAAAGTAATTGGGGGCAACCACTTTTCATAGGGAGGAGGAACAGAAGGAGAGAGGCTAAAGATTCTATGAGACCCAAAAAAAAAAAAAAAGAGAGGCACAAAGGTACATTAGAACACCTGGGTAAAGAAAAAAATAACACAGAGCCCTGAGAAAACAGAACAAAATAGGTTGCTTCCTTCGGCCCAGTAGGATGCTCAAATGCGGAAGCGTAATCTCTACCCACTCCAGCAGGAAACTAATTGGTAATTTCTAAAATGTGCCGATTCAAGGAGCGGTGGGAGAAGAGGAGCACTCAGCTGCAGAAGTAATAGCTGAAAGATCGAGAGGTGCACTCTCCATCCTGGGAGGAGCAGGCCTGGCCTTGAGAAGAGGTGAGCCAAGGACGTGCAATTTTAACCACAGGGATGTGCTGCACTGATAACTTAAATTTGGGGGGAAAAAACCCCACAGGTCATCGTCCTAATCAGAAAGTCCCCGACCCTCCTCCAAGGGGCCAGCATCTGCTGCCTGACATATATATTTATGCTTGTGGTCCCCCTGATTCCCCCACTAGACTATAAACTCCACCTTTTCTGCTGTATCCCCAGAGCAGCGGTTTTCAGCTGAGGACAATTCTGCCCATCCCCACCCCAGAGGACACTGGGCAAAGTCTAGGGACATTTTTAGTTGTCACAACTCATGCTGGTGCTGCTGGCATCTCATGGGTAGATGCCCAGGATACTGCAAGATGCCGCTACAATGCACAAGACAACGAAGGATTGTGTGACCCAATGTCAATAGTGCCAAGGTTGAGAAGCCCTGCCTAGAGCCCAGCACGGTGCCTGGCACGTAGGGGCCCTCAGTAAGTATTTGCTAAATGACTGACAATGAATAACGAGTAGCCAGAAGCAGTTGGGCACAGGGTTCAAGAGCTTGGGCTCTCAAGTCCCAGGCTCTCCCACCAAGCACTGCCTGTGTGACACCAGGCGAGTCCCTGCATCGCCAAGCCCCGGTTCTGACTCATCCAGACAGGGATGGTAACAGTGGCTGCCTCGTGGCGATGAATGAAGATTAGACGCACTGGGGTGCTACTCATCATTCACCCCAGGTTCATCACCCCCAGCGTCCATCACGGAGAATGCTGCTCCAAAGAAACGGCTTTGCATTTAGGATCCTCAGATCAAACGCCATCTCAGAACCAGGCAGGTACAAGGGTATTACACAGAAAGACAGTCCAGCACCCCGGAGCCGCAGGCACCCCTGGGCGCTCTGTCCTCTGCCCCAGCCCAAAGGATCAACATTCCCTGCAGGCCGGGCGCAGTGGCTCACTCCTGTAATCCTAGCACTCTGGGAGGCCGAGGCAGGCGGATTGCTTGAGGTCAGGAGTTCGAAACATTCCCTGCATCAGAAGTGCACAGAAGGTTGGTGCGATTCCTCCCTGACACTGGTGGAAGTCTGAGAACAAAAGGACCGGGAGTAGTCAGAACCAGGCTTCTTTCTCAAGAGTGGCAGGACTCCGCCTGCACGGGGGGCCGGCGGCAGCAGGACACAGGGAGAGCGGCCCTAAGACAGGCTTGTTTTAGAAACAAGGAAATGGGGTGCAGGGAGTGGAACTGGAAGCAATGTCGAGGGCAAGGCCGGGCATGAGCCCTCCTGTTGGGCTGCAGGAGCCTGGGCGTTCTCCTCCGATACTTGATGCTCCCTCCCCGTGCATGAAATAGCACAGGTGACCTGCCCAGCCCCGCTGCATGCCCAGCCCAGCTACCCCCACCACCGAGTTCAAACCAAGTAATTCCCCGATCCCGTGCAACTTTACAAACTGAGCTGGTCCAGCTCTGCTGGTGGCACATTTCAAACTCAGCTGACATTTCCAACAAGTCTGACTCTGCCTCATCCCCTGAGCCCATTTTGGATCGGCTCGGAATCGCATCAGTTACATAAGCTGCTGCCTGGCCCAGCCCACCGCCAGCCGAGGAGAAACCTCAAGACCAAAAGTCGACCCGGCTTCTAGTGCAATGACATCCCTTTCCTGAAGGTCTGTACACAAATTAGGAGAGTGAGCTGCTAATGAGGTCAGCAGGAATGCAACAGACCTTAAGAAAAATGATGAAATTCCAAAAAGGAAAAAAAAAAATAGCCACGTTTGGCTCAAAAAAGAACCAAGAACCCAGAAACGACAGTGAGACCCCTGGAGGCCACTGCAGCCCGGAATGCCAACCACCATGGAGGGAAAGCGTGAGCAGCAGGGACCACCAGCCAAAAGCAGAAAGTCACCCTGAAACACAGACGCTGCGAGGTGCCGTGGGGAGCAGGCGTGGGGCCGGGGCTTCGGCGAGGCTAAAACACACTCTTCCTGGGCTCGGTGCCTCGCTGAGGACGCCAGCCCAACCAGCCACCAGCTGTGTGGTGCCGGGCAAGTTCTGTCCCCTCTAGACACCTCCTGCTTCCTCTGTAAGACGGGACAAGGACAACAGCGAGCGCACTCTCACGGGGCCACAGCGAGTTAGCGCGTCAGGAGGACGGACTGAGCACTTCACAGCCCCATCACTGCCACTTCCCCGAGGGCTTCATGATGGTGACAAGAGTCCCTCAAAACCTGAATGTCCTGCAGCGCTTAATGGCAGAGCACAGAGGTGCAGCTCAGCAAACCACTCTGCTGTGCTGCCTCTGCACGCTGCAAAGCCCGTGTCCCGCATCCCCACGTCCCTGTCTCTGCGAAGGCTTCCTTCCCTCCCCTCGGCCGTGCCCACCTCTCAGCCACCCTGTGCTTACTGCATTCATCCCCTTGACGCTCATCAGCTCCTCCCTGCCCTCCTGCATCAGTGACCAGCACCTGGCACTGGGCTAGAAGACCTTGTGGTTCCAGCCAGGGAGCTGGACGCTGTGCTGTGTGACCTGCAACTCCCACTAGGATTCCCCACTTCACGGGGAGCTCATTCCCCGGAGTGCCGGAGTGGACTGCGTGGGGGGACAATTGCTGTGGAGGGTGTTCCGTGCCTACGGCCGACAAAGAATGCATCACTCCCATGTGACTTTATCGCCTTCCCTTTTCCCCACCCAATCAATCGTTCTTCATTTCTTTCTTTTCTTGCCATCATTATTTCCAAAAGGTTTTGAACTCTGTGTAGGCAGGGCACAGGTAATGAGAGCTAACTTCTACTGAGTACTATGCACATTGTCATGTGTACTTTCTGTATGTGAACTCACGACAGCCTAGGGTGCTGGTACTCTCATCATCTGAATTTTAATGGTGGGGAAACTGAGGCACAGAGCTTGTGAGTGGCAGGTCTAGGTCTCCACCTTTAACTCCCCAACACCTAGAGCAGCGCCCGGCACGTTAGAGATACTTGGTAAATGTTTGGGGAATGAATAAATGAACTATAAAGAAGTGAGGCACGTCTAAATTCCATCTGGAACCTTCCAGCTACTAAGAGAGTCACTGCAGGTCTGATATTCAGTGGGAAGTTTCCCCTTTCAAGAAACTTGCCCAGCGTGAGGGATCTGTGTTGGCCACGTCAACAAACCTGCTCTCGTGGTCGGGGGCAATGGGCTCAGAGAACAGCCAATGTAACGGCCGCTGCCCGGCACCTCGCCCTCGGGCCTCACCACCAGACCCTCAGCCGAGCAGCGGGCTGCGTCCCTGCCACCTCCCCAGTCACTACTGCTGCACTCCTCGCTTTGCTTCTCGGGCTGAGTGTTTGGAACTGCGTTGCCAGGCGACGAGCCACAACGCCTCAATAGTATTGCGAATCCCTTCCAATAATAGCGGAGAGGAAAAAAGGGCCCACTCAACAGGGCCTATTGATAACTCCGGATGTTTTTCTTGCCCTCTCTGCCCTGGCTCAGGATCAAAAGCGACGGCAAATCAAAAGGAAACAATTGGGCTGATTATCTGGGCTCACCTCTCTCCACCACCTACCACCCCCCAGCCCCCCAAGGGACGGAAAAGAAGGCCATGATTAGGATGCAAAGGCTGAATAAATACCCAAGGCTAATCAATTACTTCTCAGGAAAAGCAATGGCATAGGAGAAATGTTCTATGATTAGCTGCATATTCCCTTTCAAAACAGGCCCAGACCCCTACACCTTGTCCTTCAGAAAGGGAGCGGCCTTGCACGGAACAGGTATGCTGTCAGCGCACGGACAGCTGTGTGCGTGCTTGGTGTTTTTTAACTAGAAAAGACCATCGCTCCCACCACCACCACCACCACCCCCACCCCACCACTGAACTAGGGCACCTCGCTGGACATCAAGAATTCAGATAACGACAACCACAGGCGCAAAGAGACGGCAGAGAAAAGACCAGAGCGCCCCCTGGTGGCTCCAGTGCTGCTCTTCCTGCAGCCAGCAGGAGTAAAGACAGCTTCCAGCTCCCAAATAACCACATAGTGAAACAAAGAAATTAACTCAAGCATGGAAACTCAGTTGTTAAAAAGTAAGGGATAGAAGATGAGGCTGCTGCAAATACCAATAAATATCGATTGGATGGATTTTCGTAAGTTCAAGTAAGGAAACGCCAACGAGCTGCACGTGCTGAATGGGAGTGAGTGTGTTTCTGCAGCTACCAAGCCAGGATCATTTCCTCTGCCATATTCCACAGGTGTTTACCCTTGTGCTCTGAGAGCCCCCTAATCATCTTCATAGCAGGGGTGAGGAGACTGAACAGCTCCCAAAAACACACACACACAAATACTCTCTGAGATCCATCATTTCCTTTAGATTTGTTTTGTTTTGTTTTTTGTAAGTTTTATTCCCTAACCCAAGCAGGAGGCAAATGGTCCAAAAAAAAAAAAAAATTAGTTTAAAACCAAATATGGGCCGGGCGCGGTGGCTCACGCCTGTAATCCTAGCACTCTGGGAGGCCGAGGCGGGCGGATTGCTCGAGGTTGGGAGTTCGAAACCATCCTGAGCGAGACCCCGTCTCTACTAAAAATAGAAAGAAATTAATTGACCAACTAAAAATATATATACAAAAAATTAGCCGGGCATGGTGGTGCATGCCTGTAGTCCCAGCTACTTGGGAGGCTGAGGCAGCAGGATTGCTTGAGCCCAGGAGTTTGAGGTTGCTGTGAGCTACGCTGACGCCACGGCACTCACTCTAGCCAGGGCAACAAAAGTGAGACTCTGTCTCAAAAAAAAAAAAAACCAAATATGGTTCCTGGCAAAGAGCCCCACTGCCTCCTTCTCCTGTCTTAGGGTTTCTCAACTTCAGCACTGTTGTCATTTTGGACCAGATAATTAATTCTCTGTCGTGGGGGGCTGTTCTTGTGCAGTATAGGATGTTTAATAGCACCCTTGGCCTCTCTACTCTCTTTCTGCCAGTAGCACCCTCATCCCAAATGTCCCCTAGCAGTTGAAATCACCCCCAATAGAGAACCACTGCCCTATCTGATCATTACTTCCAATCTTGAGGCCACCAGCCTCACTCAAAAAATAGACTGATTTCCTCTTAACTAGAGGGAAGATTAATGAGTAGACATCAGGTAAAAGGAACTTAAGGGGCTCTGCAGTATGGATGGTTTCAGTAAAAGAGAAATATGTGCGGTTCAACAAGAAGGCCCAGATGTTGTTTTCAGCAAGATTAGTCAACAACTTACCCTTTGAGAGATTACTGAAGTGATTATTATTAATAATAATACCAGATATTGACTAATGTGCCAGGTATTCTTCTGGGTATTTTTCCCCAATATTTCTTATCAAGGTATAATTTACACAGAGTATCTTCTAAGCATTTTCCATATATTACTTCGTTTAATCCTCACAACCCTATCAGATGAGTACCATCATTCGCCCCATTTTACAGACAGGAACACTGAGGCATGATAGGTTAAATGATTTTCCCAAGTTCCCACTGCTAGTATGTGTAGGAAGGTGGATAAAAACGCAACTGGTCTAGCTGGTTTCAACACCAGTGAGCAGAACAGCCACAACAATGATAACGGTACAGTTGTTAGTGTTGCCCTGACACTGTGTGCAGTCTATATACTGAGCTCCTAAAGTGTTTCTTACTTCTTTCTAAGATCTGGAACCCTTTGAAGGAGAGTGGTGAAAGCAAAGGAATTTCTCCCCAGAAAAATCCACATATGTGCACAAATACACAAACGCGATTTTTTAATTTTTTCCCATTTATTTCTTATATGTATACCGTCAAGGGTACAAGTGCTATTTTGCTACACCGATGTGTCACACAGTGGTGAAGTCAGGGCCTTCAGTGCATACACCACTGATGCCATGCGTGTCAGACAAATAGTTTTGCACACACGTGCAAGAGGCTTCTGATCTCTTTGAAACTAAGAGACTCCGATAAAGTTCCCAGATACAACATATCCTAGGCTCCATGCCAGACACTTCATACACCCCCTAGAATCCTACAGATGATATCACTTCTGTTTCACAGACTGGGAAACTGAGTTCAGATAAGCTAAAGCATTTGCCCCAGGTCACACAGCCCTTGAGCAGCAGTACCGTGGTCTGCCTAGCCCCAGGCTCTGTCCACCCCAACAGGTCGCCTCCCAACTCCATTCATCCATGATTGACTGATGTCGGGCACTACAATAACAAAGGATGTATGAAGTACAGAAAGAATTTACACATCTAATCCAGCAGCTCTGACAATATAAGCTTGGCAGTGACAAGGTAAGGGCTGCTGGCCACTCAGAATTAAAATCTGAAGGTGACATTTGCCTTTCACAAAGAAGGTTGTTGATTCACCTACACCAACTCTGTAAGACAGCGTCCTTTCAACCAGTCCACAGGTGCCTGGGCGCTCACACAAATGCCACTGTGCCCCTTTCGAACCCAGTCAAGCTTCCTGCATCAGCCAACACCGGGCCAAGGGCATAAAGAGTTGTGGGCCAAATGTCAAAGCCAGTGTGTTTGCTGATACTACCTTACTTAGCCAAAGGTCATTCAAAGTCACCTGAGCAGGCACCACATTTGCAAGGGAGATAATAAGCAAGAAGAAAATGAAGATATCTGTCTCTGACATCAAAGCAACTAACGAGATCAGGCAAGTCTTTAGAAACATCCAGACTGCAACCACTTGGCTCCTTAATCACTGCAAATAAGAACACAAGCATCATGACTCCTTTCCCGGAACAGATGGTCAGAACCACAAGGAACCCTTAGCGCAGCCTCCTCCACATCACAGTTTGGGAAACTGAGGGGCAGCGAGGCCAAGAGACCCACTGCTATCAGAGCCAGAGTCAAGACCAAGTTTTCCTGTTCACTGAAAGAAAACACCATGCAAATGCCTCTTTAAAGACACACACTGTTCCTTCCACCACCTCGAGACGTCTCTCTCCCCGACGCAGCGGGAAACTGGCTCCCTGAGCGGCTCACATGAACAGGCCTCCGCTGCCTCCAGAGCTAGAGCTGCCGCGGGGCTGAAACAGAGGAGCCCGCGCTCCAGGAACTCAGGCTCGATGGTTCCTACAAAACGCATTTTTAATTTTCCATGCTTGTTAAAACCAAAATAAGCAGTAGTTCCTTCGTTTATTCCTCCCTTCCTCCCTTAGATGTTTCTTGACCACCACTGCATGTCGGCAGAGTTTGGGGCATAGGGACTTGGCAGCGAACGTGCAGGCCAAGCGCCTGTCCTCAGGAGCCTACACCCCAGCGAGGGACAGAGGAAATCAGGAGGAAAGGACAGTCGGGTCACAAGGGGTCTGAAGCCTGAAGTCAGCAGCTAGGAAGAAAACCAAGCGGGGTAATCTGACAAGTGACAGAGGCGAGGTCTGCTGGGCGGGTGGTCAGCCCGATGGGGCTGCGGTGGCAGCACCACATGCTGGGCGGCTTATAAACACGACATTTACTTCTCAGGACTCTGGAAGCCGGGAGTCCAGATGAAGGAACCAGCAGATCAGTGTCTGGCAAGGGTCCTCTTCTTGGTCCACATCTGGCGCCTTCCCGCTCTGTCCTCATGGGGCAGAAGGGACAGACAAGCTCGCTGGGGTCCCTTTCATAAGGACGCTAATGCCATTTGTGAGGGCTCCATCCTACAACCTAACCACCTCCCAACACCGTCACACTGGGGTTATCATTTCAACACACAAATTTTAGAGGGACACAAACATTCGGTCTATAGCAAGAAGGCACTTTTTTTTGAGACAGAGTCTCGCTTTGTCGCCCAGGCTAGGGTGAGTGCTGTGGCGTCAGCCTAGCTCACAGCAACCTCAAACTCCTGGGCTCAAGCAATCCTGCTGCCTCAGCCTCCTGAGTAGCTGGGACTACAGGCATGCGCCACCATGCCCGGCTAATTTTTTCTAAATATACTAGTTGGCCAATTAATTTCTTTCTATTTATAGTAGAGACGGGGTCTCGCTGCAGGACCCCAGATGATGTCCCTGGGCTCGCTAAGCCAAGCTTTCCCATGTAAATGAGGAGGCTGGGAGCAGTGATGGCTAAGATCCTTTCTGAGTCTCAGAACAAGTGGGAATGGAGTCAGGACTGTCGAAGAGCACAAGTCAGCACCCATGTCCTCGGAGCATGCCGTGGAGCTCAGAGAGGGTGCCTGGCACCCTCCTCGGGCAGTGTGTGAACACCCACCCGGCACCGCCCCTGCTCCGACCCCACAGAGCCAGCCTGCCACAGCCTTCTGCAGGTGCTGTGACAGCTGACGAGACATGTTCCGGCCTCTCCCCGTCTCTCTCCAGCTTTCTGGCTGGCCTGCAGAGTGGCGCTGTGAGGTCTGCTGCAGAGCCCGAGCCAATGCCCTGCAGCCCAGGTCGCCCACGCCAGAACCTGTTTGGACGGTGCCTGCCCTTCCCTGTCACGCAGCCAGAGGGACAAGCAAAGCCTGAGCAAGACAAGGCCACGCTCACAGCTCCAAAGGGACCTCGTCCCCTTGCAGCACTAGAACCGGACATTAGAGCCCAGCTGTCCGACAGCTCCTCCTACGAAAGGAAGCTCCTCCTCCTTCCCAGGCAGCCAGTACTGCAGTACTCAGGTCGCCACGTGAGCCTACTACAAAAAAGGCAAAACCTGCTGGTTCCCACCCACACCAAGCAGGAAGAAGAAGGAAAGAGTATAAGGGTTGCATTTCGAAGCCACAGCCCCAGAAGTTTCGCTGTGGGACTCTGAGCACTGTATTCAGCCTCTGCCTCAGTGATTTTCCCATCTGTACAATGGACCAGTGATGCCTGAAACCGGTGGGCTGGTGCAAAGCCCGGGCTAACTTCACAGAAGCATCTAGCATGATGCTGCCGCCTCACCACTAACGAGTGCAAACAATTATCCTAATTATTACTTACCACCGAGGACCCCTCTTACACCAGCACTGGGAACCACTTTTGTCTATGAGTCCCAAGTCCCAGTCACCCTGCTTGGTATCAAAGGCTGCCGACTGCAGAGCTAAAGCACTCCCAGCCAAAAGCAGAGATGTCTGCTACTCCAAAAGAGACACGACTGCTCAGGGTCTGTGTCAGTCTTCAGCACAGCGGTTTGCGAGGCTGCTCTCTTGCCCCCAACTCCCCTTTGCACCCTCTTGGGCCCCAGATTGGGAACCACGGGGACTATTAATTCCCAAATTTTGTTGAAACATTGTTGTCACATGTTAAAAAAAAAAAAGTTAAATGAAACTGAAAGATAGAAAATGAAATTTTCTTCATTATAAAATTTGATATCTGCAGAAAGTTAGCTTAAACAGCAAATGATGGTGAGGTGGACAGCTATTTTTTGCCAATGTCTTGAGGACCACTGGGTATTTTTAAAGACATTAAAGGTTAACAACATGGATTTCTTATTATGTTTAATTTCATTTCAGAAATACACGACTTTCTTTTGCTTTAATACCAGCATATTATGCAAACTACTTTTCCATTCATCCATTAAAATTAAGGTCACATTTTGTTCCCATAACAGAAACAAAGATTTTTAAGATAAAAGAGAAAAAAGAAAGGAGAATTTAAAGAATTTTAATATTAACCACCATTTATTATTTTATGTAGATATAAAAAATGATAACCTAAGGTGAAATTCATTAAACCATTTATAATGAAAACCAAGAGTTGCAAATATCATGTGCTCTGAGGGAGAAAAAGGAAGTGAGATGGGGAAGAGAAAATGAATGGGCCAGTTCCTAGACCACCCACCAGGGGGCACAGTAACCCGGGACAGCTTGGTTGTCGCCTGGAGCATCTGTGGGGTTGGCGGAAGGGGGTGAGATGGGAGGTGGCGACACAGCAACTGGCAAAGAGTGACTGGTATGGAGGAGAGGACAGTCGTGCCCATTTTCACGGCCCTAATAATCCTCAGAGCTAAAGGCACCCCCGAAAATAATCAAACAGGGTGGGTATGCTCATCCTGAAAACCGAGTGTCCTCACTTTCTCACAAACAGTAAGTTTAGGGCTCTCAGACCTGGATGTCCACACGTTATGAGTCCCCTTGCTGCCGGGCTGGGATGGGTGACAGTGGAACAAGTCCCCTTAGGAAATTTAGAATTATAAAACCTGGGTCCGTCACCGGATTTGCCACCTACCACACCTAGGAACCTTCTGGCACACAGCAGGAGCTCGACAACTATTCGTTGAATGATTACTAGCTGTGAGGCCTTGGGCCAGTTACTCACCCTCACCAAGCCTCAGTTTTCTCACACAGAAACAGGGAATAATGTTACCTACACCTTAGAAGGTTGCTGAGCGACTTGATGAGAAAGTGATTAAATTATACGATGCTTGCGTGGCACACAGTGAGCTCTGCCAAAATATACTACTCCTTTTAGTGCGTTATATTTTCATACGATGCCACTGTCAAAAGTGGAGTAATACAGAAACTCATCTGCTTAGAGAAGAAGGGTGGGGGGGAACACAGGGTCTCCAAAAATAAACTAAATACCACTTTCTAGCTGTGCCCCCCTCCCCCCGCCCTGTGGGTGGGCTGCCGCCTATTCCCCCGGGCCAGGGCTGGGGCTTTAAATTTAAAAAATAAAAAAAAAAATAAAAAAAAAAAAAATACCACTTTCTTCAGACCTGCTGTTTCTAAACAAACCAGTCACATTCCAGAAGTTCTGTCTGAGGTTTGTCAGGACCTGGCAGCAAGAGCTGACTGAGGAAGAGGCAGGAAAGGAAAGCCACCAGCCACAGCAGTAACGTCAGCCAGGGGAGCCAGCCTATGGGGGGAGGGGATGCTCAGCTGCGGGGGCGGGGGGGGGAGTCATGAACAGATGGGACGTGGGGTGGAGAAGACTATTTCAGCCTGTTCTAGTGACCCAGAAAATGAAAAGGCAGAAAAAGAAAGTCCCAGTGACATCCCTGTGAAAAATGAGGCCTCAGCCCCCTTTTCAACCTGCTCTCAAAGCTGCACAGAGCAGCCCTGTTGAGTCCCATCCTCCTAAGCTGACCCTTGTTTTCCTTTCCAAATCAGTCGGAACACCTAATGGAGGGTGAGAGGCCCCAAACCTGAAGGGTACAAACAAACAGCTCACGTGGGGGACACAAATGTTAACAGCATGAAGGGGGCTGCTCCTAAAGACAAAGGATTTTTTTAGCACCCCCAACCACAAAGGAGCTCTGCCCAACTTCTTAAAGTAGCAAAAACATATTGAAAGGCAAGCAACTCACAGCGGTGAAGTGTGAAGACGCTGGCAGATCTCACTGCCTGGAACACACAATGCGACTGTAACAAGCCCGTTTATAAAGACAGGCATAACCTCCGACCCACTTCTCCCACAACCAGCAGTTTATCCCAAAGGAACACGGAGGGAAAGAGACTACTGGCTGATATTCTCAGAGTGCGCTTACTACTAACCCCGCACCTTACAGGTGGGGCTTTTCAATTTTTTCCTTACAATGAATGAAGAAACTTGCTTTAAAATTTTTTTTAAAAAAAAGCAAAGTCTGGCTGGTAACCCCCCAAAATAATCTAGTAAATGGTAATAAACCAAGTGATGGAATATTATGCAGCAATACAACAGCCTGACCAGGGAGGTGGAGGAGAAAAGGATGGCTATGATGTAGTGCTGAAAAGCACAACGCAAAACAAGCACATTCATAACCGGCATCCACTGACTCTCAATTCCGATCCAAATGCTCTTCTTAACACACCACGGTTAAGCTTCACAACCACCACATGTGATGGGTATTGAAGCCATCCTTATGTTCCAACAGGGACACAGGCACTGAGAGGTTTAGGGCCATCCAGCTGGAATTTGAACCCAGGCAGTCAGGCCTCAGCACATACCCGACCCCCACCCCCACCCCGGCTCCGATGGCATGTCGCCTCCCTAGAGCAACAGGCGTGGTTGCAATTCCAACCACGTATGACT
This sequence comes from Microcebus murinus, assembly GCF_040939455.1. Taxonomy (NCBI): domain Eukaryota; kingdom Metazoa; phylum Chordata; class Mammalia; order Primates; family Cheirogaleidae; genus Microcebus; species Microcebus murinus. The sequence continues at coordinate 9,581,799 of NC_134122.1, read as the reverse complement.
CCGTGTGCCCAAAAACAAGAATTGCAAACCTACCTGCAGAAATGCAAAGTATCTCTGAGGCAGAATTACAGGTGTTTTGTTTTGTTCCAAACTGTCTTCACTGCTTCGCTACATAATTAACTTTTTCATAATGTCTACCCAAAAGATCCAATGACACTCTACAAAAAAGACACCTGCACTCAAATGTTTATAGCAGCACAATTCATAATTGCAAGGCTGTGGAAATAGCCCAAGTGCCCATCAACCCAAGAATGGATTAATAAAATGTGGTATATGTACACCATGGAGTACTATTCAGCTCTAAGAAACAATGGTGATATAGCACATCTTATATTTTCCTGGTTAGAGCTGGAACCCATACTATTAAGTGAAGTTTCCCAAGAATGGAAAAACAAGCACCACATATACTCACCAGCAAACTGGTATTAACTGAGCAGCACCTAAGTGGACACATAGGTACTACAGTAATAGGGTATTGGGCAGGGGGGAGGGGGAGGGGGGCGGGTATATACATACATAATGAGTGAGATGTGCACCATCTGGGGGATGGTCATGATGGAGACTCAGACTTGTGGGGGGAGGGGGGGAAATGGGCATTTATTGAAACCTTAAAATCTGTACCCCCATAATATGCCGAAATAAAAAATAAATACATAAATAAAAGCCTCAGAACAAAACACTCTTTGCAATTTCAGGGACACCCAAGAGGGGAAAGTCACTTGGCAGAGGATCGTCAATTATCCCCAAGCACCGAGGATTAAACAACCCAGCTCTAGCTGGATTACAGCACAGAGACAGCCACCCGCGCCGATTATTAAATGAAGCCAGGGAAGCCACTTGGCGGCGTGCGAGGGAAGCACTCGCTGCTTTGGGGAGCACAGAGTTGACGAGATCCTTCACCAGGCTCCTCTGGGGTTTGCAGGGGTTGAGCAGCCGCTGCAGAGTAGAACCTTAGATGCTTCACATGCCAGGATGGGATTGTTAATCTGCACGGGAACTGCTCTTGCAACACCCCCTCTTGGGACAGACACCCCATGTTATAAACTGAAGTGCGGCCCCCACCAAACTCATATGCTGAAGCCCTAACCCCCAATGTGAGTGTATTTGGACATAGAGCCAGTAAGCAGATAACTGAGGTTAAGTAAGGTCATAAGGGTGGGGGCCCTGACCCCATAGGACTGGTGTCCTTGTAAGAAGAGAGAGGGACACCAGGATGCATGTGCACAGAGGAAAGGCCAGGAAAGACACAGAGGGAAGGCAGCTGTCTGCAAGCCCAGGAGACAGGCCTCACCAGAAACCAACCTGCCAGCACCTTGATCATGACATTTCAGCCTCTAGAACCGTGAGAAACGTTTGTTGTTGAAGCCACCCAGTCTGTGGTCCTTTGCCATGGCAACCCAAACAGACTAACACACCCTGGATACCCAGACAGACGTGCGCTTCTCACCTCTCTCGCCGATGGCATAAGAGGTGGGGGTGGGATGGGGGGACGCACGTCAAACCATCCTCTACTCGAAATTGCTAAGACTCTGTTCTGGAACACACACAGGTGGATGACAGTGCTGTCCCCTGACAACTGCCTAAACGTTACAGCCACTGCGGAAACAGAAGCCCACCCAGCCAGCCGCCCACACACAGTCACTACTAACCACAGACCACACGACTACCAAGTACCCAATGTGGACGTGCTGACACTTTTCTTCAGAGATTCCAGCTGTAGATTCTGGATATGTCCCTAACTTGCCAAAGATACCAAATAATAAAATGGTTTAGTTTCTAGAAAACGGTATGAGTGAAAACAAAAACAATCGAAATCCCTGCCATCGGCGGATCTTGAGCATGTTCGAGGGAATGTTGTCACTAAATAGGCACAAGCAGGGCCAGTGAAGTCCTCAAAGACAGCAAACAGCTGTGGGAGACCCAGAGACCACGACCCACAAGGCCCTGCAGGGCAGCCGACAAAGCAAACCATGTTTACCTGACATGCTGGGACCTCAGCCCAGGGAGCAGGGACTCCCGGAAAGCAGAATGTTAGCTACGCGCCGGGGTGCACAGGTGCCCAAGGCCCCATGTAAGGTGCCGGGGGAGGCACCTACAAAGCCTGGTACTCACGGCCACCACGCAGGAGCCATTGTCCTTTTGAAAAAAACATTGCTCATATGTAAAAGAACAGTGTCCTTTGGTGTAGCTATGCCTCAGCCAGAATGAAGTCTGATCCATCTACAAGGCACCACCTACACAGAGATAGTGTCGTAGATGCTAGAAAGACAGGGCATTAAACAACAGCAAGTCTTAGAAAGTGATTTCTCTTTTTTCCTTCTCCAATCCATTTAATGCCTTTGAGTTTAGCACTAGGCTACCTTCAACACCTTTCTAACGCTTACACACTGACCGTCTCTTTTTGGCATATGAAAATTTATTACTACTGTGTTTTTACTACCAAAATGTATGGTCTTGATCTTTCCTTCTTTTCTTTGAACAGGGCCAAAAAAAAAAAAAAAGACACTGGCTACTTTGGTGCCTTAAAGCAGACTCCAGGAATGTCACCAACAGCATGACCTTTGCAATCAAACCTAGCAGCCAGAATTTAATCCTTTTCCTCAATAAAGTTCAAGCAACCATCATTGGGTTCAAGGGTTGTGATTTCTTGCCGTTCTTGATCTGCTGGACCCTGATACACTTCCTGGTGGTCGTGTGGCTTCAACCCCTACTTTTTCTAGCACAATCCCCTTTGCATGAGAAGTACCTGCAAAAGGGTTGGCCTTCAGGCTGTGCCCAAATGAGCTTTAAATGCCACTTCAGTCCCCTCAGTGGTTACAGAGCCTCCTGGCAGTACGAGGGCCGAGACGCTTGCCCATCCTGGCGGGGCCACGGGCCTGGGCCACGAACAGCAGCAGCCCCGTCTCCCACAACGGCAGGGGGTCTCCGTGAGAAGCTGGGACAGGCAGCAGCAACAGCCAGGTAGACTTCACGACAGTTTCCTTCCACTGCCTTTACTTCGCAGCTACCCGTTACTTAAGTCAACTAATGGTGACTCTCCATTTACAGTAATGAGATAAAGTTACCTTTTTAAATAAAGGCATTCAAGTTTTTTTTAAGTGCATCATTAAAAATGAAACAAGGTACAGAGTAAGTAAACGAATGAAATTTGAAAAACAGCTACGTTTGAAAAACCCTAAGAATTTGCTCACCCCGAGTGTCCCATGGACTGGGTGATCTTTTAATACCTGCTCAGCTGGGTTCAAGGCTGAGAAGCGCCACAAAACCATGCATGTCCATCACACAAAGTGTGACTGGTCATTCCCACACATGGACCTCAGGGTCCGCTCACTTCCTGCTTTACCCTTGAATCGGAGAGTGCCAGCTGTCCCCCAAACACCATTCTTCCTTCCTTAGCAATGGAAACTCTTTTTGTTTTCAATTAGCTACACTGTCCTGTTCACAGCTGGGGCCGGCCAGGGATAAATGCTAGCCAAAGACATGTGAGGGGACACTGTGAGCACCTTCCATTAACAGCAAGGTCCTTGCAGCTGGGGCTTCACCTTTTTTGAGTGTAGGCCCAACTCTGCAGTCTGGGAAAGCCCACGGCTCCTTTTCAGCAAAATATTTTAAAGTACATAAAACATACAAGATCACAAAGAAAAACTAATTATATTGAAATGGAATGGTCACAGCTGAAGGAAACACTAAAAATTTCAGTCAGAGGTTAGTGAACAACCTAATTTTTTCACTATCCAAGTTCACACCTCTGAGTCCCATATGTGAAATGGAGAAAGTCTCCCCTTTGCCCCTCTCCTCTTTCCTGCTACCTGGGATGAGAATGAAATGGCTATTTTGGTCTATGAAGCAAAAAAGGAGCCCTGGTCTCTTACAACCATGGAACCAAATACCAGCACCAGCCTCCCCACCTGTACAGAGAGATGGATGCCCATCTCACTAAACCAGAGCTGGTTTACTTTGTTCCGTAAAGCCATTCAAACCGACTCTTAATTGCTACAGATCTAATACTTTTTCTGGGTAACGAAGCTGGAAACAGTTAAAACCTGATCATTAGCAATGTTTAATCACCTTAGAGAGAGACACTCTTCCTTACCTACAAAAACAGTCCCTCCAGAGTTACAAGGGAAACCCAAATAGAACAGTTCCTCTGAAGCTGAGGCTAACCCCAAAACCTTGGACCACAGAAGTCTACCTCAGTGCTGCTCCGCCCCTGAAGCACATCCGTTAGAGCATGCACACGCAGAAGGAACACACGTTCACCTCGGTTCCAGAAGGCTACAACCACACACACCTTCACGTCCAACCAGGTACGCACACACCTCGCTTTATCCCATAGCCGTGTGGAAGCAAGCACAAAGGCACTGCCATGATATGCTGCCCAGACGTCACCCCAGAGCTGGCGGAGGTGGCTCAGAAAGTACTTACTAATTGTCATCGACTCTGGCACCGAGGCAGAAGGTAACAGGCTGCTGAGGGGACTTCCTTGGCCTGGAGAACTGGCTTCCACGCTAGGAAAGAGCAGGCAGAGGAAGTTACGCTTGACCACTGAATATGCACAACCTTAGTTTTTGTTCTAAAAACTAGCAGGTGGTAAGTTTATTTGGGCACATCTACTAGAAGAAACAGAAGGCAGTCATGTGAAATTAGTCAATCCTCATTATTTGTATATCCCATAAATGCAAATTCATCTACTCACTAAAATTTACTTGTAACCCCAAAATCAGCACTCAAGGCACTTTTGCAATCATTCATGACTGCGCAGAGCAGCCAAAACTTTGAATCACCCAGTGAGCACGCCCCCAGATGAGGTGAAACAAGGCAACATTCTGCCTTCTTGTTTCAGCTTTCATCCCATCAACAAGTGTCCTTTGTGCAGTCTATATTTAGTGCCACATTTTTAGCATTTTTGCACTTTTTGTTGGTGATTTTGTTGTTTAAAATGTCCCACAAGCACAATGCTGAAGTGCTGTCTAGTGTCCCTAAGCGCAGAAGGCTGTGACGTGCCTCATGGAGAAAACCTGTGTGTTAGGTCAGCTGTGTTCCCTTGTGAGTTACGGTGCTGCTGTCCGTGAAGGCCATGCTAATGAATTAACAACATACATGAAATTAGGTGTCTTCAAATGGGAACAGACATAAAACCAGGTTGTGCATTGATTGATAAAAATGCTGTGACCAGAGGCTCAAGCAACCCGCCTTATATTTGCCCAGGAGCACTGGTCCAGCCTTCACGGCAACAACAGAACAGAACTTTTGCAAATAATGAGAATTGACTGTATATTTACAAAGAATTTGCAACGTGAAAAAATTACACTTCACATCTTTTGTAAAAACAGCAGGCCATCATCATACGGTTAACACACACATGCACACATGCATACACATACATACACACGCACACACACATATACACATGCAGACACATATACCCTGACTAGGAATAAAAGTACCAAAATATCAACAACATGATGGAGTTGGGGCTAAGAGTGATATTTTTTAATTCACTCTCCATTTTCCAAATTTTCTAAAATACACAGCAAAAAAAGGACTCAGAGCCCTGGAAGGATCTGGTTGCACCAATCCTTTCTGACACTGTACTAACAGGTACAAACCTCCTCCACGTAGTGTCATTTTCCGAGAGCAGAACTCCTGTCTATTCCAGGTCTGGCCATGACACTTAGCATGGTCTAGTAGTAGTCAGGAAGTCCCACCCTAGAGCTAAGGTTGAAAATGCAGATGTGGGCCGAGTACAGTGGCCCACACCTGTCATCCAAGCACTTTGGGAGGCCAAGGCGGGAGGACCACTTGAGGCCAAGAGTTCAAGATCAGCCTGAGCAACATACTGTGACCCTGTCTCTACAAAAAATAGAAAAAATTAGCCAGGCATGGCGGTGCCTGCCTGTACTCCCAGCTACTGGGGAGGATGAGGCAAGAGTCCTAGGCTGCAGTAAGCTATGTTGATGCCACTGCACTTTAGCCCTGTAGCCCAGGCAACAAAGCAAGACCCTGTTGGAAGGAGGGGAGGGGAGGGGAGGGGAGGGGAGGGGAGGGCAGGGAGGGGAGGAGGGGAGGGGAGGGGGTGAGGGGAGGGGAGGGGAGGGGAGGGGAGGGGAGGGGAGGGGAGGGGAGGGAAGAGAAGGGAAAAGAAAAGAAAAGGGAGGGAGGGAGGGCGGGAAATGCAGATGTGATAGATCCCTGGGACCCCAAATTAGAAACATAAGGAGAGAAGAATAAAACCAGTAAGAGCAGCAAGGATGCTGGTAGCATCAGGGAGACCTAAGCATCCAATGACTTTGGGTAACTCAGTTTTCCCTTGACATACTTTTATTTGAAAAAAGAACAAAATCTATATACTGCTTACTATATGCCAGACAGTATACTAAGCACTTCACAAATATATAATATCTAAGTGGCTTAAATTTTATATAACACTAGGATTGTTAAATATTATTTTCAAATAACAAATATTTAAAGTAAGAAAATAATAATAGAGGAGGTACTCAGATATGACCCATAAAGCACAAAAAGTAAAGGCTGTATGCAAATGAAGTCTGACAACTACTATCCCCTGTACACTCCCTCTGAGAGAAAGATGATCTACAACCATGGCAATTGCACATTCTGTGATGGAAAAACTAAACCGGAACATAAATAGGAAGTGGGCCTTGCCCTTTAATCCCAGCAGGTACCCTATGTTTTAAAAAGAATCAAGTGCATAGCTGTGACTAGCACGTTCAATCCCAAAGGCACCCTGGTTCTCAATATTAACCTGTACCGAAGCCCGGACTCCGGGAGGACGTGGTCCTCTGGTCCCGTCCCGTTCTCCAGGCTTCCGAGGGCAGCATCTGTGCACAGACGGCAAGCAAGGGAGAAGGTCAGATTTTTGTTTTCATTCAATTTTCTCCACGAGACAAGGACACAATGCAGACGCTGGCTCATCTGCTAAACCGGTTGACTTAGAAAATTTTCCCCGCCTCATCTGCACACCGAATTTTAATCCACTACCTGTTTCATTTTTTTAGACATTATCTCAGATTTGGCATCAGTCACTGATCGAAGGCCCCATACTTCCCCTTCACCTGTAGGCTTTTTGACCTCGGACCTGGAATTATGCATGAAGTCCATATTCAGAGCCAACCTCAGAATCAGGGAGTAATAGGCCAGCTCTGTTAGACAAAACTGCGCCTGCTTGTGGTGGCTCGAGTCAGACACTAGAGGGCAGCATGGTCTAATCACCGACAATGCCTGCTGCTTTCGGAAAAAAGCCACTTTACCCTGTATTAAGTGGCATTTGGGAAAGGCATTCACAAGAAGTGAGGCCATAAATAGCCTTTAAAACTAACAAGTAAGAGACACTAACAATTTTCATAAATGTATTAGCTGTCATTCCAGTCTCCTTCCAGGGAAAAGTGCAAACCCAAGAGCCAGTCTTCCTTGGTTGAATGGTTGCTCATTCAAGAAACGTTATCTGTCAGTGCCACTATAGAACCAGCCCTGTGTCGGGGACAGGGGACACAGACAGGGAGGGAGCAGGTCTCGTTTCCCTAATCCGTCCCCCACGCCATTCCTCTGATGCCTGCATTAGTCACATCGTGACCTCCCAGCTCTGTTGGCTTTATTTTTAGGGAAACTTATCAGGAAAAAAAATGTTTTTTAACCTTTTCTTCTATCCTGCTGTCCACAGCAAGCTATTCTACTCCTAACTCTCAAGAAGTTTGAAGGGGAAATAAAAAGTGTTACTTTTCCACCTCCCCCTTCCTCGCTACATAGTATCCGGGTCCGTTGAGGGGTGCAGGCTCTGTCTGACTGCCTGGGCTCACGTCCCTGCCCCCAACAGTAATTCAGCAAGTGCCCCAGCCTCGCTGTGCATCAGTTTCACCACCTATGAAATGGGGTGGCACTCCTGCCTGGCATACAGCATCAGTGCCTACCACACAACTAAACGTCACATCCTAACAAGCGCAAAACTCAGTGACAGCCGGCAGCAACTCGCTCCATAACCCTGGTTAAGTCGGGTTCTCGTACTCCCCGCCACGCCTCCTACTTGGAGCTCTCCCTCTCAGCCGTCCTAGCACCGTTTCTTTGGCCCTCCTCCCTCACCATCTGTTCTCTGATTGCTGAGTGAAGGCATCTTTGAATCGTGGCTCCAGCTCTTAGAGCCAATCTTCACTACGGCTCTCACCCCTGTGAAGATGGAACTTGCAAGCCCTCGCCGTGGCTGGGACCTCGGTCCTGAATCCTAGTCACACATTTTTAACCACCTGCCAGAAAGCTCTACTGCGGCACCCCAGTAGGCTGGGCCGACCTTCAGAGCCACTCGTCTAACGTCCTGCTGGGCTGTCAGCTCAGGAGAGCGTGGCACCACCCACCCCACCACAGAACCAGGTGGGACCCACGACTTCTCAGTGCCACCGACATTATCTCCCACCCTTTCCTCACAAGCTGTGTCCACTGCGCCACAGTTCAAAGGCCCCATACGCCCACACAGCCTTCTGCAGCAGGTCCCTCCATTCTGTGTCCCCCTTGCTAATCTAACCGACACATGGCTGACAGATGCCATTCCCTGAAGCAAAGACAGGGACCCCAACACACACAGTGGCAATTCACAGCTGGAGTAAAGGCCAACACCCTCCACTCAACATGACGCCCACTCGGCCCCAGGTGACTCCCCACTGGCCCCTTCACACGGCACAGCCATGGCACAACCACGGCACAGCCAGGATGACCACTTGCATCTGAAGTGAGCCAGACACACTGGGGTGCACAAGCATAGACTGTCTCATCCCTTTGGCCCCCTCTGAGATCGGAACTGCTATTATCTTAATTTCACAGATGAGGAAACAGACCCTGAGACTATAAGTGACATGCCCAAGGTCACAGCTAACAAGCACAAGGATGCAAACCCTGGTCTGCCCAGTGGGAGAGCTGAGCCCTGTCCCACTTCAGCTCCCAGGCTCTCATCTGGCTGATCTGAAATACCTGCTTCTCCCTCTACACCTCCTGGCGCTCCTGCCCCTAGGCCTTTGTCCACACTGTGTCCTCTGCCCACATTACCATGTTTCCAATGCCGTGTATCCACTCCCTACAGCACCCGCTGCTCTCCACCCACTGCATCCACCCACCCATGCAGCAAAGGTTTGCTGAGCCCCAGCTGTGGGCCTAGCACTGGCTGAACATGGCACTGCCCAGGGTCACACTGGGAGCTAGACAGACATGGACCTGCCCTCATAAACGTCACAGATGTGTAGGGGGAACAGGTTCTGTCAAGCCATTGCAGAAATGCACCATTCCAAGCTGACATCAGAGCAACACAGACACACAAGGTTTATGACCACATGAAACACAGGCCCGACCTGTCTGAGGAGGTGTCAGAGGAGCCCTCTCAAAGGAAGCAACACTTGAGTTGTGACCTGAAGGATCCACACAGGAGTGCAGAAGGCAAACGCAGAGAGAAAGGGCACAGTTCTGTGTGAGGAAGTGCAAGCAGGCTAGTGTGGCTGCCAGGGCCACCACGCAAAGAGGAAATGGAAGGAGATGAGAGTACAGGGTTAGCTGGGGCCCATGTGGCCACAGTGAAGATTCTGGATTTTATCCTAAGAGTAGTAGAAGGGTTTGGAGCAGGGGAATGATGCAATCTGGTTTATACTCTAAAAAATCATTCTGACTGCTAAACAAAGAATGCCCAGGGGTAGGGGATGAGGGTAGACGCTGATAGTGTGTTGAGAAGCTATTTTGCAACAGCTCAGGCAGGAGACGACAATGAGTAAGAATAGAGTGGTAAAAGCAGTCATTCCTTTCTCTATCAGTTATTGAGATGAAGTCCCCTATGCCCCCTTGCATGCGTCCAGGTGGGATGCATCTTCGCATCCCCAGAGCCCAGCACGACACCTGGCACTCGGCAGGAGCAGGAGATGATTAATAAAGAAACCACGAACCCCAAGCGGCACACAGCCGACCTACGTGGGCTGGGAACGCAGTGCCCTGCCAGCCACCAAAATACCATGACATTCAAAACAATAAAACTCTAGGAGCCAAGCATTAAAGTCAAACACATCAGGTCAGGGCAGTGCCACCGCACAGTCCCTCCTCGACCTCGGGGAGCAAGGCCACAGACCCAAGGTTAGGACATGAGAAACTGAAGAACTTGAGACTCAGAGAAAGGGCTTGAGGACCTGAGGTTTCAAATGAACCTAAGAAGGCCCTCAGAAATTGGCGGTGCATTTACTGAAACCCAGCACTAAAGACAGGACCCTCAATGAAAAGACAGGCAACCACGTTGCTGTATCTCAAATGAGTGGTAACCGTGTTCTCTCACCTCCATCTATTATTCTCCCACAAGAGAAACTTTAGGAGCTCTCCCCTTTCCTGCAGCTTCAGAGACCTCGGTCAATTTGCTTTGCTCGGTTGTAGACAACACGCACATGCAAAGGAATCGCTATTGTGTCCAATCTTCCATCTGCTTGTCTGGGGTTTTGTGTTGTGATCTGAGCTGGCATCCATCGCGCCTGTCTGACTCGCTCCCTAACCCCAGAAATGCAGTTCAAGTCACACCCCTAAACCACACAACTGCCTCTTTTAAGATTCAGAAGGATAAAAATGCCTTTCAAGGTTCTCGTTTCTCTCTCCCTCCAAGACTTAGCTGCAAAAAACACCCCTGCCATGAGCCTCTTCCCTTTCAGCCTCTGCCTCCTACTACCTCTAACTCCCCCAGTGGCAGGGACTGCAAAAGCACCAACACCTCCAAAGATGACTGAAAAGTCTCCTAAGGTCTTGACAAGCCCTCTATGCGTAAAGTCATCATTCAAGGACAAACGGCTCCTCAGCCAGAACGAGGGGGAGGTGGGAACGCCGCTATGGTCAGAGGGTGTCCATCAGAAGGGACACCAGGCAGAGACGGAACGAAAGAAAAGGAGTCCCAGACAGAGATGCTGGCAGTGTCTGCCTGGCAGGCCGGGCTTGGCACCACCTGGTCCCACACCTCCACGCAGATGGAACATCGGGCCAGGAGGGACTGGGCGTGACTTGGCGTTCCAATCAGGTCACCAATTTCCCCTAGATCCGATTCCAGTACCTCCATGCGGCTCTAGAGCCACAGCGAGTTCCCCGCGGGCTGCCACAGCTTACGAACCTCCTGGCAGCTTGGCTGCGGTGGCAGACTGGCTCACACACAGCATCTCTGGTGCGTATAATCGAGATACGCTGGAACTCAGGTCCCATGGAGAGTAACAAGATAGAGACTCGGTCTATGAGCTGACAGCCAGGCGTGAGCCCACAGGAAATCTGCCGGGGAGCCTTCTCTGGAAGACCCTAGAGGCTACAGGACAACTACTTTCCCCAGAGACTCGAGCCCACAGAAAGCCCACGGGGGGAGGAACACCACTGCGTCCTGTACAACCGATCCCAAGGTGCACGCAACAGCAATGGCACAGAGCACCCGGCCATTGGAGCCACTGAAACAAAGCAAACAGCCTACTGCTTGCACCTTACCGCCCAGCGATGACTCATGGGCCAAAGGACATGGCCCCAGAGTGGGGAACGAGGCAAAGTAAGCAGGGACTGAATCATGAGCTGGAGGCCGTGAACAAACACCCAAACTCCCCAGTGGTCCCAGACTCTTTGGGACCACCTGCTCTCTCCAAGCCCCCACCTCATCTCAGACATTCTGCCTGCACCTACGCTGCTGCTAAATGGACAACGGTAAGGTGACTGTCGCCCCAACACTTGGCTGTTTGGACCAGGGATGGTCCAGAGATGCAGGACTTCTGTGGACTGGCCTGCAGACAGGAATGAGGCCCACCAGACTGTCATTGTTTGGGGACCTCAACTGGGACCCAGAAAGAAGTTCTGGTGGGTACAGAAGGTCACGTGGCTGAGGCACGTGGGGCCTTATCGCATGCCTGGCATTTTCCCTGATTAAGTCAGGGACTTTTCACCACCGTCTCAGAGGGAGGTGATACAATAATAACCACCCTTCCTCGCAGGGCTGCAGTAAGGAGCTGGTGAGATCATGGGCCAATTGCTTTGCAGTGCTGGACCCACTGCAAGCTTCCTGCAGTGGTGATATGACATGACATCTTGTCCACAATCTGGGAGCTGGGATGCTGGAGTGGAGGGGACTCTCTTGACTTGGTGGGGTGCTCAGCCTACTCACGTGGCTTCCCCCAAGTCCCCTGTCACTTCTTCATCAGTGTTGCCTACCATCATCACAATCAGCCCCGTTTTCCAGATGAGGACACTGACAGACAGAAGTCCTCAGCCGTGGACTCATCAGCCTCACTTTACTGGTGGAAATGTTGACACTCGGGCAGAAACTTGCTTAAGCTCGCACAACCTTCTAGGGCTGGGCCTGCGTCTGACCCCCACTCTGTCCTGCTGCCGTCAATGTCCCCACCCATCTCTGGGCATGAGCTAGTGTGAATAGGTTTCTGTTCCCTGCCAAGTGACAAGAATAGTCTATCATTCAGGGTGCGGTGGCTCATGCCTGAAATCCTAGTGTCTGGGAGGCTGAGGCAGATGAATCACTTTGGGCCAGAAGTTTGAGACCAGCCTGAGCAACATAGCAAGACCCTGTCACTACCAAAAACTAAAAAATTAGCCAGGCATGGTGGCACATGGCTGTAGTCCTAGCTACTCAGGAGGCTACTCATGAGCTGGAGGCCATGAACAAACACCCAAACTCTCTAGTGGTCCCAGACTCTTTGAGACCACCTGCTCTCTTCAAGCCCCCACCCCTTCTCAGACATTCTGCCTGCACCTACGCTGCTGGTAAATGGACAACGGTAAGACGACTGTCGCCCCAACGCTTGGCTGTTTGGAGCAAAAGGATCGCATAAGCCCAGGGATTTAAGGCTGCAGTGAGCTATGATGACGCCATTGCACTCTAAGTGGGACAACAGAACAAGACCTTGCCTAAAATATAAAAAAAAAAATTTTAATTATAAAATTAAAAAAAGAATAGTCTATCAGCCAGTTCAGAATTTCAATAGCTGAGCCATTGGTGGGCTCCAGTTACAGTTGCCTAAAACTAGGCCCAGAGAAGGAACATTTGTCTCCTAGGAAAACAAGAAAGCACCTAAGTTAGTCGGGCCGAGGCCTCTGACCCAGCAGTGCTCTGGGGGCAGTGACAGCAACAGAGCACTTCTCTGTGCCGGACACCATGCCAGCTACAGTGCACACCCATCCCAGGGGGCCAGCCAAGCTCAACCACACCCCCCCCACCTGCTCTAGCTAAAGAAAACAATAACAAACCACACACGAGTGTGCTCAACCGCGTGGAATGGTATGGAAACACCCACGACCAAAGGCAGGTCTGAACCAAGCTACTTCCTGATCCCCAGGCACCGTCTGCACAGGGTGCCAGGGCCTTCACAGATGGGAGCTCAGTTACCTTCTCCCACCTCTTAAGAGGCAAAATAATGGTCACTATTTATGGTCAACTTTTATATGACCAAGTTCAAGCCACTGGTGAGGGGACGACACAGGCCTGGGGACAGCCAGTTCAGCCCAACACCCGCTCTGCCAAGAACAGCTCAAGATACCCAGGTTCAGGGAGAGAAGGCAAGCCCTTCTCACTTCTGAATCTCAACAAGCCCCACCGTGTCCTGAGCCCCACGCCTCCAGGCTCCCATTCCTACCTGCGCGGGTGACTTGAACACTCCTGCTGGTTCTCAAAGCCACAGCTCTTACTGGAGGAAAAGAGTGGTCGGAAACACCCACCTGCTGGGCTGTAGGAGTCCACTCCACTGACGGGGAAGAGGATGTCAGAGTCACCGTGCAGCACGTGCAGCGGAGCCCAGCCGTGCATCTGGGAGAGGCAGGTGTTCCCATCCAGCGGCCTGCGGTGAAAGAAGACAGCTGTGTGACCTGAGGGCCCGCGACTCACCACAAGCATCTGCTGCAATCCACGAGTGCCCTCCTGCGAACTGACCAGGCCATGGCGTGGGCTGGGCGTCGGAGCTTGTACCCAGATCCAGACCTCCTGCATTCGTTCTTTCAACCAGTGTTTACTGAGCACCTACTATATTCCAGGCACTGTGCTCACCGCAGAGGGCGAAGAGCCAGCAGACTATTTATCCTGCCCTCGTGGAGCTGACAATCTAGCAGGGAGGGGCGGGAATGGACATGAATCAAATAATCTCGAGAGAAGGTATAAAACGGCAGCTCACATTCGGGGTCGACAGTAAGGTCAGGAAGGCTGCCTTGAAGGAGGAGGTGTGAGGAGAGAGCTGGAGGCAGCCCAGGCACCTGAGGGAAGAGGAGGAGCCAGAGAGAGGAAGGGGGCGGAACGGTGTGTGCGACCAGCTGAGGCAGGAGGAAGCACCTGTGCTCCGGGTTCTGAAACGATGGCAGCCACCTGACCTGGGACCAGTGTGGCTGCACCTCACTGGTTCTCAGACTCTCGTGGGTAAAAGGACAGCATCAGACCAGGTCTGGACCGGGTCCCTTCCAAGAGACAGGCTCAGCTCAACTATTAACCAGGCTCATATGATCTGTTACACTGTCACCTTATTCACTAAGCACAAAACCAACACGCCTAATCTTTGTCACGCCAAGCTGGTTCAGCTGAGTTTGAGAGTATTTGCCCACTGCAGCATTTGCAATCAGGAAACACTAATAAATATCAATTTATATTTATGTAGTATAGTCATTCCTCAGTATCTGAGGGGGGTTGGTTTCAGGAGCCCCCAAATCCAAGGATGCTATAGTCCCTTATATAAGATGGTGTATCGTTTGCATAAATCCTATGCACATCCTCCCGTGTATGTACTGTAAGTCATCTCTAGATTTCTTTTTTTTTTTTTTTTGAGACTGAGTCTCTGTTGCCCAGGCTAAAGTGCCGTGGCATCAGCCTACCTCACAGCAACCTCAAACTCCTGGGCTCAAGCAATCCTTCTGCCTCAGCCTCCCAAGTAGCTAGGACTACAGGCATGTACCATCATGCCCGGCTAATTTTTTCTATACATTTTTAGTTGTCTGACTGTTTCTATTTTTAGTAGAGATGGGGTCTCACTCTTGCTTAGGCTGGTCTCAAACTCTTGACCTTGAGCGATCCTCCTGCCTCGGCCACCCATAGTGCTAGGATTACAGGCATGAGCCACCACACCCAGCCAAGATTTCTTATAATACATAATACAATATAAATACCATATAAATAGTTGTTATGCTATGTTTTTATTTGTATTATTTTTATTGTATTATTTTTTATTATTTATTTCAAATGTTTTTGAATCACCATTGGTTGAATCCACAGATGCAGAGAGCCAACTATACTTTTTTTTTTTGAGACAGAATCTGGCTCTGTCACCCAGGCCAGAGTGCAGTAGCATCATCATAGCTCACTGCAACCTCAAACTCCTAGGTTCAAGCAATCCCGAGTAGCTGGGACTACAAGCATGTGCCACTGCACTGGCTAAATTTTTCTATTTTTAGTAGAGACGGGGTCTTGTGCTCTTGCTCTGGCTGGTCTCAAACTCCTGAGCTCAAGCAATCTGCCCACCTCAGCCTCCCAGAGTGCTAGGATTACAGGCATGAGCAACCTTGCCAGGCCAGGTCAACTGTACTTTAAAGTCTATAAGAATCACCTTGTAAAGAAGACCAAAGCAAGCTGTAATCATACCTACTTAACAGAGGAAGGAAGGGGTGGTGGGGAAGAAGGAAAAGACAACTCAGAGATGATGTAGCTTGTTCAAGGTCAAGGTCATCAGCTATAAGCAACAGAACCCAGGCTGTGGGACTGGAGCCCAGGTCCTCCAAATCCAATTACAATGGGTCACCCCTCTCCTGCCCGCCAAGTGACACTACTTAAACAGCTTTCCTTTATTTTACAGCAGGAAATAACACACTTTCTCTGTAGAAGAGCAGATAGTAAATATCACAGGCTTTGTGACACTCATCTTTGGTGGTATTGCTTTACAACTCTTTAAAACTGCAACAATTCATAGCTTGAGGGCAGATCTGGCCCCCAGGCATCTCCTGCCAGCTCCTCTTTTAGACGCTTGACAGGTAGGAGGACACCTTTCAGCCCTCTCCAGCTTGTGGTCAAGTGTTTGGCACCGAGGGAGAAACACAGGAGGAAATAATCCCAACAGAATCCTACAAAGTGTATCATTTAATCCCACAGGTAACGCTATGAGACTTCAGACAGCAGGCTGGGGGTGAAAGAGGGGCCACTCCCACCCATCCTGGCAGCAGAACCCCAACTTGGGCCAAGTCCCAGATGAACCCGCCTGTGCCTCTAGAATCTGTTCAGAGCTGTCCCCACCCCCCAGGCTCTGATCCAGCAGCTGGTGACCAAGGGGTAGACACCCAGAGGCACCAAAAGCAGCCAGTTCCTTCCCCGGCCACTCCACTTGCACCAGGCAGGTGGGATTTTCTGCTCGGTTCTGAGACAATTCTTGCCACTTCCCTGCAATACGTGGGATTGATTGCAAGGTGAAGCCAGGCCCCCAACAGGATGAGGTTGGGAACCCAAGAAAAAGTGGGCCCGAGGGCCACCCTCTCAAGATGAGTTAACGTGAAAGAGATTCCTGAGGCAGAGTCAGCCTGAGTATACGGCGCCACGATTGGCAGGAAAACATGAGTGTTGCTTTTCATTAGGAAAATTAAGACACTTATTTCAAAAGCTACAAAATGCCAAAAAGAAAAGAAAAGAAAAACACACATAGCCACATTACCCAAGACACAACTGGGTCAGACACTGTCTCTTGAGGGTCTTTTTTCTTTCTTGCTGTGCACACTTTTCCTTACACAGTTATAATGAAACTAAACAGAACTGCAGTGGAATTTTATATCTTGTTTTTTCTTCATTAGCTCATCTTCATACCACTGGATACCTGTAGACTTTATTTGAGAGGTTTAAGATCCTAAGCACTAAGATGTTAAGTCTTAAACTACAGAATACTCTGCTGTGAACTGTCCCCCAGTGGTTGCACATTTAGGTCAGCGCCAGTGTTTTGCTTCTCTGAATAAGGACTTTGGAATCCAGACATCGGCCACTTTTCCCTGCATTGAGGGTACATCCTCAGGGCAGATACTAAATCAAGTGGGGTAAACATCTACGGCTCCTGACATTGAGTCAGACTGTTTTCCCCCAGGGCCATTAACTGCTACCAGCTGACTACAGACAGGGCTAGGACAGCCCCTGTGCCCCACCCCGCCACCTCATTCATCACATAGGCACAAGGTGAGCCCCTACTGTGTGCCTGCAACTGAGGCACCACTGAGAGCAAGCCCACCCTTTCCAACAGGGCAGGAACCTGAGCTCTTGGCAAACATCGTGGGCAAAATATAGTGTCTTGTTTAACTTTGCATTTGCTTAACTGCTAGTGAGATGCAACATCTTTCCATATGTTTGTGATTCATTTTCAATTATGTTTCCCCCCGACTTCCCTACAAGTGTCATAGAGCGCACATAAAATGACAGAAAACCCCTGTCTACAACAAAGACACTATCCCTTTTGAAGAAAAACAAAAAGCAAAGCCAACACTTGTGATAAATATTGAGGTGGGAAGAACGAAATTTTTCCTCCGGCATCAAAGAAGTGGTTTAATCACCAGTAAACAGAGGAACAGGCCCAACTTTTGGCCAGCAGATGATCTTAAAGACAACAGGAGCACTGGACTTTGCCAGAGGCTACAGCAAACCCACAATGAGCTTCTCCTGGTCCTGGCCACATTGCCCTCACACACCTGCTGGGTGCCAGCCTCCTAGACCGTTCCTGTGAACATTAGCTTAGAATGAAAACCCAAGTATTACTCAGTAGGCCATCCCATCGTGCCTCTGCTCCTGGCCCAGGCTGCTCTGCAGAATGTTCAGTCAGGATCCCCCTTTATGCCGGGAGGGGCCGTCCACAGCCTGCAAGAGGCCCCGTGGCCTGGGAGGGCCCAGGCCCCTGTGAAGGTCACCCTGCACTGTTTGTGCTCTTACACATCACAATGCCAGCGGCTGCCTTGGCTCACACGCTGGCCTCACCCTCTGGGCTCCACTCCGAGGCACCAGCAGGGCAGGAAGAGGAATGACTGAGGCCAAAGAACCCACGGAGTGAGTCAACTCAGAGACGCACTCACCTGGAGATCCACAGGATGCAGGTGGCATTTCCCTAAGGCCCAGACTGAGAATCAGAGGCAGTTGTGATGGTTAATTGTATGTGTCAACTTAGCTGGGCCAAGGTACCTAGATACTTGGTCCAACATTACTCTAGATTTTTCGGTAAGGATATTTTTAGATGAGATTAACATTTAAATCAGTAGACTTTGAGTAAAGCAGATTGCCCTGCGTAATTTGGGTGGGGGGAGCTTCATCCAAGCAGTGGAAGGCCTCACTAGGGAAAAGACTGACCTCCGGAGAGGTAGCAGGCATTCTGCTAGCAGACTGCCCCTGCGTTTGAACCGCAACTCTTCCCTGAGTCTCCAGTCTGCCAGGCAACCCTGCAGATTTCGGACTTGCCAGTCTCCACAATCATGTGAGCCACTTCCTTAAAATAAAACAAAAGAGATAGACAGACAGACAGAAACAGAGACAGACAGTTAGAGATAGAGGGAGAGAGGGAGGCAGACAGAGACAGAGTGAGAGCAAGAGGGAGGGGGAGACACACACATCCACACCGCCCCCCCCCCCATTGGTTCTGTGTCTCGGGTGAGCCCTGACTAATACTGCAGGTCACAGGACTTGATTCCCAGGTATGAAAACATTCATATCTTATGAGTAAGAACAATGCTGCTGAAAAGCTTCCCTGCAAATTCAGTAGGAGAAAAAGGCTTGTGCATGAAAATGTTCATCTCAGAAAGTCTGATACAAAAAGCAAAAGCAATAAAACAACAACTAAATACTCAGCAATGGGGGGAAACCTTCTGCAAGTCATGGTATATTGATCCGGCCAAATAGCAACTATATCAGTCAGGGTTCTGCAGAGAAAGAACCAGTGCATGTGTGAATGGACAGATATAGAGATACACAGATATAGATTTCCAATGAGGAATTGGTTCACATGATTAAGGCAGCCGAGAAGTCCCGTGACCTGCAGTCTGCAAGCTGGAGACCCAGGAAAGCTGGTGGTGACATTCAGTCCAAGTCTGAAGCCTGAGAAATAGAAGAACAGAGGGTGTAAATCCCAGTCCAAGAGCAGGAGAAAACTGAGTCCCAGCTCAAGCTAGCAGGCGGTTTTTGTTCTACTCCTCTAGTTTTTGTTTTATTCAGGCCCTCAATGGATGGGATGAGGCCCACCCTCACTGGGGAGGGCAATGTATTAATGCTAAATATCACCAATTCAATGCTAACTTCGTCCAGAAACATCCTCCCAGATACACCCAGAAATAATGCCTACTCTGGGCATCCTGTGGCCTAGTCAAGGTGACACACAAAATAAACCATCACATCAACCAATTGACACTCATAGTTACTTAGAAACATGAAAAATATTTGACACTATAAGCTTTGGAGTACTGCACATCCAAACCCAAATCCCATTTTTGCCAATTGCTTTCACAAATCTCAACTCACTTTGGAATCTGTTCTTCCATCTGTAAAATGGGGGTAATACCGACAAACCTAATAGGTTGCTTTAAGAATTACAATAAGGTGTATGAAGTACGTTGCAGCATCTGGCACATCACAGATGATCAATAAGGTAATACTGGCTGGGCGCGGTGGCTCACGCCTATAATCCTAGCACTCTGGGAGGCCGAGGCTGGCAGATCTCTCAAGGTCAGGAGTTCGAAACCAGCCTGAGCAAGAGCAAGACCCCATCTCTACTAAAAATAGAAAGAAATTAATTGGCCAACTAAAAATATATAGAAAAAATTAGCCGGGCATGGTGGCGCATGCCTGTAGTCCCAGCTACTCAGGAGCCTGAGGCAGCAGAATCGCTTGAGCCCAGGAGTTAGAGGTTGCTGTGAGCTAAGCTGACACCACAGCACTCTAGCCTGGGCAACAGAGTGAGACTCTGTCTCAAAAAAAACAAAACAAAACAAAACAAAAAAAAACAAGGTAATACTATTCATGCAAGTATCCATGTGAATGAGGACTAGAGTAAACATAAAAACAAAAACAGGCATGGTCTCATCAGAAAGAAAAAAACCCTAAATATTAAAACATGAAAGCGCAAAACTTAGGATAGAGACATACCACAGCCTTAATAATATCATGAGATTTTAGGCTTGCAGGAAGACACATTTCTGTGTATTCATTTTATACTTTAATGGACTGGATTTTGAAGTAGCCATGATTAGAACAACACTGTGCACACTAGACAATAAGTGAAGAGGTAACTAGCTTATCTGGCAATAAGACTAACCATAAAAATTATTGTAAGAGTAATATAACACAGCAGCAGCTGACCTTATTGTCTAACTCAGTATCCCAGCACCTGTGACAAAGGCCTCACTCACAATATCTCATTAGGTCGACAATCCTACAAAGCAGGTCCTGCTACTCTCACAGGTCTCAAAGAACGCTAGAGGCTCTGGAAGGTGAAGTAAAAGTAATTCATCCAACCTAGTCCAACTCGAGGCACACAGTGAATAAATGAGAACCCAGGTTGTCCTTTTTTTCTTTTTTTGGAGACAGAGTCTTCCTCTGTCATCCCAGCTGAAGTGTACTGTCGTCATCTTAGCTCACTGTAAACTCAAACTCCTGGGTTCCAGCCATCCTCCTGCCCCAGCCTCCCAAGTAGCTGGGGCTACAAGCATGCACTAACCACACCCAGCTAATTTTTCTAATTTTTTTTTTTTTATAGATATGAAGTCTCACTCTTGCCCAGGCTGGTCTTGAACTCCTGGCCTCAAGCGATCCTCCTGCCTTGGCCTCCCAGAGTGCTAGGATCACAGGCTTGAGCCACCGCACCCAGGCCAGGTTGTCTGGATTCTAAGGTTCAAGCTCTTTACTATGCTTCCAGCCTTCATGTGCATCAAGCCCCTTCCACAGGGTTAAATCTATAGCAATCCCAGTGTTAAGGCAACAAGTGCAGCAAGTTACTGCTATTCATATATCCCTGCAGATAAATGCAGAAATTACCAGCCCATGACCATTCTCTAGACCAGTGGTCCCCAACATTTTTGGCACCAGGGACCAGTTTCATGGAAGATGATTTTTCCACAGATGGGGAGGGGGAGCTTGGGGAGTGAGGTGAGAGTGAGTAGGCAGAGCTCAGGCAGTGATGCAAGCAATGCGGAGCAGCTATAGCTCAGTTCCTAACAGGCCACAGACCGGTCCGCGGCCTGGAGGTTGGGTGCCACAGTTCTAGACTAAACCTGTCTTAGTCCTGAGCTTCCTATGCTGGTGCCAAGTTAGAGATGTGGGGAAAATCCAGTCAATAAAAACAAAAGGCACAGGTATAAAGCAAGAATTTCAAGGCACACATCCAACATTCACTTTGTAATATACTCCCTTCCCCTCTCTTAGTTCTTAGGGGAAAACCACCTAACACTCCTTCCTCCTAAATAAAGACTTGAAGAATGAATAATGCCCTGAGCAAATACAAAACCTGCACAATTATTTGGCCCAATACTGTAGAAAGAGAAAACAGTTAACCTACTTCATTAAAAGCTAGAGCGGAACTTACTTCTCAGGCGACTCTGAATGGCCCATGCGCTTCCTTCCCGACGAGTTCCCATACATGTCATCTTCGTTTTCATCCACATCTTCATCGTCGATGCTTTTCACATCGAGCTTCTGGTACCCACACTCCCCATTCAAAGACAGAGAATCAATTTTCCATGAGTTGCTGCTCTGACTTCCGTTGGAATTTGGCCCGAAGGGACTCTCAAAGGTCGACATGATATTGACAGAGGAGCGGTCAGAGTTTTCCTCCGAGCTCTCCCCTGCTCCAGGTACCTTTTTGAAAACATCCCCAGAGTTCTGCTCATCTTCCTCATCATCAAACGAAATGATGTTGGTCACCTTCTTTTTCTTCTTCCGCTCCTTTTTACATTTGGCATCTGGACAAAAAAGGATATGGTGTAAGGAAAAAACGAGCAAAACAAAAGAATGATGGAGCCAACTCCCCTCTAGGTTACAGTAAAGATTACTCTGCTGAGAAACACACTGTAAGACAAAGTCAGATTTTTTTTTTAAATCCCGAAAAAAAATCTGTCTACAGATGACTGGGGAAAATGGACATACACTTCTTCCTTTGACTTATAGAAACACATCAGAGCATATGTTAAAACCGCTCCTTCTAAGCAGTCACTTTGATTCGAAGGATGCTGCCATTTCTAAAATGATCTCCATGATTTCACTTTGGAAAATAGTCCCACGGCTGGCAGGTGAGACCAGGAAAACCAGTTAGGGTGTTGCAGTCAATTGTGTGACAGTCAGGAATTCCTTCCTTCCCTGTGTGATACCCCTTCGCAATGGGTGCCTGCTGCTCCTCCCACGGGGAGGTGCTGTCTATCTCTGTACCCCTTGAATGTGGCTGGCTTAGTGCTCTGCTTTTACCAAAAGAATGTGCCAGAAATAACTGTGAGTTCTAGAACCGAAGAGTCGAGAAGTCTCACTGCTCTGCCTTCGCCCTCTTAGACTGCTGTCCTGACACTGCTACGTGAAGAAGCCAGTCCAGCTTCCCGGAGGGTGAGCGGTCATGGGTAGAACTGAACTGTACCAGCACAATTCCAACAGGAGATAGATCTTGCATCTCAGCCACCAGCTGAAGGCAGCCCCGTGAGTGAGCCCAAGGGAAACCAGTGGAACCACCATGCCAACCCACAGGATCATTAAAAAAAAAAGAAGAAGAAAGAACCATGGTGGCTTTAAGCCATTACATTTTTTTTTGAGTCATTTATTACACAGCAAAGGCAAACTGAAACAGAAATCAAGACTGCCTTAGTGAACAGTGCTGAGATGAGCCTCTTTCTTCACCTATATATCCAACCCTCATATCTACCCACCCTCATATCCAAGTTTAATCATCAAACTTGGATATGAGACACTTTGAGCCAGGAGTCCTCAAACTTTTTAAACAGGAGGCCAGTTCACTGTCCCTCAGACCGTTGGAGAGTACTGCACACATTCCACACATGCAGACTGTGGGCCCGGGATGAGTCGGCTGCTAAGCAGGACAGGCAGCAGCTGCAAAAACACCTAATAGGCTGGATAAATGTCCTCGGCAGGCCGCATGTGGCCCGCGGGCCGTAGTTTAAGGACCCCTGCTTTGAGCCAATGCCCAAAAATCCAATCCAAGTTGTGATGTGGTGACACCGCACCAATGTGCCCCAACTCGGAGACGATTTCAGAAGCAGAGTTGCAAAAATGGGTGGGACAGACACTCCTATGGGCATAAAATTTTTAGTCTGGGTCACACAAAGCCCTCAAGAGTCCTGTTTCCTACATCATTCACTGAGTCTCTGCTGGAGGAGGAGAGGGCAAGGGAGACAAAGTCATGGTGCACCAAAGAACCCATGGATTCCAAGTTTTCACCACCAGTAAACGCAGAGGGATGGCCAGGACTCCTGCCTTACTGGGGAGATTGGAGAATACCAGGACTAA
Organism: Microcebus murinus; assembly: GCF_040939455.1. Lineage (NCBI taxonomy): Eukaryota > Metazoa > Chordata > Mammalia > Primates > Cheirogaleidae > Microcebus > Microcebus murinus. The sequence continues at coordinate 9,558,323 of NC_134122.1, read as the reverse complement.
GCACCTAAACCCAAAATTTGCAATTGTGCTGCAGCAACATCCTAATGTCCCAGAAGCCTCAAGGAGTATTATAAACTTCCTACAATATTAAGCTCAACTGAATCAACTTTCTTTGGCCTCCCCATAGCCTAGAATCAAAGCTGATGAATTCCTCCCTTCCCCCAGACCTCCCCTTAAATGTCATCCCCCTGACAAAGGCAAGCCCAATGGTACACATCCTCCATAGCACCACATGCTTGGTTTCATCCCATATATCCCAAGGATAATAAATTATTTATATAACATGTCACTAACTGCCCACCCCTACCCTTCCCAAAGGATACTGTGGGCTAAGTGCTGGCAATCTGTCTTTGTTCTTCCACTCTCTGCCTAGCACAGAGAACTCAACAAATGAACAAATGTATGAATGGATGAAGGAATAAATGAGTGAGGATCAACCTCATCTGGCTTCCTGGGATTCTCACACCTTCGCCTTCAGTTTGCTGTGACTGACCTGTTCATTGTTCCACCCCCAATCTTCACATATAGGCAAGGCCGTCAGCCCCTTCTAAAGTGAATGAGGGTAAGAAAAATACACAAAAATGTGCACTCAAAACACAAGTGCATCCGATTTCATTCCCCTTGGAGTGGCTTTCGGACGACAAGGCGTATCCACCTTAGCCACACTCTGCTATCCTTATCCTTTTCATGGCCCTGTTCCACCTGAGTGCTCGTTCTTGCTCACCGGCACTGACGTTCTTGGACACGACAGGCAGGGGGTCGGTCTCCTGTTCGGGTCTGATGAGGATGGAGACCGCAGAGGAGGCTGTGATCTCCCTGAAAAGGCTGCTCACTCCTTGCGTGGACTCCTTCAGCAAGGAGGTCACGTTCTGCGTTGACTCCTTCAGGAGGTCCGAGACGGTGGGGGCAAACTTACTCTGTCCATTTAAATCCTTGTTGTCGATGTTAATCGCAAAGAGGATAGAGTTCAGACCTGCCCAAAAAAGGGAAAAGTCTGGAGTGTTTGCTGCTGAGCGGTCATACCACCAACACGAAAAACAAGCTGCAGACGATACAGCAACCAAGAGGACACACACGGATCTTGAACATTCATAAAAACCTTCGACAAAACTGGGGTCCACAGACACTAGCTATCGTGGGAGTTGAGTCTCTCCAGATTCTCTCCCTAACAGCCAGGAAGACAAATACAAATAAGTCAACCAAGAGGAGAGAAAAGCACAGGTTCTGAGGTCAGGCTGCCTGGGGTTGAATCCCTGCGCTGCCACTTTCTAGCTACAAGATCTTGGTCAAGCAATTTCTAATCTCTCTGAGCTTCAGGTTCATAATCATCTCCCTCACGGGGCTGTAAGTATCAAACACAGTCACCCACCAAACACACTCAGCTCGGTAAGCAGCAAAAATGTGCATCGATTGCTTCATCATGAATACTTTAGGCAAAACTTACGGCCTACAAAGGAAATTATGGTCAAATCCTGACTTTTCCCCATCAATGGACAAGACTAACATAACCCTAGATATGTGGGACTTAGTGTAAACTTTCATGGGAAAAAAGGAGGCAGCAAAGAACTTGGAAGAAAGAAGCAAGTTCCCCTCTACTGTCCAGTTGATTCCATCTCTCTCTCTGACTGAGAGTCAAACAGCAAACAATTCAATCCACCTGCAAAGCCACAACCAAACACCTTCAACGTCATGCTTTCTCTGCCACGGTGTCAAATTCTAGATGAAGGGACCCAACACTCAATGCCAGTAAAGGAAGGATGGTGACAGAGAAAATTGCAGCATCCTGTGGGGTCATAAATCCACTCCAAGGCAGCCCCCTCCCCTTGCCAAGCTTCACAAGGCCCATCACCGCTGGCCTTGGCCAGGCTTACCAGCTGCCATGGTAGGAAGCATGCTAGACCTTTCTTCATCCATCACAAAAGACCAGTCTTCATAAAAAGCACTGCAAATTGAAAGAGAAAACAGTTCTTAATAGTGGTTCCCTGCATCCACTAACCAGGCAGGTTCCATTAGATGGGTCCCTGGAAGAGCCATGCCTGGTCGTTCCAGAAGGGACATGGTATATCTGAGGTCCCTGTTTATGAAGTTTGTAGTTATAACAAGAGGATTGAACACGTACATCCTATGACTTCCTCACTGGTCCACTGACACCCCAAGCTTTAGAGTACTAAAATACACATGATATGTAAATGCATTTATTAAGCAGCAAAGTAGAAAAAGACAGACAGAGAGGTCTGTCCTTTTACTCAAGCAACATCCCCAGGAGACAGACAGGAAATCCAAGTTGGCCAAAAATGCCTGCCTGATCCAGCTAATAGAAGAAAAAATAATTTCAGAAAGAAATTACAGAGCTCCATGGCTCTGTCAAGCAGGGCATTTACACACAATACCTGCTTGGGCTACCGACCCGAAAGCCCCAGTTATCCCTAGAAAGGACTGGGAAGCTAAAAGGCCCCATAAATATAAATGAGAGTTGGGATAGGGGTCAGGGAAGCCAATATGGCCTGTCCAAGGGCATCTGGCCAATAAATGGTACAGCCAGGCCTTAAAATCACATCTCCTGAGTCCAATGTCCAAGCTCTTTATATGATTCCCTATTAAGCAACAGCAACCAAATATACTCGATGCTGTGACTTCCCCACCAGGCCATGGAATTCTAAATCAACGGAGTCAGTCAGTGATGGGTGATGTAGTTCAGTAAGGACCTGGAAAAATGAGCTACTGAAGTGACTGAATACACCAACAGAAAGACAGAAAAGACATATTTTCAATATACTTACTCAGAAAATCTTAGTGGAAGCCCAAACCACATGTTCAGGCTGACATTTCAACTGTACCTCTGATTTCCAAAAACTGTGATCCTTTAAAAAGTCTGAGCCAGTTTTCATGCATGTAAATGAATTTGGTTTCACCATATCGAGTTAGGTTAAGTGCTTAATGATTCATGTAAGGTCAAATGTTTTGTTTTGTTTTGTTTTGTTTTGTTTTGTTTTGTTTTGTTTTGTTCGTTTAGAGACTGTCTTGCTCTGCTGCCCAGGCTGAAGTGCAATGCAGTCATCATAGCTTACTGCAGCCACAAACTCCAAGGCTCAAGTAATCTTCCTTCCTCAGCCCCTCAAGTAGCTGGGACTACAGGCACATACCACCATGCCCAGCTAATTTTTCTATTTTTTGTAGACATGTGGGGGTCTCACTATGTTGCCCAGGCTGGTCTCTAACTCCTGGCCTCAAGTAATCCTCTCACCTTGGCCTCCCAGAGTGCTAGGATTACAGGTTTGAGCCACAGCACCCAGCCCAACTATGATTCTTAATTGCTGGATTCACTTCAACTTCTCATTGTTAAATTTAACTTTGAGCTGAGTATGTAACGCTGAACTACCTGCAAATGATCTGCTGGAAAGAGCTTCATAAAAATTCATTTTAAGAAACATGAGTATGTCAGCAGAAACTCTGCAGGCAAAAACAAAACAAAACAAGAGTTGTTCCCCTTAACTAAAGCTGGTTAATGCTCTGAAGGTACAGACGTTTTCAGCCCCCCAACTCTGACCCTGAGCAGCACACACAGGTGCAGTCAGCATCCATCGTCCTGGCTCCTCAGCCCTCTCATTTCAGACCCACAGAGTGTTACCATTCAGGTGGGCGAGGTGTCACAGGCAACACCAGTGGGAGAACTTCAAGGCCATTTCTAAGAACCGTAGTGCACAATCCTAGAACACCTAAGAAATCACTGGTAGAGAGGGGAGTACAGCAGCAGAAGAGGGGACCTGAGCTAGGGAACAGATCGCAAGATAAGAAATCAAGGGAACACATCACCGTACTAATGAGTCACCACCTTCATGAACTAAATGGAATTTCACTGTTGAAGATCTGGGTGTTGCTGATGTGGAAGTCATTCAAGGAAACAGGGCAGGATCAATCACTGTCCCTCCGTATCACCAGGGGACAAAAAACAACATGTCTAGTCCACCATTCTCAGAGAGAAAATACTATTAACAGCCAGAGCCAGAGAAAAAGATATCAGAGACATCATGAGTACAGGAAAAACAACAGAAAAAACATGCCAACACGTTTGCAGAGTTACCTCGGTATAAATAATGAGTGATTTCAGTTTGTACCCCAGTGGATTTTACAGCATTTCTTAATGGTTTTAAGGAAATGTGGTTGTTTATACCTCCACTGACTCATATTCAGTATCCTCTCCCTGTCACTGTGGAGTAACTGTTACATGTCCCCATCCTGCTGATCTCAAGGGTGACAATGTGACTTGCACTGGCCAATGAAACCACTGCAAGTGTCTCTGTGGACAGAAGATCTAAGAGCCAGTGTGTAGTTCAACTACATCTCCTTTTCCCACCTGTGCAATCATGAAACCACATGTAGAGATGGAGCCCCCAGTCACCTGAGTCCCTGAGATGAGAATGTCCCTGCTCACCCATGACAGACATGTAGCACGAGGAAGAAATAAACGTGGTTGTCAAAAGCCACTGAGGGCTGGGCGTGGTGGCTCATGCCTGTAATCCTAGCACTTTGGGAGGCCCAGGCGGGAGGATTGCTCGAGGTCAAGAGTTCGAAACCAGCCTGAGCAAGAGTGAGACCCCCGACTCTACTAAAAATAGAAAGAAATTAATTGACCAACTAAAATATATATATATATATATATACACAAAAAACTAGCCAGGCATGGTGGCACATGCCTGTAGTCCCAGCTACTCGGGAGGCTGAAGCAGGAGGATCGCTTAAGCCCAGGAGTTTGAGGTTGCTGTGAGGTAGGCTAACGCCACGGCGCTCACTTTAGCCTGGGCAACAAAGTGAGACTCTGTCTCAAAAAAAAAAAAAAAACAAGCCACTGAGGATTTTATGATGTTCATTATTGCAGCATAACCTGACCTCTGCTAACTGATAGAGTGAACTTCACAATCAAGAAAAAAATAATAGAAGGAAGTTTTAATAAAAACAAATGACTCCTTTCCTCAACTTAAAACTTCCATATTTTTTCAATCAGTTCGGGATTGACTGAATGAATGAACCCCCAAATTAAAATTCCACAAAGTGAAGGACAACTGTGTCCTAAGACAACAGCTCTCTCCACACCCAAGCCTTAATGATAATAAACACTGATTTGAGTGCTGGCTGCATACAGGCGCCATGCTGAGCTTTTCATTCATTCTCCCACCAAGCACCCCCACAGTACAGCTGAACACACTGGGGCTGTAAGAGGGACCCCACTGCCCCCAGGTGGAAGGACTTGGACACAAACCCAGACAGTCTGGCTCCAGATTCCTCAATCTTCACCCCTCAGCTGAGCCGCCCCCCAGGACCCATCCCAGGCCGGGTACCTGAGCCTGCAGCGGTCGGCCAGGAGCATGTGCAGGTAGCGCTCCAGGGAGTGTTCGTTGAGGGCGCAGCGCAGCCAGGCGCGGCCGCGGCCCACGTCGGAGGAGATGTGGCGCAGGGAGTAGAAGCGCTGCAGCTCGTGCTTGTTGAGCACCTCCTTCACGTAGTACCAGAACACGGGCTCTGTAGAGAGAGGGGACGGGGCTGCGTCACCCGGCCTGTGACGCTTGTCATTTTTAGAGTAACGGTCCCTCGGCAATTTTTTAGATTGGAAAGGGATATTTCCTTAGCACAGAAAAGGTTAGAGATATACAAGAGCTTAGCAAAAATTAAAATGACCCTAAAACCTCTCATTCGGAAATGACCAATGTCAACATTTTCAAGAATTTCCTTCCAGGCTTTTTTACTGCACTTTTCTTTTTTACAAAATCAACATTTGTAGTAGGTTGAATTATGACCCTCGAAGATACCCATGTCCTAATCTCTGGAACCTGTGACTGTTACCCTACATGGTAAAAGGGTCTGTGCAACTGCAATTAGTCAAGGGTCTGGAAACTGGGAGACTGTCCTGGATCATCCCAGTGGGGCTGATGTAATCACAGGTATCGTTACCTGTTACGGAGGCAGACAGAGGTTTGACATAGAAGAGGAAAAGATGATGTGAGCAGGGAACCAACAATTAGAGTGATGTGGCCACACCCAAGGAATGCTGGCAGCCCCACCACCACCACCAGGCTGGAAGAGGCAAGGAACAGATTCTGCCCTGGAGCCCCCAGGAGGAACCAGCCCTGCTATCATCCTGACTTTAGCCCAGCGGAACCGATTTTGGACTTCTGGCCTCCAAAACTATAGCAGAATAAATCCATGCTGTTTAAAAGCCACCAATTTTGTATTAATTTGTTACAGCAGCCATAAGAAAAGAATACATCAGAAAGGAAGGGCAAAATGGCGGACGAGAAAAACTGCCAGCCACAGTGTCTCTGCAAGAAAGATAGACTTTAGAAAAAAGTCAAATAAATAAATAAATAAATAAACAGGCAAACAAACATAGATTGGATAAGGGTCGGAAGGGAGGATGCCTGAAATTACAGGAGACTCCAGGGGAAGAAGTTGTGGAGGAAAAGTGGAAGGAGAAAAGCCCCCGAGAGGCTTGGAGACCAGCGACAAGGGCAATTAGTTCCCTATTCATGGGCCATCAGTGTTATGAAGAGGTGCCATCTCAGAAGATCTAGACCTCATTCTCTTCCCGCCTATGCTGAGGTGGATTGCAAACAGTGACTTTCCCACTCAAGAAGGTCGTCGTGAGGACAACCAGATGAAGACAGCATGGTTTCCACAAGCCCCACAGAGCCAACTCTGTAGCAATGGTTTGGTTACATTTCCTTTAATAGATACACTCATAAAATCTTCTAAATGAAAGTAGTTCCTTTCAAATAAAAAAAAAGAAAAAGAAAATAATACATCACATTGTATCAGTGTATATGCATATATATATAATTTTGTATCCTGATTCATTTATTCTTATCTAGATGATGAACATTTTCCTATTGCAATTAAGTCTTTGAAACACAATTTTTGATGGCTTCCTAGTGAAACATAATTTAATATCTCTCTACTACTGAGGACATGATACATTGCCAATTTTCCCTCTATACAGCAAGGAGCATCCTTATACATAAATAATCATCCCAATGTTTAGTTCCTTAGGAAAGATTGCCATACACTGAATTACTAGGTCTGAAGATAGAGACTGGGTCAAAGCTTCAAGGGAAACCTAAGAAAGTTTGTTTTTCTCCATAAGACAGTCATTCCTACAACTACCTGTATCTCCTCACATCCCACCTTTTGTTACTCACATGCACACAGATATTTTTCAAAGTTGTAACTCTAGAATGTATCTAATTTTGTGATCAATTTTCTTCATTTAACGTTAGCTCATCAACACTTTTTCATGTTGCCAATAACAGCAGCAAGAGCAGCCACTATTGAGCATTAACTATACAGCAGTCCTTGCAGTGAACACTTTACATCTGATCTCGTAACAACCAAGGCCATCTCCATGTCTAAGACCAGGTCCGAGGTCTGGACGAGTGAAGGAACTCACCCAGATAACATGGTCAGTAAGTGCTGCGTCAGGAAGGGGCCTCAGAGCTCACTGCAAACCACTAAATCACACTGCCTTGTGAAAAGAGGAGACTCTACCATCTTCAAAATGATTGTGTTCACAACTGCTTAGTAATATTCTAAAGGGGGAAACACTGAGTTTCTGCTGCCAGAACTGGCTTCCAATCCAGGAGCTAAATAGGCTCAAAGACCCCTCTGAAATGTGACATTCTTTGAATTTGCCTTCCTGGAGGATGCAAATACACATGTCTCCAGAAACTGGACAGCAAGTTAGTACCTTCACTCTAATGTTTCAGTTCAACTTAGTAAGGACGGATTGTACTCTTCCCGTGAGTCATGAACTGAGCCAGGCTAGGCGCCACCAGGCAGAAACAAGGACTCACCCCTAAGGGGCTTCCAGTCTATTGTGCAGGACAAACGGGTGAGGAGATCATTCAGCTAAATGACCCTGGGCAAGTCATTCAACCATGCTAAGCCTCAGATTCCTCTCCCATAAAATAAACACAGAAGTACAGAGTCACCCAGGGCTACCAGGGTAACAGCCCAGCCACCATCTGCTTAGTCAGTACCTGCTTAGCAGAGGGCATTTGTGTGGCTTCCCCTTTTCCCTTTTGTGTTAACAGCATCTAAATGCACATGTGCGTACAGGAGGATGCATATGTATTTGTGGATCAAGCCAATCTATGGGATCATTTAGAATAAACGTCCCAAGAATGACAGAAAACTACACCAATAGGGCAGGCCAGTCAGGACTATCTTCTGTCTCAATCCCTAAATGTCAAACTACTCCCAAACTCATCAGATCACTCCAAACCACACAGCTGTACAAAACAGCCTTCTTTCCACTCTCTGCCTCTCTCAGAAACCAAGGCGGGGGGTGGGGGGGGTGGGGGGGTGGGGGGGGTGGGGGAGTGGGGGGTGGGTATTTGCCAACAGCAATGCCCTGGGCCAGCCAGCCAATAATGCGTTTTGAAATGCCCGGACAGCCATCTGTATATCCATCACGTTTAAAATCAAGTGACTCTCACCTGCACCACGTCTTTCTTGAGAAATGCATTCACCTCCCTCTGACCTTGAATGCACGTGAACACTTTATGGTATGTTTTCACCTTTCAATTTTGCAAATTGCTTACTGCTACAGAATCCTTTTAAAGCTTGTCAGAACGATGTTGATGATGATAAGAATTATCCCAGTAGGGTTCTACTTCCACTGCCAGAATTAATGTGGTCTATTTAAAGTGCAGCTCACCTGCCAATTAGCACATGCAGTGTCCGTAATTTAATCTGGGAATATATACTGATCTGCTTTCAGACATGAGGTTAATTCCAAAATCGGGCAAGGGCTTTGCATTCTCTCAACACCTGAAAGCCAAGTGCCAACAAGAGCAAGAGCCAGGAAGGGGGTGTTGAGGAGAGCTGCCATAGGGTACTTGTTAATAGAGGAGAACTAATAGCACCAGGCTTTGGGCAAAGTTTCTATCAAGCCTCAACTTTCACTGATGCCAAGAATTCATACCCTGGAGACCACAAGAAAGACAAAAACCTTGGTGCAAAGTCTAGTTTAGGCATTATGTAACCTTGGGCAATTTATTTTGTCCTCTATTTTCCTCATCTGTGAAATGGGGATAACAGTACCTACTTCGAAGGATTGCTATGATGAAAAAATGTGAAATAAGAATACATGTAAAGTGTATCCAATAAATGCAGTCAATAAATGTTAGCCATAATTATTAACACACCTGGCATATAATTGGCACTCAATGAAAAACAGCTGTTAACATCATTACTACACTTGCACCAGAAGCCCAGGCACTAAGGCAGGCAAACAGCATCCTTTTTCCTTTCTTCCAGCACACGCATTCGTACGGGAAATGTGTTCCACTGGTTCCTTGGGAAGTGAGCTGTGTCCAGCACTGCCCTCACTCTCCCTCCCACTGGGCTGGGCAGGTAACCCAGTCTGGGCAGTTACCTGGACACAGCAGGGCATCTTCAATTTTGCTTTTTTAAATACTGACAGAAAATATTAGTTATCTTGATTGCCAAGTCTGACATCCCCTCAAATCTTGTGGCCAACGTGAGCTTCTCACCGACCTCACATTAGTCCCAGCCCTGGACCACAGGGTTCTCCCTGCAACTTCCACCTGCAGGGCGAACAGAGAGGCCTTCTCTCCTTCAGGAACTGAGGTCAGCAAACTGCGGCCTGAGGGTCAATTCGCCAGCAACCTTTTTTGTAAATAGTTTTCCTGGAACACAGCCACACCCATTTGCTCACATACTGTCCTCGGCTGCTTTCCTGTTGCAAGGGCTGAGCTGAGCAGTTGTGATGGACATCAGATGGCCCACAAAGTCTGAAATCCCTTAAGGAAGGCATTTCTAGAAGAGCTCTAATAAACATGTAAACCTGGAGTTACCTGGGGCTATTTTCCCCTACCACATGGAGACCTCACCTGGAAAAACATCAAACCACAGAGAAGCAGCTGTGTGGAGAGAGAGAAAAAGACAGATCTGCAGGAACACTGGGCCCCTGAATCCACCTCAACTCCTAGATGAGTTCCTAGTTACAGAGTCAGTAAGTGCCCCCCACTTTTTTTTATGAGTCTATAGGATTTTCTGTCATTTGCAACCAGAAGACATCTAACGCAGTGAGAAGGGTATGTTCTTCAACCACCTGTGGAGCACCAAGAACACCTGTCCCCCAGAGCCACAGTGGGGGTCTGGCTCATCAGTGTGACAGCATTGCCCCAAAACAAAGCCTTGCTCAACAAGAAACAGAAAACCCAACTACAACCACACAAGCCCAGTTCCTGGTACACAAAGATGGGCTTCCTCTTCCACATGATGAGTCTGGAGGTACGCAGTTGGTTCAAAGGCTGTGTCTGGCCCGAATCTCCAACCTCTCGACCTCACTGTCACACAGGATTGTCCCAAACTGGGCATCACATTCACAGTGGGAGCAGGAAGAAGTGGGACAGGATAAAGCCAGCTCTATCACCCCTTTATCAGGAAACAGTAAGGTTTTCCTCAGAAAACCGCAAGGGAGCAGAGACAAAGTGGAGAACAGAAGTCAAGACTGGCTTCCTCACTCACAACCCCTTCCTACAGAAGGACGTACCACAGCCCCTAGCAAAATCGGGGTTCTACCAAGCCACAGAAGACAGGGGGATGGGTTTGAGGTCAGAAACTAACAGAATCGGCCAAACATGGTATCAACCATTCCAGGACCAATGTAAACCAAGTTCCTTCGCATTCTAGCCTGAGAACTGGGTGAACACAGCTGCTCGAAAATCCCTGCCACATTCCAATCGGGATGAGCCCAGAGGCAGGGCACAAGTGGGTTGGCAAAGCAGGGTTTCCAGGAAGGGCCGTAGCTCTGTCACTTGGCCATCTTCCTACTGGCCACAAGACTGCTTCTCGGAACTAGAACACAGAGACTGTGGTTTAAACGTGAATCATACATAATAGAAGCTTGTATAAAGTGTGTATACCTGATACTGTTTCTTTGCCTTTTTAAAAACTGTGGTAAAATGTTCACAACAAAATTTACCACATTAACCAATTTTAAGTGTACAATTCAGTGGCATTAAGTACAATATTGTGCATCATCACTATCTGTTTCCAGAACTTTTTCAACATCCCAAATAGAAACTCCACACCCATTAAACACTAACTCCCTCATTTTCCATCCCCTCCCCCTGTAACTTCTATTCTACTTCAGTCTCTGTAAAGTTGACTGTTCTAGGTACCTGATATAAGTGGAATCATACAATATTTGTGCTTTTGTGTCTGGCTTCTTTACTTAGCATAATGTTTTCAAGATTCATCCATGTTGCAGCATGTGTCAGTACTTCATTTTGTCTTATTACTTGAATAATATTCCATTGCATGGACAGACCTCGTTTTGTTTATTCATTCATCTGTTGATGGACACTGGGTTATTTCCACCTGTTTGGCTATTGTGAATAACGCTACTATGAACATGGATGTGCAAGCATCTGTTTGAGTCCCTGCCTTCCACTTTTAGGTGTCCATATACCTAGGAGTAGAATTGCTGGCTAATATGGTGACTCTATGTTTAACTTTTTGAGGAACCACCGAACTATTTTCCACAATGGCTATACCATTTTACATCGATACCTTTGTTTTTAATAGAGATGGAACTGCTTTTATTTCTCTGCAACTTACATTAACTCTTCTCTGAACTCCCCTTCAGTTAGAAAAATAAATGTCCCAATTAAAGGTAACTTAGTCCCTTCAGAGTTTTTTTATTTATTATTGTGGTAAAAATCACAACATAAAATTCACTGTTTTAACCATTTCAAAGCATATAATTCAGAACTTGAAACATGTTTAATGAATGAATAAATGCATAATAATCTAAAATACTAGATTACTTGTGAAGACTTTAGTAGATTTAAATTCAAAAACAAGGCTGGGCATGGTGGCTCACGTCTGTAATCCTAGCACTCTGGGAGGCAGAGGCAGGTGGATCGATCAAGGTCAGGAGTTCGAGATCAGCCTGAGCAAGAGTGAGACCCCGTCTCTACTAAACATAGAAAGAAATTATCTGGACAACTAAAAACTATATATATAGAAAAAATTAGCCAAGCATGGTGACACATGCCTATAGTCCCAGCTACTTGGGAGGCTGAGACAGGAGGATTGCTGAGCCCAGGAGTTTGAGGTTGCTGTGAGCTAGGCTAACACCATGGCACTCTAGCCTGGGCAACAGAGTAAGACTCTGTCTCAAAAAAAAAAAAACCTCAAAAACAAAACATCCCTACTGACTCCATAGAACAAACACTAATTATCCTGGTGAGGGTGGGTGGAGATTACAAAACTAAAACGGGAAGAGGAGCAGGAATTGTCACCTACTGCCCGTGTGTGACCCTGCTCCTCCACGGCCTCTGTGCCCTCTTCCTGCACAGCCGCATGGACCTCTTTAACGTCACTGCACGTGCCAAGCCTGCTCTGTCTGCATAGCCACAGAAACAGAACCCACACCAGGTACTCCAACCGAAGGAATCCAACACAAAGATTTCTGAAGAGCTATCAAGCCAAATAAGGAGATAATTAATGAGGCTACCTGGAGATTACTGGTATCAGAAAGCCTGGGGAACAAACAAACAAGGTGGTATCACCAGGGCTGCTGGACTGTAGGAGTAAAGTGGGGTGAGAGGACACAGGCCCAACCAGCAGTCCCATGGGAGCCCATGGACCATGGAGGAAGCAAGCACAGCTCCTACTGGGGAAGCCACCTGAAGCAGGGGTGAGAGGAAGAAATACTCTAGCCTCTTCCTCCCACCTCTAGCCTCTCCTCATCCTCACCACCTCTCATTGGCCAAACCATGCTGAAAGCCAAGGGGAGAGAGAGTTTGCAGGGGAAGAACAGAGAACAAATTTGAGAGCAAACAGGCAACTGACTGGCACAGGCGTTTGAACCTGTTGAATTACCTGGAATTCCCTCCCGCAGTAACAGTATGGCTAATCCCCTCACGTTCGTAGGTCTCTATTCAAATGTCCCCATCAATAGGCTGTCTCTGACCACTCTACATAGAACAGTAAAACTCCACCCCATGGCAGACTGCTAGCTACTCATCAAAATCTAAACTCTCTTCTTCCTGAACCCCCAGCCCACCAGGCAGGGGCTAAGTGGCTCAGTTTCCACTGTACCCAATCAGTGTTCACTGATTCACTCACCTGAGTCATTTGTTTCTACCGTTATGTCTGGCCCCTGTTAGCATCTTGAGTTTGAGTCCCCGAGCCCCAAAAGCTCAGCATAGTACATTTGGCATTCACCCACATTATACAAGAGTCCATGGCACCTCCTTTATTGAAAAGTGGGAAACTTCTCTAAGATACAAAGAAACAAGGCCTTTTGGGACTTGTGTCTCATTTCCTTTTAGACGCATACCCCACCATGTGCTAAAGAGTCACTTCCATCCTGCAAAGCAAAGGACCCATGGAACTCACAGGTTGGATAATTATGGTCTAAGAACTGACAACTCTGAAGCCAAACTGAATCTTAATTTATGAGACATCAGGACTAAACAACTCTGAAACAGAAGTATCAGCCCAGCGGCACCAGATCTTAACATGCTGGGACACTTTCATGCCACTTAGGAAACAGCCACTGGCCCAAGTCCTCTCCCAACTCAGATGTCAAGGACCCACCCCAGGACCCTGTGGACATCCCCCGTAATCCAGCAACCCACAGGTTAACAACCCAGCCCCTGGGGGGTTGCACCCTAGCTTCTGGCTCCCTCCCTAATGCAAGCCAATTTCTACCAGCTGTTAACCATTTGTATTACCCTGGACAGAGCTCAGTATTTTCTCTGCACCTTTAGCAGACACCCTTTCAAGGTCTCTTTCACCAGGAGTAGCTGATTTGCAAGTTCATGAATACAGCGGAGAAACACCAAGAGGGAACTGAAAGCATTTAGAGGATGGGAGGGTAGGGAGTGGACTTCCCCTCACAATCAAAAGGATGGGCCCAGGGTTCTCCTGGCACATGCAGCTGCTTCCAGAATTAATCTTCTACAGAAATGAAATTGTTACCCAAGGTGACCCAATGAAGCAAAACTGCTTTGAGTTAAATGTAATCAACCACTTTCAAAAATCCCCACTGAGGATCTTGGTTCCTCTAATTTTACAGTTGGGAGTGTATTAATACCACCTGCTTCCAACTGACTATGCAGTTGTGTACAGAGAGTGGAGGATGGGGGCCCAGCTTCCTGGGAAAATGAGCAGCATGTACGAGTCAAGGTCATAATTTTGAACATAGTTCTCTGGTGTCCTCTTCTATGTAGATGGCTCAGTTTTTTACAATACACCTGAGATACAAGGGTGAGTGAAAACAAACTCAGTCCCTCACCTTCGATAGACACAGAAAAGTCAAGAAGATAGGGTGGGGTGTAATGGTGCAAGCCTGTAATCCCAACACTTTGGGAGGCTGAGCCAGGAGGATCACTTGAACCCAGGAGTTTGAGGTTGCAGTGAGCTATGATGGTGCCATGCACTCTACCTGGGGCAACAAAGTAAGACTCTGTCTCAAAAAAAAGAAAAAATGGTGCTCAGTCAATTAGATATTTGTAAGGGAAAAAAAAAAAAACAACCTTTCTCACATGTGCCACATACAAAAATAAATTCCAGGTAAATTACAGATCTCAAAATAAAAAGTAAAACAAAACTAGAAAATCAACATAGAATATCTTCAAGATTTTAGAATAGGCAAAGATTTATTTCTTAAGCAGAAAAGTAGGATCAATAAGATAGATAATAGATAAATTGAGCTATTAAAACAAAGTACTTCTGTTTAAAGATATCATTAAGAGAGTGAAAGGTAAACTATAGAGTGGGAAAAGATGTTTGCAGGGCATGTATCCTAGGAGGTACTTGTATCTAGAAATATATAAAGAACTCCCACAAATCAGTAAGCAAAAGATAGCAACCCAGTTAACAATAGGCAAAAGATTTGAACAGCCACTTCACTAAAGAGAACATCTGACCGGCCAATAAGCATACAAGAAGGGGATCAACAGCATTGCTCATCAGGAAATGACAACTGAAACCACAAAGAAATACTTGTACACTCTTGGGGACAATGTCAAGTGTTGGCAGGGATGTGGAGCAGCCACAGCTCTGTACCAGACTGACTGACTCTGACTAATTCCACTCCTAGACCCAACTGAAACGCATATATATACACATTCACCAAAACGCACACATGAGAACAGTCATAGCAGCACGATTTATAATAGCCCCAAAGTGGCAATGACCCAAATGCTATCAGTAGCAAAGCAGATAAATACGCTGTAAAACCTAAACAGCAATGCAGGCGAATGAGTTCCTGGTATGCCAAAAACGTAGCAGAGTCTCACAAAACAATGATGAGTGAAAGAAACTAGACACAAAAAAGAACATGTTAAATTATATTCAGAATCAGGCAGAACTGATCCGAGGTGTGAGAAGTCAGAGCAGGGGTTACCTCTGGGGAGGAGGTGGGCAAAGTACCTGGAAGAGGACACGGTTGGAGGTGGCTTCTGGGGCACTGGTATTGTTCTAGCCCTTGACCCTCGTCCTAGTGTGACAGCAGTGGATTGATAAGTAGTGACCATACGCTGACCTGGACACTTAGGATTTATGCATTTATTTGCCTCTACACAGTTATCAAAGTTTAGGTTAAAAAAATATATCATGGCCCTGATTCAGCACGACAGGAAAGGTGACAATGGCACTCCATGATGTGAGCTGTCACAAACTTAACATGTCCAAAAGATTATTGCCTTTATCCCGGACCAGAATCTCAAAAGGGCCAAAGTAAAATATCAAGATGTGGGAATGAGAAGCATTTTCCTCTTGATTCTAACAAGGAAAACATCAGCACAGCGTAACAATAAAGGGCGACCCACACCTATCCCAAGTGTGAAGGGCAACAGAACAGGTGGAGACTGTGGTGAACCAGAAGACCTTGGCCCCATCTACAGAGGGCAGTGGTGGTCCACCCCAGCCTGTCACCAGTGCAAATGTGGGCCCAGCGTCACAGGCTATGCAGTTTAAGCTAGAAATCCATATTTCAACAGGAAATCTCACAATTTTTAAATGTTGGCAACTTTTTAAAATAATTTTAAGCACACTGCAGAAGGGCACCAGTTTCCAAACTCAATCCTCCTCCACACACCCTGACCCCCAAGACCAAATGCAGTGATGCCACTGGTGGACACTCAGTAGTACCTACTGAATTGTGATTTTCAACCATAGCTTTGTGTTTAGTCATTACTTTGAAGTTCAGCTTTTCTCTCTTCCAAAGGTAGTGCTCCTCAAATGTAAACAGAGCTAATGCAACAGCCTTGTGAATTAATTCACCGTTATTTATCCCCCGTCACTTTCAATTCAGTTAACTGAGCTGGAGTGGGCCGCAGAGGAGTGCTAACGGGCCCTGGCCTGCTGCCAGAGGTGGGGGTGCTCGGGAGAGGCAGGAGCTGGACGTCAATCTGACCTGGGTTGGAATCCTCAGCTCTGCCTTTACCAGCTGTGGGAACTTGGGCAACTTATTAACTTATCTGAGCCTCAGTTTCATCATTTGAAAACTAAATACCCATTGCTCACCCTGGGAAGTTGCTGCCATGTTATCATCCAACACCAGCCCCCCGCAGCTCTGTACCAGGGCACCAGGGGCCTGGGCTTTGCAGGCACTTTCTCCTGCAGCCACCACCACCGACCTGAGAGGCAGGTCCTGTTATTCTCTTTATTTCACACGTGAGGAAACAAAGCTCAAAGAGGGGATGTCGCAGAGAGCTCGTGTGTGACAAGTCACTGAGTGGGGATTTCAACCCTGTCGCCTGACCCTAGAGCCAATGTTCTCAAACGCTGCATTACATAAAGTGCCCCGCTCCGCAGCCAGCAGGGGCCAGGGGGCAAGTCACACTCATGTCCCTCCAATCCTTCTCTCTGAATTTCATTTTCTCTACTCTGTCTGCAAGTGTCATTCCAATGCCTGTAAGAACAGCCACAAGAAGCCACTGATCTCATCTTTCCCAACTCGTAGCAATTGAAAAGCCACCTGCCCCCCTCCCTGGTGAGGAATTTAATCAAACATCCCATAGAAGGAGAGAGGTTTTAATCCACCTAACACTGCCCAGCAGCCAATGGATGGTTAATTAACACTGCTGACCATGACAGCAAGGAAGCCCTGGGCGGCCACTCCAGGGCGAAGCTAGTCTGGTCTTTTCCCTGCTTCTTTCTCATGGGCAGGGGGCCGCCCAGAACATGCTGGTCAACCGAAAACAGCAGAGACTGTGCCCGTCCGTCCATTTCCTCACGAAGCAGGTGCAGAAGTCATGCTAAGACGCAGAGAAGCGGCAAGAACTAGAATGCTGGAGATGCCTCGCAAACATGTTGGTGCTTCTCTGATTATCGAGGCCAACCAAGTAACAAGAAGACACGAATTCTAGTCTGGATGGGAACAGAAAGAGCCACTCTTCATGGACAAAGGGTCAGCGGGTTTGGCAAGGACAAGATGGGGAAGAGGTTCAAAGTTAAAAGGGTGTTGGGAAGAGGATGATAACTAGTTAAACATTTATTAGGTGTTCTAACTAAAGCAGCAGATTCCAATGAGGTTCTCACTGAATCCTCCTGACAACCCCCCAAGACAGGCGAGACTCTCCCTTTGCAAGTGCAAAAAAAACGAAGGCTCAGAGGGAACCTTCCCGAGTCATACGAGACTTAGTCTTGCAGTCTGACTTCAAAGCCAGGGTTGCCTCTGCCTTGCCCAGAAGCTGCTCTCGGCTGGGTGGACACAGACCAAGAGCCGCATGGCTGACTCTGCACCAGTCCCTCTAAGGTCACCCCCCAGACAGATAAGATGGAAAGGAGAAGAAAAAATATGAGGACCCAGGAAGCCTAGTGGCTCTCTGGGAAAAGCTATGCCCTTGAAAAGCCCATCAACCAGCCCATGACACTCACTGAGCCTCCCCCATCAGGGACTCGGGGCAGCATCCCAGAGACAGGAAGCCCCGGAGACAGTCGAGGCTGACATCCAAGGAGGCCAAGGCAGTGATTTCCACCGAAGCCCTTGATGTTGGCTTTTCTCAAAACTGGCTCCCTCCTTCCCTGGCTTTTTAGGAAGGAAGGAGCACAGGAACACAGAAGAAAATTCAACAGTGACAGGAGTCCCTCTCAAAGCTGTCCCTGGGCCCCACCAGGAACCACATTTGTTACTGAAAATGAGTAACTGGTGAGATGGACAACAAGAGTCAAAGACCTGTTGAAGTCATCACATATTCTACACAAGTATCAAAATATCATAAGCACCCCATAAATTTGCACCAATATTATGTACCAATAAAAAATTTTTAAAATTTTTTTAAAAAGGCCAGGAACAGTGGCTCATGCCTATAATCCCAGCACTTTGGGAGGCCATGGAGGGAGGATTGCTTGAGGCCGGGAATTCCACATCACCTGAGCAACATAGCAAGGCCCCATCTCTACAAAAAATAAAAGAATTAGTTGGGAATGGTAACATATGCCTGTAGTCCCAGCTACTCAAGAGGTCAAGGTGGGAGGATCCCTTGAGC
Organism: Microcebus murinus; assembly: GCF_040939455.1. NCBI lineage: Eukaryota > Metazoa > Chordata > Mammalia > Primates > Cheirogaleidae > Microcebus > Microcebus murinus. Next base: position 9,539,793 of record NC_134122.1, on the reverse strand, counting down.
CCAGGAGTCTGAGGTTGTAGTGAGCTATGATCGAGCCACTGCAGTCCAGAAGGAAGAAACAGCAACATGACGGAGAGGGAAAGGCTAAGGATTCAGTTAGCAGAGAATTTCCAGACACCTCCACCAAGCACAATGAGGTCTGACTTTTTGGTATGAAAGGAGAACTAGCAAAAGACACCACATTTTACTCAGCAATAAGGCTGACATTATCACAGTGACATGAAAGATTCAGGGATGTGGGGTGGCAGCCACAAGCAGGGCTGGAAAAAACCTACCCTTTGAAACGTAGGGGAAGGAGAAGACCACAGGCCATTTTTCACACGACATGATACACTTCAAGGTTCAGATCCAAAGCAAATGATTTTGACTGGCTTCCTCATCTGTACAGTGGCAATAACGACCATCCCTACCACTCACAGGGCTGTCGTGAGAACTGAGTGAGTTAATTTACATCAAAGACTAACCAAATCCCAGCTCTGCACTAAGAACTAAGTGCTAACTATTATTATTACTAATCAGCATCATCCCTGTCATCCACTCGGGAACTGCTTTTCCAACGTTAAACGGATGACAGCAGAACTCTAAGCTCAGAGACCTCTGGGATTTCTGCTGCTGTTGTTGAAGACGTTTAATTACGAAATGCCACGTTATCCTTACGCATAAAATTAAACCAGATTATTAATTTCCCGGGAATTGCCAAACCACACTGGTGAAATAAGCACCTGGCTGCAGGCCCCCAAACCCAGAGCAGACTGTACCACGTGACTCTGAGAATTCTACACAAAAGACGACTTCATTTAAAGATGCCAGACAACACCCTTTTTTTTCCTTTTTTCTTTTTGAGACAGGGGCTTGCTTTGTTGCCCTGACTGGAGTGCCATGGCATCAGCCTAGCTCACAGCAACCTCAAACTCCTGAGTTCAAGCAATCCTCCTGCCTCGGACTCCCAGAGTGCTAGGATTACAGGCGTGAGGCATTGTACCTGGACAACACCCTTATTTTTTTGACTACAAATAAGACAGGGATTTCTGCATACCCACCCTAGTCCCACAGAATGACTGCCTTGCCCACTATTTAAAAATAAACAAAAGTAAAGAGAGAGGGCAAAAGAGAAGACAAGCTCCTCCAAGCCACAGCCAGGCCAAGCGGTACCTGTTTCGGTTTTGCTGGGGAAGCCTGCCGCCTGTTTGATCGCCGCCGCGGTGAGAGCTAATCCTCGGCTCCTCTTCAAGCCATGCTGCAGGACAGCTTCAAACTGGGCACACAGACAGGTTACCCTGCAAGAGAAACAATGACTCATCAGTCCACCTGGGGAAGGGAGTAGCAACCAGGGCAGCTCCAGCATCTCCAGGGAGGGAGCGAGCCGGCAGAGGTAAACCACGGCGTGAAGGTGGACAGGAGACATTTGGATTTACAGGCTTGGTAACTGACCTGAGACGCCCCACAGGCCTCGCCGCATTTCTGTTCATTTCGCATAATCAGGGATGCCCCGCACAGTCTCGTCATATTCATCCGACCGGTGAAGGCATGGTAACAATTCACAAGGAACAAGAGGAAAGGGAACTGGTGCCAGCCAGAGGGGCGGGGGTTAAATTTAAAAACCAATCCCTTTGGTGTGGGGAGCAGTTGGGTGTTGATTATATCCAATTCACAAGTTTTTCTTTTCTTTTGTTTTTCTTCTCACTCTGTCACCCTGGCTAGAGTGCAGTGGCATCATCATAGCTCACAGCAACCTCTAACTCCTGGCTCAAGAGATCCTGGCCTCAGCCTCCTGAGTAGCTGGGACTACAGGCTGTGCCACCACACACCCAGCTAATTTTTTTCTATTTTTTAACAGAGATAAAGGTCTGAAAAATTATAAAATGTATTATGAGTTGTCTCTTTAAAACACCCCCCACACACCCTTTTTGGGAATTAAAACCTGCATTCCTGCTGGAGGCCATTAATCAAAGGGGCAGAAAAATGTTTTGTTCTGTGTTTTCTAGTATCTTTTACTTTCTTTCTTTTTTTTTTTTTTTTTGTGGCACCCCCTTCTCCCTCTGTTTTCTAGTATCTTAAACCACAGGAGATGGTTCAAAAGAATTGTCCAGAGGTCAGGAGATCATCTTCACTAGAGATAAAGTTTACCACCAATTACAGTTAAACAACAATAGCCCAAAGCCATGACATGTTACACTGGTCACAAAAACCCATGCCCAACCTCTAAAAACCCCCCTTATAAAGCCCTGTATTTTGGTTTAAAGGCAGAAAGGCAGGTTTTTTCAGATGCTAGTCTGCCACCCTCCTCATTTGTGAGCAAATTAATAAACTTCTCTTTCCTTTTCCTTCAACCATTTGTCCTTGTTCTTCATTCTCAGTGATTTGACCTCACCTTGGGGACAAATACCAAACTTCAGGTAACATCCTTAGCAGAGATGAGGTCTCACTCTCACTCAAGTTGGTCTTGAACTCCTAAGCTCAAACGATCCTCCCACCTCACCCTCCTAGAGTTGCTAGAATTAACAGGTGTGAGCCACCATGCCTGGCCTCCAATTCACAAGTTTTAATTCTAATTCATATTACATGTAGTTTAAGGAACAAGATTTTATTTTCAGAGACTGAATTCACCAGCCTGCTAAATTGGAAACATTGTGTAATTTCATGGCCTATTACACGCACTAAAAAAATAATATCGATTCTGATTCTTGTTCTTATTTTGTTATAAGAGATTACATTGTGAACTCAGATCCAGAGTTGATGGAATTTTCAATTAAGTTACAATTACTGTGCATTTAATTGAATTGTTTCTCAATAACCAGAGAAATGGGAGTTTCAGGAACATGTCTACAAAGAGATGAGGTCACAGCAACTATGCTCAATACTTAGCAATCCAGGGCTCCTGGGCCCCTGCCCAATTGTGTCTGTGGACTTTATAGTCCTTTCCATTCATTCATGCAACAAATGTTAAGAAATCCTGAACCTCTCCCACGTGCCAGGCACTGTTCTAAGCTCAGAGGATACAAAGGTGGGAGTGAGGGATGCAAGGTCTCTGCCTTACCACATTTGCATGGTTCTAGCAGAGAAAGGTACACAAATAAGCTAACAAGACCATTTTAGTTAATGAGAACTTTGAAGAAAATAAGACAGGATGGATGAGGTGGTAGGTGGAGATGGGACAGGGACAGGCTCAGATTCTGTGACCTGAATGCAGGCAGCCTTGGAATTATGACCTTGCTTTGCCAAAGATAGCAGGCTAGACAGGCCCAGTGCAAAGGCCTGTGGCCACCACCATGCAGCTCAACCTTGCCTAACTGCAGGCATTTGCTGTTCCACCCAACACTGCACCTGAAGTAACAATAATCTAGGTGTTTATCACTCTGTGGGTGGTAAAATATTTTCAAACCCATTATTTCACTCACTCCTCCCATCAACATTACAATATGGGTAAGGCAGGTATTATTATCTCTGTTTTATACCGGAAGAAGATGAGGCTTAAAGACACGTAAGTGACCTCCCCAAAACAGTGCATAACAAGCAGCAACATCTGTATTCCTCCCCACCCACACCATGCTGATCCAATGTAATTTCTCCTATACCCCATACCACAAAGACAAAGATCCTTTATTCTAAGATAAAAGTACTCTCATTCCCATGCCCAATCTTTACTCACTATTCTGTCTACACCAGACAAACCTAACACAGCATCAGCAAATACACAGCACTCGTGTCTGTACACTGTATTCTGTGCCAGTGACAGACATCACTAACCCATCCCAGCATTCTAGGCTTCCACTGCCAAATGATCAAAGTTGGCCCTCCACAAAAGGAAGCCTGTTTGGCATCCCAGACCTAATACTTCTCATCAACTACACTATTTGGTTTCCATCTTCTATCTTGTCTTTCCTAGATCCCCTGCACCTAGCTTGGTACCTGGCACATAGTGTGAGCTCCACAAATGCCTTTCCAGTGGGTAAGTAAATGGGTGATTAAGCTTGAACCATATGTCCCACAATGCTCCCCCATATTGAAACAACCCTCTATTATGGGCAGACATCAATCTTAAATATTAAATGTTCATATGCTAGTCTGTGCACATAGGCACATGTTTAAGGGCTTCCCAAAAGCTGGGACAACCACCAAAACTCTCTAAATACCACGGCAACCAAAATGGTGGCATACAGCATGTACTAGTCCACTTTACACTGCTATAGAAAAAATACCCAAGGTTGGGCAATTTATAAAGAAAAGAAGTTTATTTGGCTCATGGTTCTGCAAGCTGTACAAGAAGCATGGCGCCAGCATCTGCCTCTGGGGAGGATTTCAGGGAGCTTCCAAACAAGGTGGAAGGCGAAGAGGGAGCAGGTGTGTCACGTGGCGAGAGTGGGACCAAGACAGGGAGGAGGGGGGGCCAGGCTCTATTAAACACACGTAGCAAGAGGAGAAGGCAGTTCTCACTGAACTAACAAAGCAAGAACTCGCTCTATTCTAGGCAGGGCACCAGGCCATTCATGAAGTGGATCCCTCATGATCCAAACACCTCCCACCAGGCCCCACATTCAACACCAGGGATCGAATTTCAACATGAGATTTGGAGGGGCCAAACATCTAAGCCATATCATAGCAAAATGGACCTGGACCAGGGCCCTGTGTCAGAGGGGGAGAAAAAACAAAACAAAACCATGGGCTGGGTTTAGAGTTCTCGATAATTAGTCAAAGCCTCTACCTTTAAAAGAATAGCCTACAAATGCAACAATCAACCCAGTAATCTCCGTCCAGTGCACAGGCCAGTAACTGGCAGGCCAGCTCTAGATAAAACTTGGCCCCTAGGGGGAATGGAATGCTGATGAACAGCACAAACCCAGCCACCACGTTTGGGTTACATCACCAGTACTGCCTCTTAGGGGTACACAGGTCACAACTAACCTAACATAGCAGAAAAACCCAGGTGATGCTAGTCCTAATTAGCTCATTATGTTGCCTTCCTTGCACCCTCCCCATGTCCCCTTTTCACCTCAACATTTGACCTGGGCCTGTACCTATTCAAGACTTAACTCAAGTGTCCCCTCCTCCAGGAAGCTTTCCTGTGTGTTTCCTCACTGTGAGCTTTTGTGAGGAGCACTGGCCCCTCCCTCTGTGAATGGTCTGATGTCCACTGCCTTCTCTCTTGCTAACTGAGCCGCCCCTGAACTTAGCACCATGCCTGGCTGGAGAATGAGACCAAAAGGGTCCCTCCCATCAGGGAACTCAGGTTATGAACCTGATATACATGTTGGTGAGAGACACATCTCAGAGGATCTTGTATAATTTATAATTCAAATCCAGGTCAGTTAAGACTAGTGAATTCAGGAGAACACACTTGTCCAAGCACACAAATCACCCCTTTAGCATGTGCTGGGCATACTATGGGGGCACTGATTTTTAACCATGTCATCCTAAGGTTTTCCACTGCTTCTTGGCTTTGCCCAGTTCCATCATAATTCCTGCAAAACGAAAGGGGCCCCTGCTTTAGTGCAGCTCTTTATTTGCTTGGCTCAGTCCCTACTCTTTTCCAGAATGCTCTCTCATGAATGCTCGCTGGCTCCACCATGGTGGGCTGGCTGCCTCCATAGCATTTTATCACATCAAATTTCCATTCCAAGTTAATGAATTGGGGACACATTTTTAATTAAGTGGGGTACTTCATAACAGTGAATGTTTTAATTTAAAAAAAAAAATCAACAAAGTCACTCCAAGTTCTTATGCATACCAGATGAATGGAATAAATAAAATGTGGTATGTCCATACAACAGAATAATATTTGGCAACAAAAAGGAGTAAGTACTGACACATGCTATAACATGGATGAAACCTTGAAAATATTATGTTAAACGAAAGAAAACAGACCTAAAAAAAAAAACGCACACACTGTATGATTCCATGAAATGTTCAGAAAAGGTAAATAGAGATGGTACCCAACTTAATGATGGTTTGACTTACAATTTTTCGACTTTACAATGGACTTATCGGGACATAAGGCCATCATAAGTTGAGGAGTATCTGCCTATAGGTTGTCCAGGGCTGGCATTGGAAGCAAGGATTAACTACAAACAGACGCAAGGGCATTTGGGGAGAAATTGAAAATGTTTTAAAACTGAATTGTGGTGCTGGCTGCACAACTCTATAAATTTACTAAGAAAAAACAAAATTGAATTGTATACTTACAAGGGGTAGATTTTTATGGTATGTAAATTGTACTTCAAATAAGCCATTTAAAATAAAAAACTTCCCTCAAGGTACTCAGTGAAAGTTTCATGAAGTAGTAAAGTAGTTAATGAATGGAAAATAAAATAACTTCCTCCTGCTGAATTTAAAACTGTCCACCAGGCCAGGCGTGGTGGCTCACGCCTGTAATCCTAGCACTCTGGGAGGCCGAGACAGGCGGATTGTTCAAGGTCAGGAGTTCAAAACCATCTCTGAGCAAGAGCGAGACCCCATCTCTACTATAAATAGAAAGAAATTAATTGGTCAACTAATATATAGAGAAAAAATTATCTGGGCATGGTGGCGCATGCCTGTAGTCCCAGCTACTTGGGAGGCTGAGGCAGCAGGATTGCTTGAGCCCAGGAGTTTGAGGTTGCTGTGAGCTAGGTTGACGCCACGGCACTCACTCTAGCCTGGGCAACAGAGCCAGACTCTGTCAATCAATCAATCAATCAATCAATCAATCAATAAATAAATAAATAAATAAATGAAAAAATAAAATAAAACTATCCACAAACACCAGCATAGCTGGACGCTGCAGGAGCTCAACTAGTTTACTGTTAAGATTCACCGAGCATTTGTTTTCATGAGGTTTATCCTATATTTCAAGACTGCTTAACCTGCCACATTAACCTATAAAAAGATTCATAAGAATCCTATACTTTCCCTGGTGGTCTAGTGGTTAGATTTATTAAAAAAAAAAAAAAAGAATCCTATACTTTATGGCAAATGTTAGAATGGACAGATCAATAATAAATGCTGCTTTTTTACGAATTGCATCAAATTGACCTTGTGACAGAGGGCATATTTCAATTTGATTCTTTTTCTGTGTTATAGCTTCACTGGAACCTTTTTGAGAAGACCAAATACAATCATGAAAATGGACTGGATTATCCTCATTTGTAAAATCTCCAGTGTCACCTGGAATACAGTCAGCTACAGCCATAAAAATCAGCCAGTTAATGGCATTAGCCATATCTCAGATTTAAGACGCCACAATAAGCCAAGGCCATTACATGGCAATCATTCGAAATGGGCCTTGCCCTACATTCATGTTTTATAAATTAAGTTTTCAAAAAGGTTCACACCCTTGATCCATCAATTTCACTAGCAGAAATCAATCTTAGACTATAATCTATAAATCAGATAACTCAAGAATAAAAATATTCAAAACAATATTGTTTACACCTAGTGAAAAAGTAGAAACTGACTAAATATTTAACACGGGAGGAACTGGTTAGACAACCAATAGCACATTATATAATCAAACATTATTTAGCCCTTAAAAGTATTTACCAAGAGCTTATACTGATAAGCCAACATGTTTATAATATAAAATGAAAAATAAGCAGGATATGGAACTATATGTTAAGTATGCTCTCAATTATGTTTAAAAAAAAAAACAATTCAGAAGGGAATTATGTAAAAAAAACTTAAGAGCCACTTTCTTGGTGAAAGAATTACTGGTCATGCTTTTCTTACCTTCACTCTTTTCTAAGCCTAGCCGTTTTCCAAAACAAGCATTAAAAAAGTTATTTGTGGCTCACAAACCAGAAGTACTGCTACCTTGAACTACAGATAAAGAATGAAGAAATATGGCTTAAAGGTTATGGTGAGGAAAAATCATGCAACTATTTAAAATACAGATAACTTGGAAATAGCATTTTTTAAAAAGTTAGATTATAATATTAAATGAGAAAAACAGCTCTATGAAAAGATAAAAATGTTTCTCACCCACAAATTAAAAAGTATTTTAATAAAAGTATAACATTAAAAGTTGATTTTTTTAAGTAGACAAAACTAGGACAGGGGAATTCCATTCATAACAGTAAAAAACATAAAATTAATCATATTTTAACATGAAAAAAATAAGTCTTATATTAAAAAAATCATAAAATATTATTAATGGGTATAAAGATCAAGATAAATAGATAAACAAAGATATAATTTTCCTGAATGAGAAGATTTATTAAAAAAAATGTCAATTTTTCCCACATTAATATATAAATTAGTACAATTCCAATAACAATTGCAGTAAGGACTTGGCACAGTGTGGTTTAAGGTTCAGGGATAAACAAAACAAACTGATGAAACAGTACAGAGAGCCCCACCCAAAAACAACCAAATAAATATGGAAACTTTATATATAATAACAGCAGCACTTCAGTTCAGATGGGCAAGAACGGATTATTTAACCAATGGCACTGACACAAAGGACTATGGGGCTGAAAAAAAAAAAAAATAAGGATAAACTTCTATCTCAAACCACAGATAAAACTAAATTCCAGGCCGGGCGCGGTGGCTCACGCCTGTAATCCTAGCTCTCTGGGAGGCCGAGGCGGGCGGATTGCTCCAGGTCAGGAGTTCAAAACCAGCCTGAGCAAGAGCGAGACCCCGTCTCTACTATAAACAGAAAGAAATTAATTGGCCAACTAATACATATACAAAAAATTAGCCGGGCATGGTGGCGAATGCCTGTAGTCCCAGCTACTCGGGAGGCTGAGGCAGGAGGATTGCTTGAGCCAGGAGTTTGAGGTTGCTGGGCTGATGCCATGGCACTCACTCTAGCCTGGGCAACAAAGCGAGACTCTGTCTCAAAAAAAAAAACAAAAAAACTAAATTCCAGATGGGTCACTAACAAACAAAAATGTTAAGTGTAAGAAAAAGAAAACTTTTACCGTAAAAATAACAGAGAACACTACTGAAGAACCTGAGGACAAGATACAGTACTCTAAAGCCAAAAATTTTAAAGGTTCCCAGAATTAATTATGTGAAATTTTAAAATGTCTACATGCCAAAAGATATGATAAATACAGTGAAACAATAAATGAAGTGAAAGACTGGAGAAAATATATATATTTTTTATTTCAGCATATTATGGGGGTACAGATTTTAAGGTTTCAATAAATGCCCTTTCTCCCCCTCCCTCCACAAGTCTGAGTTTCCAGCATGGAGAAAATATTTACAGCACATGTAACTGAAGAAAATTCATATTCACAAAACATGAAGAGTATCTACAAATCAATAAGAAAAAGACAAGCATTCAAAAAATAAAGAAGGTGAACAAACCAACTACAAAAGCAAGAAATACAGTTGGCCAATAAATATATGAAAAGATCAACATCAGGCCGGGCGCGGTGGCTCACGCCTGTAATCCTAGCACTCTGGGAGGCCGAGGCGGGCGGATTGCTCAAGGTCAGGAGTTCAAAACCAGCCTGAGCGAGACCCCATCTCTACCATAAAAATAGAAAGAAATTAATTGGCCAACTAATATATAATATAAAAATCAGCCGGGCATGGTGGCTCGTGCCTGTAGTCCCAGCTACTCAGGAGGCTGAGGCAGGAGGATCGCTTGAGCCCAGGAGTTTGAGGTTGCTGTGAGCTAGGCTGATGCCACGGCACTCACTCTAGCCTAAGCAAGAAAGCGAGACTCTGTCTCAAAAAAAAAAAAAAAAAAAAAGATCAACGTCAATAACAGCCAGGAAAGCGTAGCAACACTAAGATACCAATTTAGGACTACGGACATTAAAACCAATCATCCTGCTAGCAAGAGTATGAAGAAATGGGGATTGTTGATGGGAATATGAATATGAATTGCTACATCTTTCTGCAAAGAGATCAGGCAATATAATTGTTTTAAAGGCCCATACCCTTTGACTCAACAATCCCACTTCTGGAAATGTATCCTATAAAAGTAAAGGTACTACCAATTAGAAAATGAAGTAGACATGAACAGTTTATCAAAGGGGATATACAGATGGCAATAAGCCCATGAAAAGATATACATCATTAGCCACTAGGGAAATGCAAATTAAAACCACAGTGAGGCCAGGTGCAGTGGCTCACACTTGTAATCCTAGCACTTCGGAAGGCCAAGCTGGGAGGATCCAGGCAGAAGGATCATTTGAAACCAGCAGTTCAGGGCCAGCCTGGGCAACATAGCAAGACTCTGTCTCTACGAAAAATTTTTAAAAATTTAGCTGGGCATGGTGGCCCATGCCTGTAGTCCCAGCTACGAAGGGAGGCTGAGGCAAGAGGATCGTTAGAGCCCAGAAGCTTGAGATTGAAGTGAGCTATTATCACGCTACTACATTCTAGCCTGGGTGGCAGAGCAAGACAGGGAGGGAGAGAATAGGAGGGAGGCAGGTGTGGTTATCAAAGAACAGCACAGGGATCCTGTGATGACGAAACTACTCTGTATCTTGATGATGGTAGTAGAAGCAGGAACCTACATGGTGATAAAATCGCACAGAACTAAACACACACACACACAAAGTACAAGTAAAACTGGGGAAATCCGAAATACCGTCAAGGAGTTTGGTACAATGTTACTATTGGGGAAAACTGAGTAAAGGGTAAAAAGGATCTTTCTGTATTTTTTTTCTGACACAGAGAGTCTCACCTTGTAGTACCAGGTAGAGTGTGGCGGCATTCAAAATATTACATAGGCATTTAAAAACAATGAGATGTCATATTTAATAAACCCTAGGAAGCACTTTTTCCCCCCACATTTTAACATCTCTAAAATCAGGCATGCCTCATCATTGATGAAATTATACGATTAAAATTGGCATTGGTTTTTCTTTCTTAATTACAGATAAAAATGCCACTGCTGGTAAACTACACTATTATGTTAGCCACTAACCTAGAAAAATATCCATAATATGCACATGGTCAGGTTTATTAAAAACAAAAGAGCACGTCATAGAGGGTAATGTAAACAGTGTGATTCCTATTTGAAGGATGAGGAGAAGAAAGAAAGAGTAAGAGAAGTGGGCTCTGATGAGAATTTCCTCTCAATTATCAAACCACCTACCAGCATTTGGGTGGTCTACACATAAAGCCAAGATGATGAGGGCTGAGGGCTGGGCACCTCACGCTCTCTCAGCATGACAGCGCCAGCATGCAACAGCCTCCCACACCCCTTGCTGTGCAAAGGGTCCCAGGACCAGAAAAGCAAATCAGCACCGAGCTCTCAATAGTCTTCCATGCGTTGGTCCAGCCCCCCATCTCTGTGCTAAGTAAATGGAATGAAAATAAGTCGTAACCCAGAGATAAAGGGCCAAAAAGATCTGTAAGAAAGTTGGCAACCATCTAGAAATGAATCCCTAACCTATCCCATAGACCATACGAACATGAACTCCAGATGGATTAAATGCTTAACTGTAAACAACAAAAATCTTACAAGAAAATCAGAGACCACACGCACAATAACGTTAGGGAAGATCTTCACAAACACTGAAAACCCAGAAACTGATACATAGGTAAGTAGGTAGATAGGTATATGTATAAGTAAAAACACACTTGACCACATAAAAATTTTTAAATGTAGTATTATAATAGATACTACTATCTGTGCTCGCAAAGATAATGGACAGATTTGAAAATATATCAGTATTTGCAATGCAAAGAACAGATGAAAGATTCATCACCCTAATATACAAAGAGCTCCCACAAGTTGACAAGGCACAAATGAAATAATGAGAAAATGGGCAAATAATATAAAGAAGCTTTGCACAAAAGAGCAAAGCCAAATAGCCAACAAACATATATATATGTATACATATGTATACATATATGTATACATACATATATGTATACATATATATATTTTTTTTTTAAGGCACTGAAATTTGCTAGCAATCAAAGAAATGCAAATGGAAGTCACAGTGAGCCACCACTTTTCATCCATCAGAGAGACAAAACTTCAAAATAACACTCAAGGCTATTATTAGCAAGAAAGAAGAGAAAAGGGTAGCCTCATGCACTCCTGGTAGAAATGCTTAGAAAGCTAAAAGCTGTTCTCTTTGACTCAGCAACCCAACTCCTGGAAATCTATCCCCAAAAAAGAATGAAATCCTTAGTACTTAAGGAAAGATGCTCAAGGATGTCTAGTGCTTCATTGTGCAGAGTGGTAGAAACTAGGAACAGGCCGGGTGCGGTAGCTCACGCCTGTAATCCTAGCACTCTGGAAGGCCGAGGCAGGTGGATTGCTCAAGGTCAGGAGTTCGAGACCAGCCTGAGGAAGAGCGAGACCCTGTCTCTACTATAAATAGAAAGAAATTAATTGGCCAACTAATATATATAGAAAAAATTAGCTGGGCACGGTGGCGCATGCCTGTAGTCCCAGCTACTCGGGAAGCTGAGGCAGAAGGATTGCTTGAGCCCCCAGGAGTTTGAGGTTGCTGTGAGCTAGGCTGACGCCACGGCACTCACTCTAGCCTGGGCAACAAAGCGAGACTCTGTCTCAAAAAAAAACTGGGAACAAAGTCAGAACCCAGTAGGCAATTGTTTGTACATCTGCAACATGCAATATAATACAGCCTTTTAAAAAGAATTATTAGAACTATAACTTGGAAAGGTTTCAAGAGGGGAGTGCCAAGAGAAAAAATAAAAATGCAGAACATTATATATGATCCTATTTTTATAAAACAATGGCAATAACAGCGATATATGGGTGTATATATATATACATGTATATTTTATTTGTAAATAATTATATGAGTGTGAAAAAAAAAACAGAACAAATAATTCTTTGTCATTAACTTAAGTTACCCAGGGAGAGGGAGAAGATAAGGGAGAGAAAAAGGAGCCCCTCCCCCTCCTCCAAAAATAAAACAGTTGACAAAAACCACAAAAAATGCAAGCTTGGCAACAGTGAAAACTCACGAGGCAGTAGTTTTCAAGGTACTGTAAGTGAAGGTTTGAAGACAGCAGCAGGCATGTAAAAAGAATCAAATTAATCTTCCAGAAGAACCAGAAATTGGAAAATTAACCTATTTTTAAATGGACTGAATCACAATTTCTGACAATTTTCAGAAGTTAACAAAATAACTGCCCTCCCTGGGGTAGACAGATCTCCAACTCCTGGTCTAGATGCAAACACTGCTTGGGGTTCTCTTAGCAGAAGAGGAACTTCAAAATCAGGAACAGGAGCTGGCAGCTGAGATGGAATCTGCTACAGGAGCCAGGAGCCGTTAAATCAAAAAGGGAAAAGAGAATGAAGAAAAACAAGAGCTTCTGGATGCAGAAGGAATGAATCAATAAGAAGTGAAGAGACAGAGAAATAACATTAAGTCAAGGGCCAATACTATCTCCAAGTTTGGTCAAAGTCCATAGCCTGAGAAGATGAAAAATTCAAAACAAAAGCTTGCTTTAAAAAAGAAAAATTCAGCAGAGCACAGTGGTGTACACCTGTAGTCCCAGCTACGGGGGAGTCTGAGGCAGGAGGATCACTTGAGTCCAGAAATTCAAGGCCAGCCTGGGCCGACACAGCAAGACCCCGCCTCTTAAAAAATTAAAAACAAAAAAAAAATTATTTTTTTAATTTTAAAACCAACACACAACTGTATTCAAACATTGGCTTTGCACGTTTGCAGATCAAAGAGCATTATCTCTCGTCCCCCACATTTGCTCAGCCACTGAATCTCATCAGAGCTTGGGCCTACACCTTCTCAATCCTTCTATCTCTTCCGCCAGACCCTTCTCATTCAGACCTGCGTCCCATGCTCTCCCAGACCCCATCTCACCCGCCCGCCCCCAGGCATCCTGAGCAGGGGCGATCCACCTGAAATGCAAATCTGCCTGTGTCATTATCTCTCCTGCTTTCCCACCTGTACCACACTGTGCTGTGGGTATACCAGACATGATGTGATTTTAGGGGAAAGACAGGTGAACATTTTTATATTAATCATTTTTTTAAGAGATGAGATATTCTGTCACTCAGGCGGAGTGCAATAGCACCATCATAGCTCACTACATCCTCTAGCTCCTGGGCTCAAGCAATCCTTCTGTCTCAGCCTCCAAAGTAGTTGGGTTTACAGGCGCACACCACTATACCCAGCTAATTTTTTCTTTCTTTTTTTTTTTTTTTTTTTTGGTAGAGACAGGGTTTCATTATGTTGCCCATGCTGGTCTTGAACTCCTGGCTTCAAGCGGTCCTTCTGCCTTGGCCTCCCAAAGTGCTGGGATTACAGGGGTGAAGCTCCATGCCCAGTCTATGTTAATCACCTTAATGTGTCAAGACAAAAATATAACCAGCTCTGTCAATCTTTGATTTCACTGACAGTATTACCTACAACAAGACCTGAGTAGACAATGCCTTGGAATTCCACATCAAGCCAATCTCTAGCTCAGATGAAACACAGAAATGGCAAAAATTGGCCGGGCGTGGTGGATCACACCTATAATCCTAGCAGTCTGGGAGGCAAGGCGGGCGGATTGCTCAAGGTCAGGAGTTCAAAACCAGCCTGAGCAAGAGTGAGACCCCACCTCTACTATAAATAGAAAGAAATTAATTGGCCAACTAATATATAGAGAAAAAATTAGCCGGGCATGGTGGCGCATGCCTGTAGTCCCAGCTACTTGGGAGGCTGAGGCAGCAGGATTGCTTGAGCCCAGGAGTTTGAGGTTGCTGTGAGCTAGGCTGGCGCCATGGCACTCACTCTAGCCTGGGCAACAAAGTGAGACTCTGTCTCAAAAAAAAAAAAAGAAATGGCAAAAATTGTGCAAATGGTACACAAATGGCCAAAATTTAAGAAAATAATACCTCAATGGATAGGGTTCAAATACTCCTCCAAGACAGCAAATTCCAGCCTCACCTCCCAACACAAACCACACACATGTCCATGCTCCCCACCACTTGCTATTCCTTGTGTCTCATGTTTGCTATTCCTTCTGCCCAAAATTCCCACCCCACCCATCTGACTATTAACAACCCTGCTGTCACCTCCACACTGTCTAATTATCACTACAGGTCACCATACTGGTACACAACTTACACACCTCCCAGACTCAATTTTGAGTTCCTTAAAGACAGCAACCATCTCATCCAGTTTGTGTCCCTAGTGCCACACAGTGCTCTATAAATAAATATCTGTTGAGTGGGAGAAGTCATGAGACAATCTTTCTAGCCTTTAATTTGTAATTACCAAAAAAAACAAAACAAAAATTTAGCTATGTCTAGCTATAAAAAGGAAAAGTATCGAGTTTATTAAGTTCTTCCTGGATGTGCCAAGCAAACATTGCCACAGCTAGTCCTCACTATAACCCCAGGAAGTGGGGCACCATTATCATCATCCGCTTTTCTTGATGGTGTAAAGAGGGGCTTAGGAAATCTAGAAATTACACGGCTGGTCATTGGTGTTTGCGGCTACAGTGGGTGTGAAGGTAAGAATGTCTGACACCAGAGCTCACACTTCATGCTCCCTGCTCTCTCCACTACCGAGATGGTGAAGATGACGACGACAATGACAAGGATGATGCTAACATTGTTTACTATGGGCCAGGCAGTGCTCTCAACAACTATCAATATAAACAACATAAATATTTATTAAATATCAGGTATGGAAATTGGCCCAGATTTGTTAAATGTCTTAGAGTTCCCCATTTGGTAAAAATAATCTTTTTCCAAGAAGAAACCAATTTATTTGGTCGATACAATAAAATATAAGAGTGTGCAACATGGAACTACCTACTATAGAGCCTCAAAGCAGAAATAAAGTACTCCGGATAAGGGAGATGGAGAAACCAACTAATTAAACTCCAGGATTTTTTTGCCAGGCTGACAAAAATTATGTTATCATCCAGTCAACACCTCAAACTAATAAGAGGCTGGTAAGAAACTTGTGATGTGGTGAAGATAAAAATCACATGATAAGCATTCAGAGAAAAAATTCTTGTAAAAGCCATAAAGTTTCATAAGTGTCCAGGGGAACACATGTGACAGTTTTCAACTGGGAACAGCAAAGGGCAGCTGGTTTTTAGCTTCCTGAAAAATTCAAAATTGTTTCTAATCCCTCCACAGTACAGAAAACCACCAAAGCAATCACTCTTCCCTGGCATACTATGAAAGGAAAAGAAACGTTCCCCCTTGATTTCTTCTGACATAGTCACCTGAAAGGTTCGCAAAAATTGACAATTTCTAACCATTCTGAGACAAATACTTTAAGCCAAGTCACTGCTGCCCATGTGGCAGAGAGACTCGGCACGTGGTGAATGTCTACCAAGTGTCAAGACCCTTTACACGTGATTATGATGACACTAACGACAGCTAACAATTACTGGAAACTCACCTTCTGCCAGGCAATGCTCCAAGGGCTGCACATGAACCGACAACAAGCATATGAAATGAATATTATTAGCACTGCTCTCATTTTACAGATGAGGAAATTGAGGCACAAGAGAGAAACTTGCCCAAAATCACAAGACTTGGAACTGGCGAAACCAGGATTCCAACTCCAAGCTCCAAAGCCCATGCTCATGCCCCTCAGCTTTCATTACCATTTATAACTCCAAGGAGAACTTCCAGTCTATGTTCTGTAATTCCACATGGGAAGAAAATGCTTCTGTGGGGCAATAACTTATCGAGTCTTTGAGGTAACTTCCACTGCCTGCGCAATTCTTGGGCCATTATTTCTAGAAGGCAAAATATTCCAGAGATGTCTTAAAGCTTCTTGCCAGACTAGCCTGACTGACAGAATATGCAATAATTCTAACAAGCCATAAGAACGAGTCTTTGTTCTTCGGGGAAAACAGAGCTAAGGAACAACGCCAACAGAAAGTGATGAGAAGAAGCACGCTTTTCAGAGCCCAGCAACTGCCACCACTTCCTCCCGGGGAGGTTTCTAAGGACACAATCTGAAGGGAAAACACAAGTCCTGCCTGTCATTTCCCCTAACGTAAATGCTGTCTGATGCTTCTCCTGGACACCGCTGCATCTCCCTGCGTCAGTCTCGTCACAAGATCAAACACATCTCTCTCTCTCTCACACACACACACACACACACACTCACGCTTGCACACACTTGGGATTTCCAATTTTGGCAGAATGATATTGTGCATCACACAGCACCCCCCCAATCCAACAACAGTTTCAGTCCTGCCAGCACCCTCTCCCCCAAACTTCAGCTGTTCACCAACACCTTGGCGACTTTTGTCACATCTGGGGATGTGTACTGTTATTTCTTAATTTATCCTGAATTTGACTCACTTTGTTGACTTAAACATGCTCTATTGCTGTTGTAAATGGAAAACCAGCATCACGTAACATAAACAGAGCAGCCCTAAAAGTAAATGCAATTAAAATTAAGTATTAAATTCTGATCCCCTGCCACGGCCAGAGGAAGGCTCTGAGTCTGAAACCTGCATGCTGTCTGTTTTCAAAAGAGGGAGAGGGGTTAGAGACACATTTACTATTTTGAACAAGCTGTCGTTTTCGTAGGTCAAAAATGATCAAACATTTGCAGTTTCATTTAGTTCAGCTTAATACCAAACCAAGTCTCTCCCCCAGTATCATTGAGACAGGAAAGGAATTGAAAAGAGAATACCCAGGCATTAGGCAACTGAAGGGAATTTAATATCATGGCATTTAACACATAACATGATGTTAGGTTATTGCGGTGATATGGATCTCTCATTTTGGGAAAGTGTGTGCTAGAAAAACAAGAGAGGACATGGTGTTAGAGAACGAGGACCACACTGGGAACCAGAAGTCTGGGTTCCAATCCCCATTTCCACTGTCTACAAACCATGAGATCCACTTACCCTACGTCTGTGACCCCAGCACTAACACATAGGAAATGACAATAAATGCTGCACAGATGACCAGCCCCCAAACTTTTATGCTTACAAAAGTAGGGAAATTGTCCCCTTCTTGCTTGCCTATACCCCGGGGTGGTTACGAGGATTAAACGAGACTGATGACCTAGATGAGAGCATTTTCGGACTACACAGTGCTGTCACTAGAAAGAGATTATTATTACAACATGGCAGCCACAGCAAGCAATGCTTGGACATTATGACCACTCTGTATTCACTTTGCCTTTATAAGAGCACCCAGATCTTGTTTTAAAGATTTATTTCTTCCTCACTGGCTACATCCCTTGGTGGGATGGTAAATCCAAGTAGACATGTGTTCACTACAGAAGCCTAAGGAGTCCCAGAAAGCTCCTCTAGTCAAATCCTTCTGCTGGTGGCCAAGAGGTGGCCAAGTGACCTTAGGCAGGCCAACCAGGGGCTTCCTCCCTGGAATGTCAATCTTGAGCAGAACAAGAGTCAAAAAGCAGCTGGTGTTTACTCCAGCAACAGAGCCTTAAAGGGACCACCAATCCTGCTAAAAGATCACTGCTAGAGCTCCTGTTCCCAGCTTAGGAGTCTTCCAAAGCTACCCTGACTCCTTGTTTCCAATCCTGGCCTGCCATCAATTCTCTGAGCTCAAAACATCCTCAGCTGGAGTAGATTTCTGTTGCTTGTTACCAAAAAGCCCTGGCAGACACCCCAGTGTATCATCCTTTCAAAGGTCCCCACCAATGGTCATTCCAACCAGCTGGACTCTCTTGCTGAAACCACAAGCCGACACTCACAGTCTTGCCCAGAACTTCTCGTAAAGCAGTAAATTTAAAATGGCACTCAGGCTGGGTGCGGTGGCTCACGGTTATAATCCTCGCACTCTGGGAGGCTGAGGCGGGTGGATCGCTCAAGGTCAGGAGTTCGAAACCAGCCTGAGCAAGAGCAAGACCCTGTCTCTACTAAAAATAGAAAGAAATTAATTGGTCAACTAAAAACATATAGAGGAAAAAATGAGCCGGGCAAGGTGGCGTGTGCCTGAAGTCCCAGCTACTCAGGAAGCTGAGGCAGAAGGATTGCTTGAGCCCAAGAGTTTGAGGTTGCTGTGAGCTAGGCTGACACCACAGCACTCTAGCCTGGGCAACAGAGTGAGACTCTGTCTCAAAAAAAAAAAAAAGAGAAGTAGAAATGTGTCTGAAATGCTTGGAAAGCCCCAGTGTCCAGCACAGAGACTGACACCAAGTAGGCATTCAGTAACTTACTATTGAACAACTCGTGATCCAATAAATATTTATTGAGCATTTACTATGTATGGATGCTGTGGATATAAGTGTGGGCAAAACAGACTCAATTCCAGCTTGTCATCTAGTTGAGCAGGCAGGTATAATTAATCCATCACACAACTGTGTAATTTTACACAGATTTATAGACTATAACGGTATAGAGCAAGGGTCAGCAGAGTGCAGGCCTTGGGACAAATCCATCCCTTTACAGAAGTTTGTGGAGCCAGGAAAACAGGTCCACAACTGGATTGTTAGGGGAGGGGAGTACTGTCAGGAATCTGAGGATTTCCCTGAAAAAAGAGCAAAAAGCTTTAAAGACAAAAGACAACAAAGGCCAGGAGGCTGGAGAAGAGAGCAGGGGAAATCACGTGGGGCCTCCAGCCCGTGTTAAAGTGTGGGACTTTCTCCCAGGAGCAAAAAGAAGCTAGAGGGGAGCTCTATGGGGCAGAGCAGTGAGGGGATCACCACTCTGCACAATTCTCTCAATGCCATGGAAGCAGGACAAGAAGAAATAAATGTAAGGAGCCTGTCTAAAAGCTCTAGCTGCCGCCACAGGAGAGATGTTGGGAACAGAGAGGGAAGTGAGCAGATTTGAGCTAAATTCCAGTGCTGGACCCCCAATCCTGTCAGGATTGAGGAGGAAAGGCAACTCATCCATCTTGTCAGTCCTCACAGCAGTTCCCTTGTTTTTTTTTTTGAGACTCCGTCAGCCTAGCTCACAGCAACCTCAAACTCCTGGACTCAAGCAGTCCTCCTGCCTCAGCCTCCCCAGTAGCTGGGACTAGAGGCGCGAGCCACCACACCCAGCTAATATTTTCTATTTTTTTGTAGAGACAAGGTCTCACTCTTGTTCAGGCTGGTCTAGAACTACTGAGCTCAAGCAATCCTCCTGCCTCAGTTTCCCAGAGTGCTAGGATTACAGGCATGAGCCACCGCGCCTGGCCTCAGAAGTTACTTTTAAATGTTTGCTGACTTTATCTCTTGAGATTAAATTTTCTCACCAAACAGGGACTATGATATGCCCTTTCTAACATGACAGTGGTGCCACCTTTAGCCAAACACTTCTCAAAGATGAAACTGAGACTCTGATATTGAGAAGGAATCACCTGAGATGGGGAAAAACAATTTTAAAAAAAGCAAGCCTCAAAACCAATTTAATCACTAAATGTGATGTAACAAAAAGAACAGACCAAGGAACCCAAGACATTAGGGTCCACCTTCCAACTGTAACACTTTGAGATATATAACCTACGCTGTATCATTTTTCCTATCTGAGTTTCTCTTTTTTCATTAGTAAAGAAAGAATCATATTACTGCTCCTCCTAAAGTTGTCCTGAAAACTAAGCATCAACATAAAAAAAGAGCAGCAAAAGCAGTAACAAATAGTATCAGTAGTAACATTAACCAGCATACTCCTTGCAGCCATAAACAATAGTTATCAAGGAAGGAATTAACTCTTTAAATTCTTCTGTAAAACACAACATTTTACATAATAAATGTTATAGCAGTAAATTCTATTAAAAAGGTTGAGTATCCCTTTTCCAAAATGCTTGGGACCAGAAGTATTTCGGATTTTGGTTTGTTTTTTGTTTGTTTTTTGATTTTGGAATATTTGCATTATATACTTACTGGTTGAGCATTCCTAATCCTAAAATCTGAAATCTGAAATGCTCCAGTGAGCATTTCCTTTGAGTATCATGTTGGCACTCAAAAAGATTTGGATTTTCCAGCATTTCAAATTTCAGATTTTTGGATTAAGGATACTCAACCTGTATAAGAACACATTAATCTAACATTCAGAGAAGGATTGTCTCTCCCAGTACATGGACAGCTCAATTATGAAGAAAAGTGATAAAGTCAAGTCATGGACACATACACACATACACACCATACACACCCACAAACATACATACACACAAACCAACCTAGCCAGGGAAGGGTGAACCCTTCTCAACTATCTCTGTATCCCAGGCCTGGGAACAATGGTTGGACTGGAAGCCTTGGTGCCCATTAGAATCAGCTGGAAAACTTTTTGAAAATGCAAATTCCCAAGCAGCCCCCCGTACATACACACACACATATACATACACACACTGTGATTCATTAGATCTAGGATGGGATTTGGAACCTGCATCATTAATTAATAAGCCCAGGTGATTCTGATGCAAGTGGACCCTGGATCCCCAAATGACAAACTGTGCTGACCCAGGCCAGGCCCCATAGCAGGCCCTCAGGAAGACCTGAAATGATAAGTCAGTCTAATGACCTAACACCACAAACATATACTGAGACTCTAATGAGTGGCAGGCACAAAATGCTTCTGCAAAACACTGAGATGTATGATTAAAAAAAATGGAGAAGCAGCCCTTCTGCCGTCAAAGCTCACAAGCTTCGTGGTAGCACAGATATATAAACACTTGACTACAGTAAAATGTAATACACACACTCACCCGGATAACAAATCTTTACTGAGCACCTTCCAGATGCTTCCAGGCACTACAGATATATCAGTAAACAAGACAGCAAAACATCCCACCTGCACAGAGCTCACATGATAGTGACAGGAGACAGATAATAGGCAAAATAAAAAAGCATAATGTATACTCTGTTAGGTGGTGATAAGTGTTATGGAGAAAAACTAAACAAAGAAGGAAGGGGTAAGGGGATGTCATTTCAAATCTGCACCAGTTTCAAATAATCCCCGTAGCTCTAGTCAATGTAGCTGCACGTGTTTTGCTCGTGGCTGTTAAAGTTTCACAGAAGAACGTGGGCATGAAAGGACAGAAAAGGGAATGACTGACTCAGCTGGATGGGCTGGGGTGAGAGGGTTGGGGACAAGGACGGTTTCCAGGATGAGATGAATGCTGAGTAAGTTCCCTTCCCTTTCCTTCCCATGCAGGGATGTTCCTCCTGGACCAGCTGTGACTGACTTCACAGAGCATTTCCAGCAAAGACAGGACGCCTGAGTGTCTCTTACCCTTGCCAAAACGTATGTGCCTCCTTCCAGCCCATGTTACAAGCTCATGCAATTCTATCAGCCTTTCCTGGATCGTGAATGTCAATGGCAATTTTTAGTACTTTTCTTTTTTTGAGACAGAGTCTCACTCTGTTGCCCAGGCTAGAGTACTATGGCGTCAGCCTAGCTCACAGCAACCTCAAACTCCTGGGCCCAGGTGATCCTCCTGCCTCAGCCTCCCAAGTAGCTGGGACTACAAGCATGCACCACCATGCCTGGCTAATTTTGTCTATATATTTTTAGTTGGCCAATTAATTTCTTTCTATTTTTTTTTAGTAGAGACAGGGTCTTGCTCTTGCTCAGGCTGGTTTCGAACTCCTGACCTTGAGCAATGTGACTGCCTTGGCCTCCCAGAGTGCTAGGATTACAGGCGTGAGCCACCGTGCCAGGCCTTTAGTACTTTTTTTTTAATCATAAAAGGACCATATATGTAAAAAACACAAAAAATACCAGAAAGCATAAAGATTCCCAATATTCTTATCCCCAACACTACCTCTATTCACATTTTGGTGTTTTTTGCCAGAGTTGTTGTTTAACATAGCTAGGATGAGCCTGCATCTGTATAATTTTGCATCCTCATCCTGCTCTTTTTATTTTTACAACATATGCATTTTCACTATATGTATAATTTTTAATTACTATATGTGCACTTTTCTGTGTAAAACAAATCTATACGAACATCATTTTTAACAGCTATATAACATTCCATCCCATTGACATACTATACTTTATTAACCATTTCCCAATTATTGGGTATTTAGGTTTCCAAGTTTTCATAATTATAAATTACCCTGAAAATAACTTTACAGAGAAAGGTATTTCAAGTAGTTCCCTAAGAATAGATTCCTAGAAGGAGAATCATGGGAATCCAGAAGTGTGTTAGACAAGGAGTCACTGCACACACATGATCCACGGTTGGCCCAAATTTAACCTCCTGGCTGCAGAGGCAGACCATGGAAGCTGGCCATCTTTCACCACCTTTTCAGTCTGGACGGTAAATGGTTTCAGAAGCGACATATTTACCTGCTGTCGGAATCTGAGGCGATCTCCTTCCTCCCTCCAAAGCGGATCTGGCACTGCACAGAAAAAGAAGCTGCTGAGATCAGCTGTTGGGATGGCACACGGAACATCGCAAAATAGCCTGCGTGGGCCTTCAGGGTCAGGGGGCGTACACGGGGCCAGACACTCCGGAATCGGCGCATCCCTGTGCTCTGGGTGTCGGCACAAGACTTAAGAAGGTGGACACTCCAGCCTTCAGGCTGCCACTTACAGGAAAGCCTTATCTCCCACTTGCGCAGAAGCGAGCCTTGTGGGAAAACAATTCTAACAGAAAAACAAACGCACACAGCGTCTGCACACGGTCTAGGAAACTGCTCCTATCTGTCAGCAGCTGACTGTCTGTAACACAGAGCTCTTAACAGGCAATAATTAAAAGTGCCAGAAATCTACGACGACAGTTCACGCTGACGGAGCCCCAAAGTTGTTATGACTGGGTATAAAGCTATGACAGCATAAATCAAGCTTCAGACAAGTCATTTGGCCGTGCTGAATGACAATTCACTCAGGGTGGGTAAAAACCAATGCAAATTACTCTCTTTCTCTCAAAATTGTGGTAAAATATAGAATGAAATAAAGTTTGCCATTGTAACCATTTTTAGGTATAAAATTCAATTCACAATGTTGTGTAACCATCACCATTATTCACTGCTCTCTTTTAGAAGTATAGAATCTCTGCTATGGCTAGGAGGCTTGCAAGATTTCTAAACATATTACCAAAACCCGTGTGTGTATGTGTGTGTGTGTGTGTGTGTGTGTGTGTAAAAATGACACATCTGTCAAAACACATTAAACTGTATACTTGATGGTATATTTTATTATATGTAAATTACACATCAATAAAGGTTATCTTTGAAAGACATATATAATACTTTAACCCTCACCAAAATAATAATAATAGCAGATGCTCTGGGCATAAGCTCCAATTTATTTCTCTTAAAATGCTACAAATAAAGTGGCTCAACTTGCCTCCTCATCTCCTTGTTATATTTGCCATTTCTGGAGCAAAAAATGAACAAACTAAAAACATGGGCTCTATATTTACTATGGACCAGGCTCTGCTCAGGCCCTGCCCGGGCCCTTTACCTACCTTAACAATCCGATTCCCTCAGCAGCCCCGTGGAGACGTGTGACCCGATTACAGAGGAGGAGAGGAGACGAGCACACTAGGCTGGAGAGATGAAGGTAGTATTCTCAACTCAGCCATGTCAGAGCCCAAAGCCTTTCCAGACCTGGGCAGATGCCAAATTCTCTGGGCTCACTTCAACACTTAACACACAGCCATATTAAAGTACTTACCTCCCTATACTGTAATTATGCACACATAATTGTCAATTGCCTCTTCCAGAACGTGAGCTCCTAGAATTCCCAGGTTTGGATCCTGGCTCTGCCACTTAATGGCTATGATGCCTTGAGCAAGTTATTGGATCTCTCTGAGCTTCAGTTTGTTCATCTGTAAAATGAAACTAACTGCAGGAACTATCTCATAGAGGGACTGAAAGGATTAAATGTAAAGCACTTACAGAGAGCCTGGCACACAGTGAATGCACTGTAATCGACAGCTAACAGTAGTCTGCATCTGGGACACTCAGGCAAGCACACTGATTCCAGCCTCCAGCCCAAGCTCACTTTCAAGCTCAGCCATAGCTGGGCATCAAAAACAGCATCAACTGATCCCAGCAGAGGCCACCTGGAGGGGCCACACAGCTGCTGGCAGCAGCAGAGGATCTGGGGCATGGCCTCATTCCTCTTCTTGAGCTCATGGGTCCTGACTCCAAACCACCACCTCTGCACCCCTAAGAGTTGCCCTAAAACACAACTGCTTGGAAATGAGACTTTGAAACCCACATCAATGCCCTTCTTAAAGCGACATCACTGAAGGATGGGGGCCTCCAGAGGGTTTGGCAACTCAAGATACAAGAACTCCTCCATCCCAACTCTGACCATGTTCCTTGCTCTGTTATCTCCTGGGGGAAAAACTATTACGTAGCTTCTCTATTCCCAAATACAAAGTGGGAGTAAGTCTGTGTCTATAAAAGGGAAGAAATGACTTCTACATTAATTACTTGACACTATTACGCAGCCCAAAACGCAAACATCTGCTTTCCTCTTACCTGTTTCACTGCATCCAGCAGTCGCTCCAGTAGAAATTG
This sequence comes from Microcebus murinus, assembly GCF_040939455.1. Classification (NCBI taxonomy): domain Eukaryota; kingdom Metazoa; phylum Chordata; class Mammalia; order Primates; family Cheirogaleidae; genus Microcebus; species Microcebus murinus. The sequence goes on along the minus strand of NC_134122.1, from coordinate 9,514,501 downwards.
TCTTTTGTCATTGTTCTGTGATCCTAAAATGCAATGAGGCTTAATTAGTTCTCCTTGAGTTAGCCTTCCATTAAGACTTCTGACATCATGGTACATTTTGCTACACTGAGTCGCTGTCCCCAACTAGGATCAGTCCATTGCTGCTGATCTTTAACAAAATCAACAGGATGACCAGGTACCAGTAATGGATATCATCACAATGAAGTTTGACCATTTGCCTGTTACTGCATCACAGGAAAACAGCTAAACTAATTTTCCCCAAATTTGAAGAACACATCCAGAATGGCCTAACTAAGGCTTTCTCAACCGTGGCACTACTGACACTGTAGGAAGCTTGGCAACATCCCTGGCCTCTACCCACTAAATGCCATTAGCACACACATACCCTGGAGCTGTAACAATGAAAATGTCTCCAGATATTGTCAAATGTCCCCTGGGGAGCAAAACTACCCCCGGTTGACAACCAGCAGTCTAAAATAAGATACAAGTTTAACCAGTGTAGCAGGCACTGCTTGCTAGCTGATCTCACCATCACCTCCAACATCCTTTTCCCACACCACCTTCAGCAATGCAAGCTGAAAAACCTAATAACTCCTTCTCTCTGCAGCTGAGGCTGACCTTAAGAAGTCTGGCTGATAAGAAAGCAGACGTGCACTAGGAGTCCGACAATATATTCTTTAAAAAAAAGAAGAAGAAGAAGAAGAAGAAAGCACAGATTTTTAAATTATTTTAAAAAGAAAAAAAAATAAGTGCACAAGGAGATTTGTGGGAAAGTTAGGCCTTTTTGATATAAAGAAGAGCTATGAAGGGCATCATTCCTTCCTCATCCTCCATTCCTTAATCGTAAACCTGTTGGGTGAGGCCAGAGTAGCATTTGCCACCATGATGCCATGTGCCTGAAGGACAGGCCTAGAGAGTCACAAGACACCAGCCCTGATATCACTGAGTTGCTAAGCCAAGACTAGAAACAACCTAACTCTCTCAAAATAAATAACCCCATTTATTCAAACCACTGGACACTGAACTGTTACTTGCCACCAAAAGCATTCCCACCTGATACACACGACATATGCTGAACTTCCACTGAAGGTCTGGGGCAAGGGCACTTCAAAGTACCAGGCAGACAGTTGTCAGAGCCACAACTTATGCTCAATGACTCCAATCAGCAGAGATGAGGCTCTGTTGTATCTGATTATGATGCACCAGACACAAAGCACAAACATTTCAAAGGATAGTCAAATTCAAAGTCACAAGAACAGATGCTGCACACCACAGCCATTGAATTGCCATCAAGCTGCTTCCCTCTAGAGCAACTACAGGAGGGCAGCACCAGGCCATAGCAGCAGGGCATGATCTCAGAGGCAGTCAGTGATTCCTCCAAGTCAAGCCAGGGCTGGTCCATTGGTAACAACAGCCACCATGTGCCGGGTCCTTCCTGCGTGACAGAAGCTGAGCACTCTGCATGTAGCATCTCCTCTGATCCTCACAACCACCCTACAAGCCTACACAATGTAGATGTGGAAAATGAAGCTCAGAAAAGTCAAGGAATTGTGTACACTGATCCACTCAGGATTCATTTAACTTCTACTTGTGCCAGACAATGTTCTAAGTGCTGGGGACATGGGAGTTAATTGGTATAAAATAGCCACCTTCTTTTTTTTTTTCTTTTCATTGCTTTCCATCCTAATTTGTCCTAAAACAGCCATCTTCTCAAGGAGCTAAAATTTTATTAGAAAGAAACAAATAGTGTGTAAGTAAACTAATCAATGAGATGGTGTTAGACATACTAGGAAGAAAAACAAGAGTGGTAAGATAGGGAGGAAGCAAGAAGGCTGCTTTACCCAAGGTGGCCCATGTCACTCTGCAAGGTGACATTCGAGCTGAGCCCCTTATAAAAACAAGGAGTGGCCATGGAAGGACATATGGGGCCAGTGTTCCAGGCAGATCAAACAGCAAGGGGAGGCCGGGCACGGTGGCTCACGCCTGTAATCCTAGCTCTCTGGGAGGCCGAGGCGGGCGGATTGCTCGAGGTCAGGAGTTCGAAACCAGCCTGAGCAAGAGCGAGACCCCGTCTCTACTATAAATAGAAAGAAACTAATTGGCCAACTAATATATATAGAAAAAATTAGCCGGGCATGGTGGCTCATGCCTGTAGTCCCAGCTACTTGGGAGGCTGAGACAGAAGGATTGCTTGAGCCCAGGAGTTTGAGGTTGCTGTGAGCTAGGCTGACGCCACGGCACTCACTCTAGCCTGGGCAACAAAGTGAGACTCTGTCTCAAAAAAAAAAAAGAAAAAAACAACAAGGGGAGAGGCTCAGAGGCAGGACACGGGCTGCTCTGGTCTTCAGGACTAGAAGGCAGTCTACGGTGACTTGAGCAAAAAGCAAAACAGGGGAAGGGAAGAGCAAACAGGCAGATACATAGGGTCTTGTAGATCATGATCAAGGGTTTAGATTCTGTTCAAATTTGAATACTATGATAATTGGTAGAATTGTGATCCTGACTCAAGACCAAGCCACTCTAAAGCCCATGTTAACACCACGATACCAAGGATCCTGCCTTACTCCAGCCCTGCAATGAAACCAGTCAACAGATACTCCGAGACACAAACACAATAAAACAACCACTCCTTAAATATTACCATTATTATTTTTTCTGGAAGAGTTTTCAATAAAGGATAGCCTACACAACCATTCCCACCAGACGTGAGGCCATCTTGAAGTGTCATTCAGGATGGTTACAGATCCCACCTGCCCACAGCCCTCCAACACCTCTCTTGATACCTGTGTCTACCAATAAGCCCTGCTCTTTGTTTAGCAGGAGGTTTGGTTTCCACTCTTTCCTAATCTAAAAGGCTTGCTTTCTTCCTTTTTTCAAGCACTAGACCCAAGAATTCTACTTGCCCTTGGACAGTGCCAATTGGAAACAAGGTTTCCCCCTGAAAATGCCTTCACTATTTTTTCTCATCATAAAAATAATTCAATGCCACGGCACTCACTCTAGCCTGGGCAACAAGCGAGACTCTGTCTCAAAAAAAAAAAAAAAAAAAAAAAAATTCAGGTGAAAAAAAAAAATAACAACAACAGATCAGAATAAAGTGTGCAAAGAAAATAAAAATCTCCATCGTCTCACTACTGATCTTCTTTTAATGCAGTGCTTCTCCAACTTTAATGTGCCCAGAGATCCCCTGGGGATCTTGTCAAAAGGCAGGTTCTGATTCAGAAGGCCGAGGATGGGGCCTGAGACTCTATCTCTCACAAGCTCCCAGCTGACACTGATACTGCTGGTTCCTGGCCCACACTTGAACAGCAAGGCTTTAGCACCTACCCTTCCTGACATGCACAATGATCCCAGACATTCTCTACGGTATTTAGCTCTACTACTTGCTCTAGATGAGATATCAGCAGCCTCCTCTGCCTTAGTCTGCAAAGCATCTTTGCATGATGGGGGAAAAAAGACTTCTCTACATAAAACAACCTGAGGTTGTGCAGGTCTCAACCCAGAGGCTCACGCTCCCTGGCTGCGATCTCTCTCAGCAGGCAAGAAGCACTTGAGTGAGACATGTCAACCTCACGAGGGGCACCTGTGGCCATCTTGCCCCTGAACGGGACTTGAGAGAAGAGAGTCTCACAGGCTGCAGGCAGCACAGGTAGCCTCAGGGCCACTTATCCACTGCACCACGTGCCCAGAGAGGCCTCTGGCCGTGAGGAACACTGAGTGGTAAGTCACAAGGCATGACTTCTCATCCTGGCCCGGCTACTTGCTAGCCATGTGAGAGGGACAGTCACTTCCCTTGTCCAGGCACTGGTTTCTGTATGAGATCACGCCCTCCTAGCTCTGCAGTCTGTGAATGTGGGAACTCTGCGGAGAAAGGCAGGCAGAGCAATCAATCAATGCTATCGCTCTTTCTTACCTTCTCCCAATGATAAAGTGGAGAATATGGCACCCCTACCAGGGCCCAGAAGAATCTTTCAAATGCTGCATCCACCCAGAGAGGCACTGTGAGTTGATGCCCACCTACTGGGTCCCCTAGTTGGGACTTAGTTGGGCTAAGTCATTAAATTACTGACCTATTTAATCCTTGACAAAGAAGGAAAAGTGGCTCCATTCAATAGAGAGAACTGAGGCCCAGAGAGGAAAAGACTTCACCCAAGGCTAGACTCACAGGAGGCAGTGGAAGAGGGATTCAAGTCCAAGTCCACTGTCTCCTGGCTCTGCCTTCTGCTAAATACCGCTCACCCTTGATGTCTACAACAAACCTGCAGCAACAGCCCACTGCAAATTCAGGAGCCATTTCTCAGAGACACTCAGTGACCAAACCCCAGCCTTCCTGCTTCCTCTCTTCTCCAAGGGCAGCCCCCAGCCAATACTATGAACCAGGTGAGCCAGAACAGACTTCTGTTTTCATTTCTTGTTAGACCACCATCACAATGAAAATAGAAAATGTAATGGCATCCCAGGGAATGCTCCCAGGGGTTCCCAAACCTGAGAAATGTAACTATCCCCTAACTCCCTAACTCAGAAACCACACCTGCAAGTGAAAATCAGTCACCTGGTTCAGGCATATTCCTGTAGTCTTTGTCTTTAATGTTCACAATCCTCAGGATCTAATGTTTAATCTAACGTTTGGATCCTTACGGTCCTACTTAATGTTTATCGCAAACCTTTAGCCTTCCACTTGGGGTCTCCCCTCAAGCTACAGTGGCCTCCTGGGGAGAGAGCAGAAGGTATGAATGGAACAGGGGATGGACTCCTCCCCACCAGCCATACAATCACAGAAGGTTACTTGACCTCTCTGCTTCAGGCTCCTCATCAGAGAAGCTACCTCTTAAGACCACCAATGAGTGAACGTATATGGCGCACCTAGAACTATGCCTGGTATGGGGGAGAAAAGAAAATGAAGGCAGCGTTCTCTGGGTGCCAACTGTGTGTAACGAGTACTGCCCTAGGTCACCCGGCAAGGCAAGTGCTGCATTGGAGACTGGCTCTGGAAGGCAAGTGTTCATTCCATCACTCCACACTCCCATCCTGCTGGGCGACCAGGAGAGGCTTACTGAAAAAGCAGGAACATGAGCTGTGCTTTCAAAAATGAGAAGGACCAGAACAGGCATATCCATGGAGAGAACACAGATAGGTGACAACTGCTTAATGGATACAGGGTTTCCTTCGGGTTGGAAGTAGATAGAGGTGGTGGTTGCACAACAATGCAAATACACTAAAGATCACTGAACTGATCACTAAAACAATGTTTAATACTATGTTATGTGAATTTCACCTCAATTAAAAAAAACTTTTATGAGAAGAACTGCAACAGATAGATACTGGCCAAAAGAACATGCCAAGCCAAAGGAACAACTGTAGTAAGATTCTCCCACAGGTGGGACAAGCCACTTCCAGAGAGCACCCAGTCCCCACATTGAATCACACACTAAGAAAGCTATTCCCTGCTCACTTATCTTTCATATTTTTGACGATACTGAGGGAATGTCCACCTGATGCTAGGAGGTCCCTAACATCTGGATCAGTCCGGTCCTAACAGGCAACAACAGACACACTCAAGGGGAGTCAAAGGGGGCTTACTTATATAAGCCTCATTACCCAAGAGTTGGGTGTGGATAAGCGACTCTCAACCACGGTGATTTTTGTCAGGAGACATTACTGGTTAGGAAAACTAGGAGGGTGCTACTGTCATCCAGTGGTTGGAGAGGCTAGGGGCCATATTCAACATCCTACAGTGCACAGGATGCCCTGAAAAACAAGAGTTATCTAGCCCATAGTGCTGCAGTTGGGAAATTCTGCCATAAAGTAAGTTTGACTATCCCATTTCACAGATGAGGACACTGAGGCACTGAAAGGCTACATAACTTAAACTTCTACTTGTGCTCTGAATCCCATCTCCTCACCTGCTCAAGAACATGCTCCAGCAATTGTCCCTCTTTTCCCACATCATTGGCTTCTCCTTCTTACTACACAATCCCAACAGTATACAAGGATGCCGTAATGTCGCCCCCCAATTTAATAAAACCCAGGCCTTGCTTCCACCACATGCTCCTCCAGCTGCCAGCCTCTTTCCCTACTGCCCTGTCCAGCATGCCTCTTCCTTCACGAGACTTGCCAGGCCCCTCTGTGACGGGCATCCCTGCCTTGACTGCTTCCTAGCTCTGGCCCTTTTGCTCTCATCTCCTTCACCCTGCACTGAACTATCTACACAGTGACCAGAACATCCAGAAGCATAGATGAATACACAATAATGACATATTACAGGATAGACACAACGATATTCTGTGATTCAATGTGCCCTGCAAAAAACTGCAATGCACACAGCATTTCTATTAAGCCATGCATATGCATCTGTGGCAGGTTGTCTCAGATGACTTGAGCTTCTGATTTTTGCTGAATAAACCTGCACCTTTAGTACGCCCTAGAATGAGAGTCAGCAAACTCTTTCTGTAAAAAGCCACACAGTGAATATTTTAGGCTTTGCAGGCCAGAGTGTTGCTGTCACAACCACTCGACCCTGTGACCATAGTGTGAAAGCAGCTCTAGACAATGTTAATGAACAGCCTTTGGGCTGGATTTAACGGCCCACTGCCCTGGCATAAGTAACGAAGGAAGGGGGCAGGGTTAAAAATTAAAACAACAGAGTCTGTGTTTGCAGAACTCACGGCCACCGTGCAGTTAGACTCTTACACGTTAGAGTTCGCCAGGAGGCTGGAAACCAGGCCCACATCATCATCACGTTCCCACCTTCTCTCACCCTCTAACCAAGACCCCACATACACAGCCTTGCAGGGGACAGTTGTTGCTGCAGAATTCATACTCAGCTACATGTGCAGGCATCTGGGATGCCTGGCACTATCGGCCTGATGATAAGTTCAGTGGGGTTGATGTTGTTTAACTTCCACCCCATTCCCCCCAAATCCACTACCATTCCAAACAAAGACACAGAAAGAAAGCAGAAGAGAAGGAGGAGGGGCGCAGAAATGACTGCTCGATATCTG